>NW_021703766.1:56907448-56942834 GCF_005190385.1 Monodon monoceros
CTTTCTCCTGTGTGAACTCTCTGGTGTATAAGAAGTTGACATCTATGAATAAAGGATTTCCCACATTCACTGCACTCATAAGGCCTTTCTCCTGTGTGAACTCTCTGGTGTATAAAAAGTTGACATCTATGGATAAAGGATTTCCCACATTCACTGCACTCATAAGGCCTTTCTCCAGTATGAACTCTCTTATGTTGAAGGAAATTGGACTTTTTGCTAAAAGATTTTCCACATTCACTGCATTCATAATGCTTTTCTCCTGTGTGAACTCTCAGATGTTGAATGAAGCTGGACCTTTGGAGAAAAGATTTAGCACATTTCTTGCATGCATAAGGCTTCTCTCCGGTGTGGATCTTCCTATGCACACTGAGGTGGTGGCTTCGACTAAAGGATTTTCCACATTCGCTGCACTCATAAGGCTTTTCTCCAGTGTGAACTCTCTGGTGCTGCATAAGATTACAACTTTGGGTGCAGGCTTTCCCACATTTGCTGCACTCACAAAACGCTTCACTAGTGATGACTCTCTCATACATATCTGTGTGGCTGGAGGATTTCCTGCCTTCTCCCCAGCTCCGATGAATTGTTCCACTGTGAAAAACAGCTTCACATTCATGACTGTTGTTTTGTTCCTTCCTGATATTAGTGGCCTGTTGCTGAAGTCCCATGTTGGTTGCTAATTTCTTCCCAATTTCACTGTACACAGAGAGATTCCCTGATGCATAGACTGTGAAGCTCTTCAGAAATGCAAGTCTCCTCACATCATATCGGAAGGGTTTCTCTCTAATGTGCTGCTTCCGGTGCTGTTGAAGGTTTGCAGTGAAATAGAACTGTTTCCCACATGCCCCACATGTATATGCTTTCTGGCCCCTATTTGTTCCCTGCTCTTCAGCCAAGTGCAAAATGTCTCTCAAGACTGGGACGCACATCTTACAGGGCTGGGCCTTCTCAGGAGATGAACCTGCCCTGGGGGTCCTAATCTGTGATACTCCCTCCACACATATGTTCTCTTCAGAAGGTGTCTCTTCATCGACTCCACGCCAAGAACCTGAAAACAAAGACGTGATGGTGAAATTCATGTTGATGTTGGATGGGGGTGACACCATCACAACTGTATGTCTGACACATGAAAGAACCAATCCATGGGACTGTGTTCAGTAAATGGAGTTGGGGTCAAATTGAGGATGCAGCTGTTCTGCATTATTGGGACTTAAGGTCACAGAATTGACACAGCCTCACCAAGCACAGGACACAAGGACTGGATGTGGCCCAAGGGTGAAAGGCATGTTCTACAGTTCACTCCTCTGTCAATGGCTTTCACTAGGACCACAACTGCTGCTGATCTGTGACACTGTGCACAAGTATATGCCCATGCACCAGAAAATCTTACTGAAACAGTAGCTGGTATTCATGGAACATTAAAGTATACCTGTCTAATGCCATTCAAAGATACCTGCACAATGTCATAAAGTACTATAGAGAAAACAATGTGAAGACTACATGAGAGAAGTGGCTTAGAGAGGTGGTAGGGAATAAATCCCAGGCTGCAGTCAGAATAAAAATGAGTAGTCATAGAAATGACAAGTTGGCAGAGTACCAAGAATGGAGAAAAGACAAAAGAAGTGATTTGGGGCCACTGGCAATGGGGCTAAAACACTAATCACACAAGATATGTTCCTGATATGACTTAAAACACAGACCTGATATCAAGCCCTCTGCCAGCTGCCATTCATCTTGGCCAGACTACCTGTGAGCTCTTTTTGCTGAGACCAGAGTCATGTCCATCCCATGAAGCCCCAAGGACTCTCCATCCCCAGTTGAACAACTACATGGGACACATATGACACAAGGCCTAATGGAATGTCAGGATGGGTGAGTGGCAAATACGAACCCAGGGGAACTAAGCACACAACAGACAAAGGAACGATATTTAAATACTACAAACAGAAACGTCAGTGGAGCCAGAGGGAAGGATGTACAGTGGATGGAGTACAAAATGCTAGGAAACAAAATGTTAGGTGTTTTTCTCCCCACCTGTAAAACAGGGGATGGGTTAGGAATCCATCTCCCTACCTGAAAAACACTGGATGGAGTAATAGGTGTTAGGAATCCACTCCCAACCTGAACAACAGTGGATGGAGTACAAGGTGTTGTGAATCCATCTCCCCACCTGATTTTAAGGGCCAGTGTCTCTTTTCCCACTCTTCATTTTTCTGGTTTTTCACTTTTGGAGAGTGAGATATTTAAGGACTAAGACATTCAAAATAAGCCACTTATATAGAGGAATTGCAAAAATCATAGTGCACCCCCAAGAAAGGCACAGTGAAAACCCCTTAAGTTTACAGCTCATGTTGATATCCAGGAAAGAGTCACCTGAAAACATCAAAAACAAAGAGAAGCCCATACCAGCAAACCCTTGTTAAAGTGAATACAGGATCTCCAGCATTACAATATTATAAGATACAAATGCTCAGTTTTCAATGAAAAAAACTCACAAGACATACAAAGAAACAGGAACGTATGATGCAAAGGAAAATAACAAATCAACCGCAACTGTAACTTATAAACAGGTACACAAAAAATAGATGGCGAACTAAGTAGAAAGACTTAAAAACTGACTAAAGGATGTTCAAATAACTAAAAAGAAAAAAAAAACAGGTGTACAGAAAAAAAAGTGTTGCCTGAACAAAGTAGGAATAACAGTAAAGAGATAGAAAGTATAAGTATTGCAAAAAAGGAAATTTGGGAACTGAAAAGTACAACTGCTGAAGTGAAAAAAAAAAAAACACTACAGGGATTCAGAACAGAAAAACATAGCACACTTATGGATTGATATGAATAGGAACATCCCAAAATCTAAATAAACTCCAAGCAGAATAGACTGTGAGAGCCATACTGCAGCACATTATAATAAAACTGTTGAAATGCAGAGACAAAGAATCTTGAAATCAGCGAGAGAAGTGGCTCATTCCAGACAAGGGATCCCCAAGAAGGTTATCAGCACATTTCTAATCAGAAATCTGGCCAGAAAGCAGTGGGCTGACATATTTAAATTGTTGAAGGAAAATAACGTGTCAACCAATAACCCTACATCAGGGAGACATCCTTCAAAAACTAAGGAAAATTAACATATTCCAATGTAAACAAAAGCTAAAGAAGTTCTTTAACACTAGACTTGTCTTGCAGCAAATGCTAAATGGATTCTTTCAGGTGGAAATGAAAAAAAAACACTAAACGGTAATTCAAAGTTATTTGAAGAAATGATGGTCTCTGATAAAGGTAAATCCATAGAAAATTATAAAAGCTACTGTGATTGTAAGTTTATAACAGCACTTTTTCGTTTTCTACCTGATTGCAGAGAATAATGCATTTAAAGAAACCGTAGTCTCAGCTTAAACACACCACATAGAAGTATGTAACTTTGTAAAATCAATACTAGAAAATAGTGGGGACAGAGCACTACAGAAGCAGAAATGTTTTTGTAATGTTATTGATGGTAAGCTGGTGTAAATTAAAATTAGTATGCTGGTGGGTTTAGGATATAAAATGTAATCCCCATGGTAACTACAAATAATCATATAATGTACACAAAGGAAATGAACAGACAATTAAAACATATCACTAAACAAATTTAACTAAATACAAAAAGAGAAAATAACAAAAATTAAGGAACAACAAGTTCTAAGGCATACAGAAAACAAAGAGCAAAATGACAAAAATACCTCTTATCAGTAATTGCTCTAAATGTAAATGGATTAAACACTCAAAGCAAAAGACAGACTGACAGATTTTTTAAAATGATCCAACTGTATGCTGTTGACAAAAGTCAATTAAATTGAAAATGAAAGGTTAGAAAAAGGTATTTCATGCAAATAGTAACCAAAATAACAGGGGTGGCTATTATTCATATCAAACAATAAAGAAGTCTAGGGACTTCCCTGGTGGTGCAGTGGTTGGGAATCTGCCTGCCAATGTAGGGGACATAGGTTCAATCCCTTGTCTGGGAAGATCTCACATGCCGTGGAGCAACTAAGCCCATGTATCACAACTACTGAGCCCACGTGCCATAACTACTCAAGCCCACATGTCTACAGCCTGTGCTCTGCAATGATAAGCCACTACAATGAAAAGCCTGCATGCCACAATGAAGACCCAACGCAGCCAAAAATAAATACATAAAATAAATAAATTTTTAAAAAGGGTTTCCCTGGTGGCGCAGTGGTTGAGAGTCCACCTGCCGATGCAGGGGATGTGGGTTCATGCCCCGGTCCAGGAAGATTCCACATGCCGCGGAGCAGCTGGGCCCATGAGCCATGGCCGCTGAGCCTGCATGTCTGGAGCCTGTGCTCCACAATGGGAGAGGCGACAACAGTGAGAGGCCCGCGTACCGCAAAAAAAAAAAAAAACAAAAAAAAGACCAAACGCAGCCAAACATAAATAAAAAAATAAAAATAAGTATATATATTTACACACCTCATAATAGACAATCAAAAGATATAAAGCAAAACCTGACAACTGAAAAGAGAAACAGTTCTACTATAGTATGGGGACACTTCAATGCTCTGCTCTCAGCAATAGACAGGAACAATAGTTTAAATTAGATAAAGATCATACAAACTGTCCTCTCCAACTGAAACAGATTGAAGATAGAGATCAATCACATATGGAAAACAAATATCCACAAATTTCTGGAAATTAAACAACATGCTTTGAAACAACCAATAGGTCCATGAAAAAAAACTCACACAAGAAACTAGAAAATACTTAGGAGACTAAAGAAAACAATAATATAACATACTAAAACTTATAGGATGCCACAAAAGCAGTATTAAGGAGAAAATTTACATCTATAAATGCTTACATATAAACAAAGAAATATCATCAATCAACAACCTACCTTTACAACTTGAGGAACTACAAAACAAACAAACTAAACAAAGCCTTCTGAAAAAAGAAATGAAGATTAGAAAAACAAAATTGTCAGAACATTCTGTTCTTTTTTTTTTTTTTTTTTTTTAACATTCTGTTCTTAACAAAGCCTGCCCTCAGTAGAAACTACTTAACCAGAGCCAAACCTACTGTGATTTTATCAGAGCCTAACTTACCTGGGAAAGAGGAAATACCCAACTACAGCCCCCAATACCCATCCTGTCCCAACTAAGGGAGGGAAAATTAAATTGAGAAGAAGTTGTGAAGTTCAGGATCCAGACACACAGGCTCATTAAAAGATTGAAAATTAAATATAATATGAATGCTAACAGCAACATGCATGCTTCCGCTCTCCACATCTTACCAACACATCAATAAAGGCCTATCTACAATGGTTCCTTTTAGGGAATACATCATGCCAGTTACAAAGAAAAAAATTACAGGGCCAACTAAAAGGCCAAAAAACAAATTTTGAAAAGGCAAAGGAAGCTTCAAAACCAGAATCAGATATCACAGGGAGGGACTTCTCTAGGGATCCAGCAGTTAAGTCTCCACAGTTCCACTGTAGGGGGCACTGGTTCGATCCCTGGTAATGGAACTAAGATCTTGCATGCTGGGAACGGAAGGGAAGGGAGGGGAGGGGAGGAAGAAAGGAGGGAGGGAGGGAGGGAGGGAGGGATATCACAGGGCTGTTGGAATGATCAAATTGGTAATGTAAAACAATTATGATTAATATGCTAATTAATGCCTGCTAATGGATAAAGCAGACAGCATACAAGACAAGAAAGGCAATGAAAGCAGAGATGAAAATTCTAATAAAGAACCAAAAGGAAATGCTAGAGATCAAAAAGAAGAGAAGAGGAATGAAGAATGAATAGGATGGGCTTATTAAGACTGGACACAACTCAGGAAAGAATCTCTCAGCTTGAGGTTCTTGTAGTAGAAACTTCTAAAACTGAAAAACAAAGAGAAAAAGGACTAAAGAAAAGAATATTTAAAAACTGTATAACACCTGCAAATACTTTAACATACATATATAGAAACATCAAAAGAAAAAAAGAATAAGGAATAGAAAAAATATTTGAAGCAATAATCATGGAGAATTTCCACCAAATTAATGTCAGACACCAACCCACAGATCCAGGAAGCTCAGAGAACATCAAGCAGGTTTAATGCCAAAAAACTACACCTAAGCTGGGGCTTCCCTGGTGGCACAGTGATTAAGAACCCACCTGCCTATGCAGGGGACACAGGTTCAAGCCCTGGTCCAGGAAGATCCCACATGCTGTGGAGCATCTAAGCCTGTGTGCCACAACTACTGAGCCTGCACTCTAGAGCCCACAAGCCACAACTACTGAGCCCACATGCCACAACTACTGAAGCCTGCAAACCTACAGCCCACGCTCCACAAGAGAAGCCATGACAATGAGAAGCCCGCACACCACAATGAAGAGTAGCCCCCGCTCACCGCAACTAGAGAGAGCCTGCGCACAGAAATGAAGACCCAACACAGCCATAAGTAAATAAATAAATAAATTTATTTTAAAAAACAACAACAACAAAACTACACCTAAGCATATCACATTCAAATACAGAAGAAAAAAAAATCCCAAAAGAAACCAGAGGAATAAACACTTTAGTCATGGGGAAGCAACAAAAAGAATAACATCTGAATTTTCAGAAATCATGCAAACAAGAGAAAGGAGTGAAACATTTAAAGCTTGGCAGGGGTGGGGTTGGGGGGTGGCCAATGTCAGCCTAGAATTCAGAATGCAATAAAATTACTCTTCAACAGTGATGGTGAAATAAACATGTTCTTAGATGCACAAAAATCATGGGAATTCATTTTTAAAAAGTTCTTTAGAGAGATGGAAAATAATAAAGATCAGAAATTTGGGTTTCAGAGAAAGGAAGAGCACTGTAGAATTTTAAAAGTTTCACTGACATATAATTGATGTGAAACATTGTATTTGTTTAAGCTGTACAACATAATTTGATATGTGTATATGTTGTGCAATGATTACAATAAGTTTAGTTAACACCACAATACAATTTTTTTCCTCTGATGAGAACTTTTAGGATTTACTCTCTTAGCAAATTTGAAATACACCATACAGTATAATTAACTATAATCACTAAGCTATGCATTACATCCCCAGGACTTATTCACGTTACAACTAGAAGTCTGTAGCTTCTGACACCATTCACGCATTTCATCTAACCCTGTTCACCCATCCCCTACTCCGGCAACCACTAATTTCTGTGCTGTCTCTGAGTTTGGGGTGTGTGTGTGTTTTTCTTTAAAGATTCCAGGGACTTCCCCAGTTGTCCAGTGGTAAAGAATGCGCCTTCCAATGCAGGGGATGCAGGTTCGATTCCCTGGTCAGGAAACTAAGATCTGACATTCTGCGGGAAAACTAAGCACACACGCCACAACTACTGAGCTCACGCACCTCAACTAGAGACTGCGTGCCACAACTATAGAGCCCACAAACCCTGGAGCCTGCGCACCACATCTAGAGAAGAGAAAAACCTGCACACCACAACTAGAGAGAAGCTTGCGCCACAACGAAGAGCCTGAGCATCCCAACGAAAGATCCCACATGCCTCGATGAAGATCCCGCATGCCGCAACTAAGACTCGTCACAGCCAAAAGGAAAAGATTCCCCATGTATGTGTAATTATGGAGTACAACTGACTCTTGAACAACATGGGTTAGAACTGCATGGGTCCACTTACACATGGTTACGTTTAATTAAATAAACACAGCACCACGTGATCAGTAGTTGAATGAATCCACAAATGCAAAACTTCAGAATCACAGGGCTGACTGTGAAACTTCATCATCTGCAGATTTCAGTATATGCAGGGGCTCCTGGAATCAATCCTCTCTGGAAACTGGCAAACAACTGTATTTGTCTTTCCCTGTCAGACTTATTTCACTTAGCATAATGCCCTCAAGGTCTATCCATGTTATTAAAGATGGCAGGATTTCTTTTTTAATGGTTGAACAATATTGAATAGTGTTCCACATACAGCACATTTGTTACCCATTCATCCATCAATGGACACTTAGGTTCTTTTCATGTCTCGGATAGTGTAAATAATGCTGCAATAAACAGGGAGTACAGATATCTTGTTGTTTTTTTAAAATAAATTTATTTATTTATTTTTGGCTGCTTTGGGTCTTTGTTGCTGCACGTGGGCTTTCTCTAGTTGTGGCGAGCAGGGGCTACTCTTTGTTGTGGTGCATGGGCTTCTCATTGCAGTGGCTTCTCTTGTTGCAGAGCACGGGCTCTAGAGCGCAGGCTCAGTAGTTGTGACACACGGGATTAGTTGCTCCACAGCATGTGGGATCTTCCCAGACCAGGGCTCGAACCTGTGTCCCCTGCATTGGCAGGTGGATTCTTAACCACTGTGCCATCAGGGAAGTCCCCAGATATCTTTTTGATATGATTTCACACCCTTTGGATAAACACACAGAGGTGGAATTGCTGGATCATACTGTAGTTCCTTATTTAATATTTTAAGGACTTCCCTGTGGTGCAGTGGTTAAGAACCTGCCTGCCAATGCAGGGGACATGGGTTCGATCCCTGCACCGGGAAGATCCCACATGCCGTGGAGCAACTAAGCCCATGCACCGCAACTACTGATCCTGTGCCATAGAGCCTGCATGCCAAAAATACTGAAACTCACAGGCCTAGAACCCATGCTCTGCAACGAGAAGCCACTGCAATGAGAAGCCCATGCACCACAAAGAAGAGTAGCTCTCACTCGGCTCAACTAGAGAAAGCCCACATGCAATGAAGACCCAATGTAGCCATAAATAAATAGATAGATAGATAGATAGACAGACAGATAGATAAATAAATAAATACTGTCGAGTGCAGAAATGGAGCAAACTTTGGGTAGTATGGATCCGTACCATCACTTAGCCCAGGAGAGGGCAAGCAAGGAGGGATCTCTAAAGCGGACTGCAACACTGATGAACCTGAATGGTCACCTGCAAGACTTTGGGGCTACAAGTTTCATGGCACTAAGGAGTAGGGATGAACTCTGCCTAGCCATTGTAACTGCAGCACATAACTTTAAGAAGAAAGCAGTGCCCATGGTCCAGATGTAAGAAGGACAGAACTACCCTTGGGGAAAAAGAGAAAGGCAGAGCCTATCTCAGAGGATGGGGATGGGTGTGAGGGCCTTACCCAGCATGCAGACAAGGGCAAAGTTCTCCAGCATGACATCAAGGTACAGGTGTATCTGAACCTCATCAAGAAGACACCATTCCTCGCAGGAGAAGTACACGGCCACATCCTCAAAGGTCACACTGCCCTGGTATAACAGGGACAAATATAACCATGAACAGTCTCATTCCTGAAAACCCACAGTCCATCTTCCCACACATTTCCCCTACCACCCAACCAGATGGAGCCTCTCAAGACCTGGGGAAGAGAACCTCCCTCCTTTGATCTGAAACTCCCATTTCCTCCAGAATACACAGGCAGTCATTTCAAGTCTAACTCCAGTTCTTCCCTGTTTATTTCCATCAGAATAAAGGAGACCTGCACTTACCTAAACAAGCTCAGCCTCACCTCAAAACACTGCCACAGGGACTTCCCTCGTGGTCCAGTGGTTAAGGCTACGAGTTTCCACTTCAGCGGGCACAGGTTCAATCCCTGGTGGGAGAACTAAGGATCCCGCATGCCGTGTGGTGGGGCCAAAAATAACATTAAAAAACACTGCCGGGCTTCCCTGGTGGCGCAGTGGTTGAAAGTCCGCCTGCCGATGCAGGGGACACGGGTTCGTGCCCCGGTCCGGGAAGATCCCACATGCCCCCGAGCGGCTGCGCCCGTAAGCCATGGCCGCTGAGCCTGCGCGTCCGGAGCCTGTTGCTCCGCAACGGGAGAGGCCACAACAGTGAGAGGCCCGCGTACCGCAAAAAGAAAAAAAAAAAAATCACTGCCACATACTGGTACCGGTTCCAGGAGTAACCTTCCACACCTCATTTCATCAGTGGTGGGAAACTAGAACCCCCTCCACAAAAGCTGGCCTGCACTCAGAAAACCAAGCATGGGGTTCTCCAGGGTCCCCAAACCAAAGTGCTGGGAGAATGGCAGGTGAAGAACCCTAAGACACCTCAAATACACAGAATGTGTGCGTGGGGGGTGAGAACAAGTGAGGGACTGGGACAACCGCCACTTGCCCAAAGTGCTTCTCCAGCCCATGGAATCTGTGGGAAAAGGCAGGCGATGGAGGAAAGTGACGTAAGCAGTGCTTCAGGGGCTCACACTTTCCCTGGACCTGTGCCCAATACCAGAGCCAGGTAAACTCTGGCTGACTTACTAACCTCTCCTCTGTGCCTCCATCCTCAGTGCTCCCACTTACCAGTTGTGACCCTGAAAAAAGCCACAACTTCCCTCTGCCTCAGTGTCCTCATCATTCCCCTACATTCTGCTTTCCGTTGAACACTTTGGATTATTTTTAAAAGCCTAGCTCAGATTGTGCCCTTCCTTTATTCAAAACTCTCCACCGCTCCCAGGGCCCTAAGAAGAGAAACACAACCACTCATCTACCACTCCAGGTGCAGCCTGGCCTCAAACTGCGTTCCTCGCAGAAACAAGATGGACTCCGGGTTCCCGAATATTCCTGCTTCAGTTGTATCTCCAAGCCTCACTCAGACCACATTACAACGGTGGTCAGAAATAGGGACACCACCCCTGCAGGCCTCACTGTCCTGGACCAGACGCCTCTCACTCAGGAGTTTCGTATTTGGGTGGGGAAACGGGCAGGGGAGAACCCGGAGCCCTCAGCATTTACCTGAGCCGGGTCCGTCAGCGCAGCCGCCGCCATCGGAGCTCCTGGGAGGAGAGGAGTCGCGACAGTCGAGGGGTCCTGTCGGACTTTGTACCGATGCACCCCGCAGGCGGCGGTGTCCCCAACACTCAGGCCGTCCCTTTGCAGTGTGTACAAAGCCTCCTCCTGCGTCTTCTTGGCCCGTCACCTCGCTCCCATCACCACACACTCCGACCTTCCGACTAGCTCCACGATCAAAATGGGCGCCACGAGGACGCCGGAAGTTCTTCTCCCGGAGGTTCGCCCTCCCGGAAATGCACCCTTCCTGGATTTTCATTGGATGAACGTCGCTGTCTTAGCGCAAATTCTTCTGGGTAATGTAGTGCCAAGGACTCAGGGAATGTCACCCCGCACCTGAATCGCCCGGAAAAAGCCAAGCTGCACCACGGAAGCACTGGAAAATGACTTCTAGGGCGGGAAAGGGACCCCTATCTTTTTAAGGGAGCGGGGAAGGTTTATTGTTCTTTTTCTAATTCTCATAGGTAGTAGTTTAGGGGCTCCAGTCTTCTTAAGGGGGAAGGGAACCTTTGTCGTTCTTCTTTTTCTAATTCTCATAGATAGTAGGTTAGGCTATTTATTTGAGTTGTCTTTTGTTCCTTGAGGCCTGCATTGCTATAGACTTCCCTCCTAGAATTGCTTTTGCTTCATCCCATAAATTTTGGAGTGTTGTGCTTCAGTTTACATTTGTCTTAAGATATTTGCTGCTTTCCCATTTGATCTCTTCACTGACCCATTGGTTTAGTAGCATGTCATTTAGACTCCACATATTTGTTCTTTTCCCGTTTTTCTTATTGTAGTTGATTTCTGAAGAGATCCCTGCTCGCCTTGTGGTTAGGATTCAGCGCTTTCATTGCCGTGGCAGGGTTCCATCCCTGTTCAGGGAACTGAGATCCCACAAGTCATGTTACAGGGCCCCCTCCAAAAAATAATAATAATTACTGTAGTTGTGTTTTTGATGTCATATTTTACATCTTTGTGCTTATCCTGTTGTGTCTACATTTTTTAAAAATTTACTTACCAGCTTATTTAAACGATCTTCATTCTTTACTATATATTTGCCTTCCCTAGTGGAATTTTCCCTTTCCTGAAGATTATTATTATTTTCCATTTAGAGAAGACTCTTCAACATTTCTATTATGGTAGGATTAGTATTGATTAATTCTTTTGGGTTTTGCTGATCTGGGAAGTTCTTTATCTCTCCTTCTTTTCTAAATGATAATCTTGCTGGGTAGAGTATCCTAGGTTGCAGCTTTCTCCCTTTCAGCACTTTGAATATATCCTGCCATTCCCTTCTGGCCTGCAAAGCGTCTGCAGAGAAAACAGCTGATAGCATTATTGGGATTCCCTAGTTTATGACTCTTTCTTTTTCTCTTGATGCATTGAGAACTCTATCTTCAACTTTTGCCATTTTCTTATGATATGTCTTGGTGTGGGTCTGTTTGGGTTCATCTTGTTTGGGATCCTGTGTATCAATACTTCCTGTACCTTAATACCAGTTTCCTTCTTCAGGTAAAGGAAATTTTCAGCCATAATGTCTTGAAAAATATTTTTGTTCCCATGCTCCCTCTCTTTTCCTTCTGGAACCCCTATAATTCGAATATTGGGACACAACGTTATCCTAGAGATCTTGTACATTCCTTTCATTTAAAAAACATAGTTTTTCTGCCTGCTTTCCTGATTCTGTGATTTCCATTATTCTATCTTCCAGACCACTTATGCATTCTCTGTCTCTCTTCCTCTGCTGTTCATTCCTGCTAGCGTGCTTTTTATTTGAGCCATTGAACTTTTTTTTTGGCCGCTCCACGCAGCTTGTTGGATCTCAGTTCCCCAACCAGGGATTGATCCCGGGCCACAGCAGTGAAAGCCCAGAATACTAACCACTAGGCCACCAGAGAACTCCCTTGAAGTATTTATTTTTCATTGGGTCTCCTTTTGTTTTCTAGTTCTGTTAAAATATCCAGTGTTTAGCTCAATTATTTTTCCTAGTTCAGTTAATATTTTTATTACCAATGTTTTGAATTATTTACATTGTAACAGTTATTTCTGTTTCATTGTTTATTCTTTCAGGGGTTTTCTCTTTCTCTCAATTGAGAGTATTTCATTGGCAATTTTCATTTTATTTAACTTTCTCTACCTCTATAAACTTAGGTGATACAGTTTCCCTTTGGGGTCTTGAAGGGGTGGCCTTCTGAGGGACTATGACTATGCAGAGTGGATATACCCAATGCTTTTGGTGGGAGGGTTGGATTTGATGTGGGTGCAAGTCACGTCTTTCCTCAGAGCGTGATGGCAGCTATCACCACAGTAAGGGCTGAGACTGGAGATTGAGGGACTACAGCCAGCTCCGGGTGTGAGACCTGATCCCAAGTTGCAGGACCAGAAGCCATGAGGGTCGGGCTGGGGCTGGCTCTGTTCCCATTAATTGTGTGTCCTTCCTTCTCCCCACACTGGGACTTTAGCCACAGGAAGGGAGTGTTGAAGCAAGTGGGATTTTCGTGCATACAGCGGTCTGGTATGCTGTCTGTGTAGGCCTCTGTGGCTATGCTCAGATGCAATCTAGTGTCTTTTCCCCAGTTGTGGCTGCCCCAGATCCAGTGCTGCACTGTGGCATGCAGTGGGCTGGAGCATTTTCTTGGCTTGGACAGGGTTCACTGGACTGGGGACCATGGTGAGGTGATCATGGTGAACTCAACAGCTGCTAGAGGCCTATCGCTGCCCTGCATTGGAAACAAGACCTCTTGCTCTCTCACAGCTGATCAGTATCTCCACTCTCCCTCACTCCCTCTGTGTTGCAGCACCACTCCATAGGGAGAAGGCAGGCCCCTGTGGTTTCTGTGCATGTGTGGTGGGGTGGGTGAGCTGTGGCCAGCCAGCTGCCATCAGAAGACTGGGCTGCTTCTGATATACCTGGGGAGTAAGTGCCAAGAATGGCTACCAAAACCCCACTCTGACTCTGCACTGGGACCAGGTTGTCTCTGCTTCCAAACATCGACTCTTTTCCCAGGTCTTGGCGGCCACACATGCAGTCCCGTGCTCTGGCATGGAGTTAGTGAGGCCAGAGCATTTGCTCCACTCTGACTTGGGTGTGCTAAGATCCTGGTCACCAGAAACCTGCAAAAACCTGCTAATGCAGACCTCTCTCTGCCTGGCCGCAGGGACAGGCATTTGCTTGCTCACTCCTCCCAAGCAAAGTCCAGGCTCCTCCAGCCTTTCTGTCTGTCCCAGTGGTCCTCCACCCCGTCAAGAAGGCTTGTCTCCACAATATAGACACGAGGACTGGAACACCTAGTCTGTACTTCAAGCCACTCACTCCCCAGGGAGCTCACTGCCCAAGTGATCGCCCTTCCTCTCTGAGTCCCACAACTCCTGACCACATTGCTTTTCTTCCCTTCCTGCCCAATTACATGTATATGTTTCTTACAGCCTTGGTTAAACAGGAGTCCTTCTGCCAGTTTTCAGTGAGGATTGTTCCAAAGTAAATGTATTTTTGATGTGTTCGTGGGGGAACGTGAGCTCCATGCCCTCCTACACTGCCACCTTGATTTCCTCTCAGCTGGTCCATAATGAACAAAAACAACCAGATGAGAAATGAACCTATATTGTTTGGAGGACAAGCCTGCTTAACCCAGTTTTATCAAACCTGAAAAGCCAGTTTAGTAAGAATAACTCCCCCATTGATATCTGATCAAACACCCATTTCCTACCCTTGATATCTGATCTGAATAGCAAGATTCTTACTAAGTCGGTTTAGCAAGAACACCAGTTACCTTGTTTTCTGTTGGTAATTTTCCATCCACTGACTCCTTCACTCCTTGGCTATAAGTCCTCAGCTGTCTTTACTTAATGTTGAACTCAATCTTTCAGTCTTTGGGGGCTCCTTTAAAGAACACCTTGCCCATCCTGATACCCTGTGACCCTCCACCCAAGAGCCCTACTCATACCCTACACCCCATGCTGAGGGACAAGAGTATATTTTACTGGGAACCAACATTGATGGCTTTCCTGTGAATGACCCCATTTATCTACCCAATCTACCTAGTGATACCTAGTAATTATTATTACTGCAGTTTTTGAAAGTAGGAGTCTGCAACTTAGAGAGGTGGAGGGACTTTCACAAAGGTACACAGCTCTCAGGCCCTTGATGAGAGTGATTCCTCTAAGCTGCACCTGTCCAATGGCATCTCTTGGGACCCCTCCAGGAGGCACTCCATCTGCTGTGTCCCAATCATGAACTATACACACCTGACGTCTGCATCTCCACCAGGGCCTCCAGCTCCACTATCCCCAGTGCACACCACCTCTCTGCAAACAGCCTCCCTATTAGGAAGACTTTCACAGGGACAGCAGCACCACCCAGCAACACACACAGGTCTTCAGTTTCACCTCAGATGTGACAGAGGCCTCCACCACCACATGCAGTGATTTGTTTCCAAGGTCATGTCCATCTTCATGAACCTGCTTCATGATGTGCGTGTGTCCAAATTCTCCCAGTCACTATTCCAATCACTGTAAAGGACACTGAAGGACTAGAAACGTTCACTGTAGCCCTCTCCAAGTCCCCAAGGCTCTTACTCCTAACTCTAGGACACACTGCTTAACTGCTCCTCCTACCCAACAGAAAAATGTCACCAAATAATGATTGCTAATCATCAAGAACGTGCCCACATCTCCTCGGGACTCATGCTTGACAAACCTAAGTCTAAATGCTATGTGCTGAATGCAGCCTGACACCTCCCATAAAGCCTGTAAAACCCCACCCCAAGTCCTTCTGCTTGCTTAACAAAGCTGCTCACAGGTGTGAATCTCCAGGTTGTAACAAGGTGGTTACCCAGTCCCTGGTCTGAAAACCATCAGTGCATCATCATACTTGCAATGATGTGGGAGAAGTTGTTCTTTCCAAACCAGTCTGCACTCACCTCATCACACATTATCCAGGAAGACTGGGAGATTATGTGCGGCCCACACACCAGAATGTTGGGCATCTCTATCACATGCCTGCCCCAAAATCTCGCTGGAGTATTTGTGACTTTTGTAGCCACACCTGCTGTGCTAGGTCAGCATCTCCCACTTTATTTCCCAAACAGGTTCTCACTTCTGTCATAAGTCCTTTGTGCTGTGGTAGTTTGTAGGTACAGGGTGCATCGAAGTGTGTTAGCAATCAAAATCTGTCACACAGTGTCCCCATTTGCGCTGATATGCACCGATATTTAGAATACTTTCATGTGTAATAAAGTTACTGGAGTTATGTAAAGGCTCTTATTTTAGAAACACATTTTAAGAAATTATGTATTCAGGGGCTTCCCTGGTGGTGCAGTGGTTGAGAATCTGCCTGCCAATGCAGGGGACATGAGTTCGATCCCTGGTCTGGGAAGATCCCACATGCCAAGGGCTGCAACTACTGAAGCCCATGCGACTAGCGCCCGTGCTCCACAACAAGAGAAGCCACTGCAATGAGAAGCCCATGCACTGCAGAGAAAAGTAGCTCCCACTCGCTGCAACTAGAGAAAGCCTGTGTGCAGCAACGAAGACCCAACACAGCCAAAAGTAAATAAAATAAATTAAAAAAAAAGAAATTTATGTATTCAAAGACATACCTGGGATTATAAATTGTAAAAACCACTAAGTAAATCACGATACACAAACACAAAAAATCTACAAAATACAGTAAATGATGTAATATACAGGAAGGTTCCTACACAGTCATTCCATTTATATATACATTTGAAAAAAGTTATTTCAAAAGTAGAATATGCTCTTGCATCAGTATTTTTAATTTTGAGGATGAATTAAAAGTGACAGGGGGAAACTTGTTTCAGGGCTTTACACAAGTATCACAGTGTTAAAATGTACATTTAAGATACATGTAATTTCTTTTCAGTCAACTATACATATATTAAACGATTTTTAAAACAAATATGCAAAACCTGTCACTTTATAATCATTCTACTATGGTTTACTAGCGACATTCTTAAAATTATTTGTGGCTACTGTACCTGTAAGGTAGAAAAAGAATACAATGGTGGGCTCCTGACAATGCCTCCCAACTCCATATTCAGCGACATTATGTTGGCAATTTGACATTGGATATGCTGGAAGTATTTACACCAGGGAAATTGGCAAAGACTACAAACCAGGATTTCATTTACTGTGTTACTGAATATCTAGACTTAAGACTGAGGTAGGATATGGGAGTTCCCTGGTGGCCTAGTGGTTAGGATTCTGGGCTTTCAGTGCTGGGGCCTGGGTTTGATGTCTGGTCAGGGAACTGAGGTCCCACAAGCTGTGTGGTGTGGGGAAAAAAAGGGGGGGGCTGAGAATAAAAAGAGGAAAAAACCTGAGGTAGCATATGTTAATAGTGCAGATTTATCTTTTATTTTATTTTATTTTTTTTTGTGGTATGCAGACCTCTCACTGTCGTGGCCTCTCCCGTCGTGGAGCACAGGCTCCAGATGTGCAGGCTCAGTGACCGTGGCTCACGGGGCCAGCCGCTCCACGGCATGTGGGATCTTCCCGGACTGGGGCACGAACCCATGTCCCCTGCATCGGCAGGTGGACTCTCAACCACTGCACCACCAGGGAAGCCCCAGATTTATCTTTAACATATATAATGTATGTGGCCATTACATTATGCATAAGACCAAAATTAAGAAAAAATTGAGAACATATTCTTTCACTATGCCAAATTACAGTTCCATGCAGAAAAGAAGTCACTCACATTGGGTAAATGTGTGAAATCTCACAGATACCTTTGTTGTTTCCCTGATCTCTTACTTGTCAAGGAAAGAGAAAACAGACAAGAACTCACAAAATAAAAGCAGGTAAAAGAAATAGAAATTTATCAAAACAAGACATGCAGGTAAAAAATAGACAGATTAAAAAAAAAACACAATAACTCAAACTGAAAAATCCTGAGGGAATCCCCTGGCAGTCCACTAGTTATGGCTCTGCATTTCCACTGCAGGGGGCAGAGGTTCAATCCCTGGTTGGATAACTAAAATCCCACATGCCACAAAGTGCACCCAAAAAAAAAAAGAACCATGAGAAAAAAGCAATTAAAATCATACTGATTTTATACTGCGATTTTACAGTCTTCATCGGAGGGGTCAGCCTGCATTCTGTCTTAGCTTTTAAGCTAGGTTGGTCAAATGTAGGTCGCAAAAGGGGGGCAGGAAAGTTCTTGCTGATTAAAAATCATTATTTGGTGACTTACATTTTGGGGAGGGTGGTGGGGGAGGAGCAGTAAGGGGATGGTAAAAGGGATTAGGAGGAATAGCCTTGGGGACCAGGCCATGTGAGGGCCACAGTGGACATTCCTAGTCCTTCAGTGTCCTTCACACTGCCCAGAACAGTGAGCATGTCAACTGCATAATGGGGAAACGAGGACATCCTGAAGTGGGTTTATGAAAAAGAAGGAAAGGACCTTGAAAACGAATCACTGCATATGGCAGTGGAGCCAGTGTCACATTTGGGCTGACTCCAATGATCCTCTGCAGTACCTGGCTTGGTGCTGCTGTCACTGTAAGAACGTCCCAAGAGGGAGGGTGTTTGCAGGAAGGAGATGTACACTGGAAAAAATGAAGCTGGAGGTCCAGGTGGAAAACACATCAGGTGTTGGTAGTTCATCTTTGGGACAAAGAAAATGGGAGTCCCTGCTCAAAGCAGGAGAGGCCACTGGAAGGGTGCAGTGTAGAGGAAGCACTCTCATCAAAGACCTGGCAGTAGTGAGGTCTTGTGGAATTCCCTCAACGTCTCTGGGCTGCACATGTCTTCCTTTACAAATGTGAATAAAAACACTATAAGCACTGGTTTGGTTGGGTAGATGAATGGGAGTCATTTCCAAGAAAGCCATCAATGTTGTTTCCCAGAGAAAAGACAGCCCTATTCATCAGCATGGGGCTATGGTATCAGCAGGGCTCCTGGGGTGGGGGGCAAAAGTGTCCGGATGGACAACGTGTCTTTTTGTCCTCAACGGGGGAAGGGGGAGAAAAGAACTGAAGTGACCAGATTCCCTATGTCCTGAACCAGGCAACCTGACATTGAATACAGATCGCTGTTCACAACAGATGATACATTCTCTCTGTGCCTCAGTTTGTCCCAAGAAAGGGTACATTTGCTGCACAGTAACTGCAGGGGTTCTTCCCACCCTGTTACAATCTCAAACTCCTTGAACATTAGTCCCATCTATATTCGCTATATTCATAAGGCCCTTTTACCAGTGTGAACTGATGTTTAATGAAGTGGCACCTTTCAATAAGATTTATCACATTCCTTTCACTCACAAGGCTTTTCTCCAGTGTGGATTTTCCTATGGATATGGAGGAGCTGTCTTCGGCTAAAGGATTTCCCACATTCAGTGCACTCATAAGGCCTTTCTCCAGTGTGAACTCTCTGATGACGACGAAGGCTTGACGTATCAGTAAAACATTTCCCACATTCATTGCACTTATAAGGCCTTTCTCCTGTGTGAATTCTCTGATGAACATAAAGATCAGATATAATACTAAAACATTTCCCACATGCAATGCACTCATAAGGCCTTTCTCCACTGTGAACTCTCTGATGACGATTAAGGCTCGAGCTACCAGTAAAACACTTCCCACATTCACTGCACTCATAAGGCCTTTCTCCACTGTGAACTCTCTGATGATAATAGAGAGCAGAACTAGTAGTAAAAGATTTCCCACATTCACTGCACTCATAAGGCCTTTCTCCACTGTGAACTCTCTGATGATAATAGAGACCAGAACTACTAGTAAAAGATTTCCCACATTCATTGCACTCATAAGGCCTTTCTCCACTGTGAACTCTCTGATGATAATAGAAACCAGAGCTAGTAGTAAAAGATTTCCCACATTGACTACACTCATAAGGCTTTTCTCCACTGTGAATTCGCTGATGGTAATGAAGGCTCGTCTTAGCAGTAAAAAATTTTCCACATTTATTGCATTCATAAGGCTTTTCTCCAGTATGAACTTTCTTATGGGCACTGAGGTGTCCATTTCGGCTAAAGAATTTCCCACATTCACTGCACTCAAAAGGCTTTTCTCCACTGTGAACTCTCTGATGATTACAAAGGATTGACCTATTACTAAAAGATTTCCCACATTCATTGCACTCATAAGGCCTTTCTCCAGTGTGAACTCGCAGATGATAATAGAGGCCAGACCTAGTAGTAAAAGATTTTCCACATTCACTGCACTCATAAGGCCTTTCCCCACTGTGAACTCTCTGATGTGTAAGGAAACTAGATTTGTGGGTAAAAAATTTTCCACATTGGCTGCATTCATAAGGCCTTTCTCCAGTGTGAACTTTCTGGTGCTGACTATGGTTACTTCTTTGGGTGCAGGCTTTCCCACAGTTGCTGCATTCACAAAACCTTTCACAAGTGAGGACTGTCTCAGACTGAACAAGTATTTCTGTGTGGCTGGAGAATTTGTTGCCTTCTCCACAGCTGTGATGACATTTTCCACTGTCAAAAACAGCTTCACACTCCTTACTGTTGTTCAGTTTCTTCCTGGTATTAGTGACCTCTTTCTGAAGTCCCATTTTGGCCACATAGTTGTTCCCAATCTCCATGTAGCTAGAGAGATTCCCTGTTGCATGGATTGTGCAGTTTTTGAAAAATGCGGGTCTCCCCATATCACAGCTGAAGGGTTTCTCTCTAATGTGCTGCTTCTGGTGCTCTTGAAGGTTTGCAGTGAAATAGAACTGTTTCCCACATGCCCCACATGTGTATGCTTTCTGCCCCCTATTTGTTCCTTGCTCTTCAGCCAAGTGCAAAATGTCTTTCAAGACTGGGAGGCACATCTTACAGGGCTGGGTCTTCTCAAGAGATGAACCTGCGCTGGAAGTCCTGATCTGTGACACTCCTTCTGCAGATACGCTCTGTTCAGAAGGTGTCTCTTCATCCTCGACCCAGTGCCAAGAACCTGAAAACAAAGAAATGATGGTGAAGTTCTTGTTCATGTTATTGGGTGTGAGTGACACCATCACAACTGTATATCTGACACATGAAGGAAGCAGTCCACAGGATTGTGTTCAGGAAATGGAGTTGGGGTCAAATTGGGAAAGAAGGTGCTCTCACCAAGTACAAGACACAGGGACTGGATGTGGCCCAAGGCAAAAGGCAAGTTCGACAATTAACTCCTCTGTCAATGGCTTTTACAGGACCACATCTACTGGTGACCTATCATACTATGCAGAAGTGTATTTCCAGGCCCCAGAAAATCTGACTGCAACTGGTAGCTGGTGTTCAAGAAATATTAAAGGATATATACATGGTTGAGGACATAAACAATACCAGTAAGTACTAAGGGGAAAACAATGTGAAGACCACATGAGATAAATGGGTTAGAGAGGTGGTAGGGAAATTATCCCAGGCTGGAGTCAGAATAAAAATGGGAAGTAGGTGGCTTCCCTGGTGGCACAGTGGTTGAGAGTCCACCTGCCAATGCAGGGGATGCGGATTCGTGCCCTGGTCTGGGAAGATCCCACGTGCCGCAGAGCGGCTAGGCCCGTGAGCCATGGCTGCTGAGCCTGTGCTCTGCAACTGGAGAGGCCACAACAGTGAGAGGGCTGTGTACCCCCCCCCAAAAAAAGAGTCCACCTTCTAATGCAGGGGACGCGGGTTTGATCCCTGGTCTGGGAATTAGATCCTACATGCATGCCACAACTAAGAGTTTGCACACCACAACTAAGGGGCCTCTGAGCTGCAACTAAGGAACCCATAAGCCACAACTAAGGACCCCAGCAGCCACAATTAAGGAGCACACGTGCCGCAACTAAGGAGCACACATGCCACAACTAAAGGAGCAAGTGAGTCACCACTAAGGAGCCTGCGAGCCTCGACTAAGACCCAGCATAATCAAAATTTTAAATTTTTTTTAAAAAGATGCTTAAAGGTCTTCCCTGTGGCGCAGTGGTTGAGAGTCCGCCTGCCGATGCAGGGGACGCAGGTTCGTGCCCCGGTCCAGGAGGATCGTGCATGCAGCAGAGCTGCTGGGCCCGTGGGCCGTGTCCACTAAGCCTGCACATCTGGAGCCTATGCTCCACAGTGGGAGAGGCCACGGCAGTCAGAGGCCCACATACCACAAAAAATTTTTGAAAAGATGCTTAAAAAAAAGATGCATATAAATTAAAAGTATGTCAATACAGAAAAAGAGGTCCACACAAATCAAAAGAAAAAAAAGAAAAGTGGTAGTAACTATACTGATATCACAGCAGATTTTGCATAAGCAAAGTCATCAGGGATAATGAGAATGACACAATGGTAAAGGGGTCAATACTCCAGAATACACAACAATCCTTAACATGTCTGCGTCTAACAACACAATGTCAAAATATGAGGCAAAACAGACCTACAAGTAAAAAATAGATGAACCTGCTATAACACTTGGAGACTTCATTCAACAAACCTCTCTAAGAAATGAACAGATCCAGAAAAGAAAAAAATCTATAAGGATGCTGGTAAACTGAGGATCACCATCATCAGTCAACTGGATGTAACAGTCACCTACAGATTACTAGGCTACTCCATTCAAAAACAGCAGAATATTCTTCTCAAACTGACATAGAACATTCACAAGATGGACTACACCTTGGGCCAGAAAACACACCTTAACAAATTTAAAAGAATAGAAAACATACAAGATCAGTTCTCAGAACAAAGTGGAATTACACCGGCAACCAGTAACAAAAGGATAGCTGTAAAATTGCACAACACTGATAAATTCAACAATACACTTCCAAATAAAACATGGGTCAAAGAATAAATATTAAGATAAATTTTTAAGTATTTTGAAAGAAAGAAACACAGCAGTTGTGAAAACATGCAGATGGGGACTTCCTTGGTGGCAGTTAAGAATCTGCCTGCCAATGCAGGGGACACGGGTTCAAGCCCTGGTCTGGGAACATCCCACATGCTGCAGAGCAACTAAGCCCGTGTGCCGCAACTACTAAGCTTGCGCTCTAGAGCCCACACACTGCAACTACTGAAGTCCGCACCCCTAGAGCCCACGCTCTACAACAAGAGAAGCCACCACAATAAGAAGCCTGTGCACCACAACGAAGAGTAGTCCCCACTCACTGCAACTAGACAAAGCCCACACACAGCAACGAAGACCCAACGCACCGAAAAATAAACTTAAAAAAAAATGCCGATGCAGTGAAAGCAGTGTTTATATGGCAATCGGTAGCACTGAATGCATATATTAGATAAGATGAAAAACCTAAAATCAGTCATCTGTGCCTCTATCTTAGGAAACTAAGAGAAAATGAAATACAAAAGAAGAAAAAAAGAAATAATTTAAAAAAATCAGTAGAGAAAAATCAACAAAGGCAAAAAAAAGCTGGTTCTTTAAAATGCCCAATAAAATCAAAAACATGCTAGTCAGCCTAGTCACAAAAACAAGAGAGGACACAAATTATTAATATCAAAGTGAAAAAGGAGGGCTTCCCTGGTGGCACACTGGTTAAGAATCCGCCTGCCAATGCAGGGGACAGGGGTTGGAGCCCTTGTCTGGGAAGATCCCACATGCTGCAGAGCAACTAAGACCGTGAGCCACAATGACTGAGCCTGAAAGACACAACTACTGAGCCCGCGCACCTAGAGCCCATGCTCAACAATAAGAGAAGCAATTGCAATGAGAAGCCCGCATGCCACAATGAAGAGTAGCCCCTCAATCACCGCAACTAGAGAAAGCCTGTGCGCAGCAATGAAGATCCAATGCAGGAAGGGAGGGAGGGAGGGAGGGAGGGAGGGAGGGAGGGAGGGAGGGAGGGAAGGAAGGAGGGAAGGAAGGAAGGAAGGAAGGAAGGAAGGATGGATTATACACCATGACAAACTGAGAATGATCCACGTTATACAATGCTGACTTAACATTAAAAAATCAATTAATATAATCCATGTCATCAACAGGTTAAAAACCAACTCATGATCTCATCAATAGATGCAGAAAAAGGATCTGACAAAATCCAACAGCCACTCATATTCAAAATCTCCATATGATATAACCTAAAAATTGAAAAAATACTTAAACTTGATAAACTAAATAAAACCCTATAGCTACTATCATACTTACTAGAGAAAAACTAGAACTCTCCCACTAAGACGAAGAAGGCAAGGATGTTCCCTTTTACAACTCCCTTTCAACTTTACAGTGGAAGTCAAAACAAAGGCAATGAGATGCGGTTATATAAATGGCATACTGATCAGGAAGGAAGGAATAAAACTGTCTTCATTCTCATATGACATGATCAGCTATGTAAAACACCCAAAAAATAGAGGAAAAAACAATTCCTGGAACTAAGAAGCAATTATAGCAAGCTTTCAGGACATAAGCTTAATATACAAAAGTCAATTATGTCCTATATACCATCAATGAACAAGTGAATTTGAAATTAAAAACACAATACCATGTAAATTACCACCCTCTCAAAAAAAAAAAAAGAGAGCAATAGAAAGAAATATTGAGTTACAGATCTACCAAAACATGTACAAGATATACATGAGAGAAACTACAAAACTTAGATAGAGAAATCATGAATTCCATGGTGGTCCACTGGTTAGGACTGCATGCTTTCACTGCCATGGGCCTGAGTTCGATCCCTAGTAGGGGAACTAAAATTCCTCAGGTCTCACAGAGTAGCCAAAAAACAAATAAACGATCAAACATTCTAATAAAGAAATCAAAGAACTAAATAAATGGAAAGTTATTTCACGTTCATAAACAGGAAAACCCAGTATCATCAAGATGTCCGTTCTTCCCAACTTCATCAATAGATTCAATGCAACCCAAATCAAAATACCAGCAAGTTATTTTGTGGACATAAATACTTTCATCCTAAAATTTATACAAAAAGGCAAAAGTCCGAGAATAGCCAACACAAAACTTAAGAAGAACAAAGCTGGCAGACTGACACTACTCAACTTTAAGACTTAGTATGTAAAGTAATCAAGCCAGTGTGATATTGCTGAAAAGACAGAGAAACTGTTCAATGAACAGTATTGAAAACCCAGAAATAGACCCATAGAAATACATTCAACTGACCTTTGACAGATGAACAAGCGCAATACAATGGAGAAAAGTTAAGTCTTTTGAATAAATAGTACTGGAACAACCGAACATCACATGCCAAGAAATGAATTCTAGACACAAACCTTCACAAAAAATTAACTCAAAATGGATCACAGACCTAAATGCTAAATACAAAAATACTCTTAAAACTTAGTAAGAAAACAAAAACCCAAATACCACATAAGCAAAACATCTTAACAAACACCTCATTAAAGGAAGATATACAGGACTTCCCTGGTGGCGCAGTGGTTAAGAATCCGCCTGCCAATGCAGGGACGCAGGTTCAAGCCCTGGTCCGTGAAAATCCCACATGCCACGGAGCAACTAAGCCCGTGTGCCACAACTACTGAGCCTGCGCTCTAGAGCCTGTGAGCCACAACTACTGAAACCCACGTGCCACAACTACTGAAGCCTGCGTGCCTAGAGACCATGCTCTGCAACAAGAGAAGCCACTGCAATGAGAAACCCGCGCACCACAATGAAGAGTAGACCCTGTTCACCGCAACTAGAAAAAGCCCACGTGCAGCAATGAAGACCCAACGTAGCCAAAAAAAATAATAATAAGATATACAGATGACAATTTAGCATATACAAAGATGCAAGGAAATGCAAATTAAACTGAAAAGTACACACTATTACATACCTGTGAGAAGGGCCAAAATCCAAACATTCACAACACCAAATGCTATAAGGGTGTGGAGCAACAGGAATTTCATTCATTGCTGACCGGAATGCTTAACAGATGCCAGTGTTGATAAACAGAAATTGGAACCTCGGAAAAAGGTCTTACAGAAACGGCTCATGGTCTGTTTTAGTAACGACCATGTCAGTGACAACAGTCTGTTGTGAAGTAAGGCACAAAAAAATGTCATGGAGAGGAATGGAGCAAAACTTGGGTACCATGGATTTTGACAATCGCCTGGGCAGAGAGGGCGAGCAAGGAGGGATCTATCAGACTGAGTGCAAGACTACTGAACCTAAATCCTCACCTGCAAAACTTTGGAGCTACAGGTGTCCCGGCACTAAGGAATAGGGATACACTCTGCCTAGCCATAGTAACCACAGCACATAACCAAGAAATTGAAGAAAGCAGTGCCTGTGTTCCAGATGTGAGAAGGACAGAGCTGCCCCTGGGAAAGAGAAGAAAGGCAGAGCCTAGCTCAGAGGATAGGGGTGGGTGTGAGGACCTTACCCAGCATGCATACAAGTGCAAAGTTCTCCAGCATGACATCAAGGTACAGGTGTATCTGAACCTCATCAAGAAGACACCATTCCTCCCAGGAGAAGTACACGGCAACATCCTCAAAGGTCACACTGCCCTGGTAAACAGGGACAAATAAAACCATGAACAGTCTCACTCCTGAAAACCCACAATCCATCTTCCTACACATTTCCCCTACTACCCAATCAGATGGAGCTTCTTGGGACCTGGGGAAGAAAACCATCTTCCTTTGATCTGCACCTCCCTTTTCCTCCAGAATACATAGGCAGTCATTTCAAGTCTAACTCTTGCCCTTCCCTGTTTATTTCCACCAGAAAAAAGGAGATCTGCACTTACCTAAACCAGCTCAGCCTCACCTCAGAGCACTTCCACATACTGGTATTGGATTCATGAGTAACCTTCCACGCCTCCTTCCACTGGTGTTGGGAAATGGGAAACCCCTACATAGAACCCGGCCTTCACTCAGGAAACTGAGCATGGGGTTCTCCAGGGTCCCCAAACCAAAGAGCTGGGAGAATGGCAGGTGAAGAGCCCCAATACACCTCAAATACAGAGAATGTGTGCGTGGGGGGTGAGAACAAGCGAGGGACTGGGACAACCTCCACTTGCTCCAAGTGTTTCTGCAGCCTGGGAACATGTAAGAAAAGGCAAACTATGGAGGAAAGAGACCATGGCTGTGTTCCAGAGGCTCATGCACTTGTATGCATGCTGGGTAAAGCCCTCACACACACCTCTATGCTGTGAGCTAGGCGCTGCCTTTCTCTTTTTCCCAAGGACATCTCTGTCCTTCTCACAACTGGACCTCTGTCAGGTACCAGAGCCAGGTAACATCGGGATGACTAGCAAACCTCTCCTCCGTGCCTCGGTCCCCGGTGCTACCTCTTACAAGTTGTGACTTTGGAAAAGTCACACTTCCCTCTGCCTCAATAATCTCATCACCCCCTACAGTCTGTGCTTCCACCAAACAGGCTCTGGAGTATTTTTAAAGGCCTAATTCAGATGGTGTGCTTCCTGTGTTCAAAACTCTCCACCGCTCCGAGGGCTTTCGGAGCCCTTCTCGGAGGGCTTTCCTCTCGGAGAAGAAAGGTATAACCTCTCATCTACCACTCCAGATGCAACCTGGCCTCAAACTTTCTTCCTTGCAGAAACAAGATGGACTCCAGGTTCCCGGAATGTTCCTGCTTCAGTTGCATCTCCAAGTCTCACGCAGGCAGAAAAAGGGAAAAGACCCCTGGAGGCCCCTCTGTCCTAGACCCTGGGCCTGGGATAAAGCGACGTGAACAGCCGCCTACCACGCGGGCCGTTCGTATCTGGGTGGGGAGACAGGCCGGGGAGAACTCGGAACGCACAGCGTTTACCTGAGCCTGGTCCCTCAGCGCAGACGCCGCCATCGGAACTTCTGGACGGAAAGGAGTGGCGACAGTCGACCGACCGGGTCCCACTCTGCACGGACACTGCAAGTGTCTGTCCCCGACCCTCAAAACCGCCCCGGTTCAGTGCGCACAGAGCCTCCTCTTGCGCCTCTTAGCCTGTCACCTCGCTCCCAACACCGCACACAAAAGCCCCTGACCATCTACAGAGACTTCACCGTAATTAAAATGGCAGCCACGAAGAAACCGGAAGTCCCTCTCCAGGAGGTTCGCCCTCCCGGAAATGCCCCCTTGCTCGATTTTCATTGGATGAAAGTCGCTGCCCCTTAGCACAAATTCTTCTGGGTAATGTAGTGCAAAAGTCTCAAGGAAGGAAGCCCCACACCGGGAAGCCCCACTTGGGAAAAAGCCAAGAAGCACCAGGAGGAGCACTAGGAAATGACCTCTAGGGCTGGGGTGGGGGGGCTCCAGACTTATTAATGGGGCGGAGGACCCATGGGGTCGGGGAGTGCATTATCTCGGAATCCTTTAAACCATCCCACGTTTAAACCCACTGGTAAGAGGAACAAAGACTAAACATTATCCTATTGCTCCTGATATACATGCAGCCTGAAGAGTTAAAGTGATTTTGTGGGCTTTGTTCAGGGACCAGAAAAAAGTCAGACAGAACGCTGACTGGGAATATGGAGAGGAGATTTTGGACAGGCCTGCTCGGCAAGAGGGAGAGCACTGCTTCTCGTCCCCCTAGAAAAGACTCTTCTGACTGCATAGTTGGTGATTGTGCCCAATTCAGTGACAAAAACTGATGATCAGGCCACCCACGATAGCTGTTCTCTTGCTTTTTGTACTTTCCTTGCTCCACCAGTCTGATTCACCTACACTCTATTCACGTGAAGGAACTTCCCTTACTATTGTTATTTTATTTATTTATTTATTTTGGCCGCACTGTGTGGCTTTTGAGATCTTAGTTCTGTAAGGCCAACTGGCCCGAGGCAGGGGAACGCAATCAGACTCACAGGTTGCATCAGCCCGGAACGTTCCACACACCCAGTTCTCGGAATTGACCTGGAGCTCCCACACACCCAGTTCCAGGAACTGACCTGGGGACTTTCCACCCGGCCCAGCCTTCCCGCCTTTCTAGGGGCGGGACTAACGGTCCCAAGACTGATGCAACCGGCACCAGATATTGCCACGATACCCGAAGAGACCACCAAATAAGGACTACCCTGCGCCCTCCCGGATTCACCACACCCCTTCCCCTTCTTCCCCTATAAATTCTGTCCAAACCCTCGCCCGGGCGCGACTTCTCTGGCTCCTTTCTCTCAGACCAGTGAACCTCGCCCAGGAGCGCTCCCTAATAAAGCTCACTTGAAGCTTTCCTCTGTTTCGCGGTGCCGTTTGTTAAGATCCGACCTTACAAGTTCCCCAACCAGAGATCAAACCCAGGCTCACAGCAGGGAAAGGGTGGAGTCCTAACCACTGGATCGCCAGGGAATTCCCTGACCTTCCCTCTTAATCATAAGGCCTAATCAGTCAATGCGTACCTACTTATCCTGGCCCCAGCTAGTGAATGTGCTAATCTTTAGATAATATTTCACTTTGTATTTCCACATTTTTATCTATTACTGAAACTGGTTTGCTCTGATGTACAGAGGATACCCAGAGGTTTCACTGAAAACAGAGCAGTTTCGTGTGCAACGCACAATTTTCTTAATATAGACTTTACAAAATTATCAATATTGGTGGATTCCTAACCCAAGATAGATTTTTCTGTTTTTTGGAAAAAATATAACTATCAAAAACAATTGAATAACTGGCTGAGCTTAGAAGCACCTGTATATTAGGCAAGATTTACTTTCTCCAGATTACTCAGTGCCCATTTATCTGATACAGCTGAGCAGAAGATACAGCTGAGTAGAAGTAGGTAATACATTTATGTTTATCTTTCTACCATTTCTTTGTCTCAAATTAAAATCAATATCTCCTAGATATTAAAGTGATGGGCATGCCAACTTGGAAATAGGGATCATGTTCCTCACTCACGCTGGAGCTGGGGTCCTAGAAAACTCCTCCTGCCTTTGTCTTCATAACTTCACCTTGTTCACCAGTTACAAGTTGAGACCCACTGATCAGACTGACAACAAACTGATCTTGGCCAACAACGGTTTTGCCAAAAGCCTGCTTTCAGTTTTTTTTTTTTTTTGGCTGTACGCTGGCCTCTCACTGCTGTGGCCTCTCCCGTTGTGGAGCACAGGCTCTGGATGCGCAGGCTCAGCGGTCATGGCTCACGGGTCCAGCCGCTTCGCGGCATATGGGATCTTCCCGGACTGGGGCACGAACCTGTGTCCCCTGCATCGGCAGGCGGACTCTCAACCACTGCGCCACCAGGGAAGGCCCCTGCTTTCAGTTTTAAGGTTCGTTGGATTCGCTGGCAAAATAACCACTTGTCTCACACGAATAAACAGCTTCAATCAAATCTTTAATAGAAAGTGATTTAACTTAACTTCAATATACAATCATTAGAGAGAAAGCAATAAGAATATTAACAGAGTATATAAATTTCAATATACAATCATTAGAGGGAGAGCAATAATATTAACAGAGTATATAACAGAGCATACATCACCGAATTGGGCCGACACCTACTTCCAGATCCAAGTGGCAGCTAGGAATTCCCTTGAACAGCAATCTGGAGTCCCAGTTGGGAAGGTCCCGGGCGGTGAGTCCACCCCACGGGTGGGACTTCAGAGTGCTGCCCAAAGGAGTCCTGCTTTTAACGCCAAGCCGCAAGCTGATAGTCATCAGCTTGCGTGCAAGTACGCAGCTCTGACTATTAACGCAAATATTTTGATACTTTAGTTGTAAGTCTCAGAATGTTCACTGAATTCCAGGAACTAGCCAGATTCCCAAGTCCCAGGAAGCTTTGTGACTTACTCCCTTCTTTATCTGTTGGATCCCAAGACTGACTAACACCGTTTCTGCTGACCTGCATGTAGTCTAGCAGCTTGATGTGTAGCTCTTTCAGAATCTTTGTTTAGTCAAAAGCCTATTGTTGTCTCTGAAGCCTGAACAAGACTATTTTATTAGCCTCCCCAACAACTGGGCTCTTAGCTCCAGAGGGATCCCACAGACAATGACAGCTTTTGGATTGAAACACTTCCTCTATGATCTTGGGTGTACATTTGTCTTGTATTTACAGAGTGGCCACGGGGGTTTCTCTCGGCACTACCTGCCTTCTGAGTGGCTTCCTGGCCATTAAGTTTTGCCCCAGAACCTCTTGGTGAATAGACTTCAGAATTCAATCTCCCCAAATGCATTGGCTTCTTTACTTTCCTTTTCTGGTTCCTTCAGCTGTTGGTAAATGTCTATATTCCTATGAATGTGATTGGTCCTAGAAACAGCACAAATGTGTGAAAAAAATTTTTACATACGGTTTCTCAGCCACGTCAGACAGAAATCTCGGCTTATTACATGCATTTATATTTTATCCCCTGAATGTTATTTGGGCTTCAAGATCTGGACTATTGGGTGCATGATATTTGTCCTGCACAGATACAAGCAGCGAGCCCAATACATCCACAGCAACAGACTTTACCCCAGACCTCCCCACGTGGCCAAAGCCACATGCACCATCCTTATCCTGGTGAGTTTCTTCATCTCTTTTTACTGTCTCTCTTCCATTTTGAGTCTTTGTGTTACTGTAATTGTAAATCCAGGCCAGTGGCTGATGGAAACATCTCTGCTACTAGCTCCGGATTTCCCAGCTTTCAGCCCCTTTGTTCTCATCAGCAGTGATTTTTCTATGATTTCTGCTCCCAAAAAATTATTTTCCTAATATTGTTAAACATTTGTCTTCTTATTTCTGCAGTGAAACAATTAATTTTTTTAAGGGAAATTTTGGGATCTACTCCTTCCTAGTTCAGCCACGTGAGAGCTCTGGACCTCAATTTGTTTTAAATTTATTTATTTATTATTTATTATTTATTTTTCTCTGCATTGGGTCTTTGTTGCTGTGCACAGGCTTTCTCTAGTTGTGGAGAGTGGCGGCTACTCTTCATTGTAGTGCTCGGGCTTCTCATTGCGGTGGCTTCTCTTCTTGCAGAAAACAGGCTCTAGACGCATGGGACTCAGTAGTTGTGGTACACAGGCTCAGTAGTTGTGGCTCGTGGGTTCTACAGCACAGGATCAGTAGTTGTGGCGCATGGGTTTAATTGCTCTGCAGCATGTGGGATCTTCCTGGACCAGGGCTGGAACCCGTGTCCCCTGCATTGGCAAGCAGATTCTTAATCACTGCACCAACAGGGAAGTCCCTAATTTTCTTTTTTAACTTAGGTGATGGTCAGGTACAAATAATAATACAAAGAAAAGGTGATTGGCTAAGGGGCTTTCAATTTTCATTCATTAATTGGGATATATTGCTGAATAAGAACAGATAAATTCTTGCATTTCTAGAGTTAATACAATATGCAGAAAATGAAAATTTTCTCTAGTTATACAGAATTTACTTAATCTACTTATACTATACTACCTAGTAGCAACTCTTCAGAAAGTTTTCATTAAATAAGTACTATGGAAAGAAACAGGAAATTTAGACATAAAAAGTTTGTGTCTTTATGTACTTGTATCTTATATGGTTACGTTAAAAACAAATTTTTAAGGCATATTCAGATCCAGGAGTTCCAGGTAGACGAAAAACACCTCTAGAGCCCCACACATAACTTCACAGAGTTATCAGAGATCTGAAGATATCCACCATGTTTGGAATGCAGAAATAGAGGAGACATATGGTGTGAGGACAAACAATAAACATATGTAATGGTTGGTACTGATATATGTTATAAATCCAGTCCAAAATTCTAATTTTGTCCAAAGTATACTGACAAGGCCATTATGAGGTCTAACCAGATGTGCAACATCAATTCTACAGTTTTTTAAAAAAATAAATGCTCAATTAAAAAACACATTAGATTAAAAACTTACATTTTTCACAACAAATATATATATCACATATTAGCCATCCTAATGAGTGTAAGGTGGTCTCATGGTCTCAGTTTGTTTTTCTTTTTTTTTTCTTTTTGGCCTTGCCACACAGCATGTAGGATCTTAGTCCCCTGACCAGAGATCGAACCAGTGCACCCTGCATTGGAGTCTTACCCACTGGACCACCAGGGAAGTTCCAGCCTCAGTTTGTTTGTTATTTAATTTATTTATTTTATTTATTTATTTTTGGCTGTGTTGGGTCTTCGTTACTGTGCATGAGCTTTCTCTAGTTGCGGCAAGCGGGGGCAATTCTTCATTGAGGTGTGCAGGCTTCTCACTGTAGTGGTTTCTCTTCATTGAGGTGCGCAGGTTTCTCATTACTGTAGCTTCTCTTGTTGTGGAGCATGGGCTCTAGGCGCACCGGCTCCAGTAGTTGTGGCTCGTGGGCTCTAGAGCGCAGGCTCAGTAGTTGTGGCACACAGGATTAGTTGCTCCGCGGCATGTGGGATGTTCCCAGACCAGGGCTTGAACCCGTGTTCCCTGCATTGGCAGGTGGACTCTTAACCACTACACCAACAGGGAAGTCCTTGGCAGGCATTTTTGTTTTGTTTTGTTTTGTTTTTTCGGTACGCAGACCTCTCACTGTTGTGGCCTCTCCTGTTGCGGAGCACAGGCTCCGGACGCGCAGGCTCAGCGGCCATGGCTCACGGGCCCAGCCGCTCCACGGCATGTGGAATCTTCCCGGACGGGGGCACGAACCTGTGTCCCCTGCATTGGCAGGTGGACTCTCAACCACTGCGCCACCAGGGAAGCCCAGGTGGATTCTTAACCACTGTGCCACCAGGGTAGTCCCAGAGCTCTCTTATTTTAGAAATGCATTCTAAGAAATTATGTATTCAAAGACATGATACCTAGGATTATAAATGTTAAAAACTATTAAGTAAATCATGAAACACAAAAAAATGTGCATAAACACGATAAATGATGTAAGATACAGGAAGGGGCAAACACAGTCATTCCATTTATATATACATTTGAAAATAGCTATTACAAAAGTAGAGTATGCTCTTGCATGTTGAGGATGAATTAACAATGGCAGGGGGAAACTGGTTGGAGGGCTGTACACAAGTATGTCAAAATTTACATTTTAAATAGGCAAAATTTAAGTCAACTATTCATCTAGTAAATGATTTTCAAAAGAAAGATGCAAAACCTATCACTTTATTATAATTCTACTACGGTTTATTAGCTACATTCTTAAAATTGCGGCTACTATACCTGTAATGGTGGAAAAAGAATACAATAGTGGGCTACTGGCAATGCTTCCCAAATGAATGTTCAGTGAAATTATGTTGGCAATTTGACCTTGGCTATGGTTGGAATATTTACACACAGAAACTGGCAAACACTACAAACCACAGATTAATTTACTGTGTAATTGAATGTCTGGACTTAACACTAAGGTAGCATATATTAATAATGCAGATTATTCCTAAACCTGTATAATGTATGTGGCCATTACATTATGCATAGTATAAAATTGAGAAAAACTTGAGAACATATTCTTTCACTATTCCAAATTACAATTACATTCAGAAAAGAAATCACTCACATTATTGATGAATGAGTGAAATCTAACAGATATCTTTGTTGTTTACCTGCTCTCTTTTGTCAAAAAAAGAGAAAATAGCCATATCTCACAAAATAAAAGTAGGCAAAAGATAGGAATAGAAATTTAACCAGTCAGGACACACAGGTAAAAAACAGACACATGAAAAACAAAATTCAACATCAACAATCCTAACAAACGGAATTCCCTGGCAGTCCAGTGGTGAGGACTCCAGGCTTCCACAGCAGGGCACATGGGTTACTTTCCTGGTCAGAACTAAGATCATGCATACTGTGTGATAGGGTTAAAAAACTAAAACCTGAAATAAATGCAATTAAAATCACAATAAAAAAATACATTTATTTATTTATGTTTGTTTATAGCTACATTGGGTCTTCGTTACTGTGCACGGGCTTTCTCTAGTTGCACGACTGGGGGCTACTCTTCATTGTAGTGCATGGGATTCTCATTGCGGTTGCTTCTCTTTGCTGCGGAGCATGTGTTCTAGGCACGCGGGCTTCAGTAGTTGTGGCATGTGGGCTTAGTTACACCGTGACATGTAGGCAATTCCCATCCCAGGGCTCTAACCCATGTCCCCTGCATTGGCAGGCAGATTCTTAAGCAATGCACCACCAGGGAAGCCCCTAAAATCATAATCTTTTTATACATTTTTTGTTTGTTTGTTTGTTTTGCGGTACGTAGGCCTCTCACTGTTGTGGCCTCTCCCATTGCGCAGCACAGGCTCCAGACGCGCAGGCTCAGCAGCCATGGATCACGGACCCAGCCTCTCCCCGGCATGTGGGATCCTCCCGGACCGGGGCATGAACCCATGTCCCCTGCATCGGCAGGCGGACTCTCAACCACTGTGCCACCAGGGAAGCCCTGTACATGGGTTTTTAAGTCTTCATGGGAGGGGTCAGCATGCATTCAGTCGTAGCTTTTAAGGTAGGTTGATCAACTGTGGGTCCCAAGGCGAGGACGGCAAGCTCTTGCTAATTAACAATCATCATTTTGGTGAGTTAACACTTTTTCTGGAGGGATGGGAGGAACAGTGAGGCAATGGATCAAGGGCTTAGGAAGAGGATGCTTGGAGACCAGGTCACGTAGGGCCACGCTGGACATTCTTAGTCCTTCTGTGTCCGTCACACTGCCCAGAACAGTGAGCGGGTCAACCACATAACAGGGCAACAGGGACATCCTGAGGTGGGTATGTAAAGATGGACAGGACCTTGGAAACGAATCACTGCACATGGCAGTAAAGCCCATGTCAAATCTGGGGTGACACCAATGACCAGTCCAGAGTGCCTGGCTTAGTGCTGCTGTCCCTGTGGAGAACTTCCCAAGCAGGACGGT
>NW_021703766.1:56942934-56943108 GCF_005190385.1 Monodon monoceros
GTTTCCGGGAGATGTGTACTGGTGAAAATGAAGCTGGAGACCCTGGTAGTGATGCAGATGTCAGATGTGGGTAGTTCATGGTCAGGACACAGCAACTGGAGGCCCTGCTCGGAGGGGCAGGAGAGAAGACAGTGGACGGGTGCAGGGTGTAGAGGAACCGCTCTCATCAAAGGG
>NW_021703766.1:56943118-57154658 GCF_005190385.1 Monodon monoceros
TAAGGAGGTTTGCTTCTACCATATAGAACCTAGGACTGGGTCACCCAGTCTGTGGCTCGATCAGCTCACTGCCCCGGGTGGGTGTCTGCCACCTGTGATCTCCCTTCTCCTCTGAGTCCCACATCTCTAGACCCCAGTGCTTTTCTTCCCTTCCTGCCGGATTACGTGTGTATGATGCTTACAACCTTGGTTGTACAGGAGTCCTTCTGCCAGTTTCCATTTAGTTTTCAGTGAAGATTTTTCCACTGTAGATGTATTTTTGATGTGTTCATGTGGAGAAGTGAGCTCAAGTCCTCTTACACTGCCACCTTGATTTCCTCTCAGCTGGTCCATAACGAACAAAAACAACCAAATGAGAAATGAACCTATATTGTTTGGAGGACAAAAGGTCACTTCCTTCAACACCAGAGACTGACAAAGCCCTCTATTTGCCTTAGCTTTAGTCGGAATCTTCTGAGCGTTCTTTCCCACAGATCTTGGTCTTTGACCCATCCTTGCAGGGCCTGCTTAGCCAAGTTTTATCAAGAAATCTGCAAAGCCCGCTTAGTAAGAATAACTCCCTCAGTGATATCTGATCAAACACCCATTTCCTATTCTCGATATCTGACCTCTACGGCAAGATTTTTAAGTTGGTTTACCAAGAACACCCCTTACCCTGTTTTCTGTTAGTAATTTTCCATCCACTGACCCGTTCACTCTACTCCTTGGCTCAAATCCTCAGCTGTCTTAAAGTTGAACTCAATATGTCACCTATATTGTCAGAAGCTTGACACATCCAAAATATTGATAGTTCTGAATAAAGAATTCCTTACCATTTTAACAAGTGTCAGAATAAAGTTTTCCCATAACACTGTTAAATCCATTTCAGTCAAACATAAACCTACTCTCTGTAGACAAGGACAGAGTATTGGGAGGATCCTTACGCACCACCAAAAAGGGCACCTAGGGAGCCACTTGGGCACTGAGGAACTTGGATCTCACATGTACCCTCCACATTCCTCTAAATCCATAGGAGGTATTGATAATATCCCCATTTCAGACCTGAAGTAATGGAAGGGCTGAGAGGGGACTTCCTCAAAGTCACAACCCCAGAGGGGACTCAGTCAGAATCCACAAAGAGGTCTCTAGACTCTGCAGCCTCTGCTCCTTGCTGTGGCTGCTCAAAGGGAACAAATGCTGTGAAGAGGATTTGAAAAGTCCCATTTCCTACCCAAGGAACTGTAGGAGAGGACCCAGGGAGTTCAGATGAAGCAGAAATCAGAAAGGTCACGGAGGGCACTGGGGTTGTAGTTTAGGTGGTAACAGGGTGGGAGGATGTAGGGGCATTTATCCTGCAGCAAATGGACCATTTCTAGAGAGGAAAGTGTGGCCCACATACAGGGTATCTTCTGCTCTGCTTGTGAACCCCCAGCAATGGACTAGGAATTGGGATTCAATGTTAGGTCACCTGGTTCAGGTCACAGACAGTCTGGTCACTGTAGTCCTCTTTCACTCCCCAAGCAGGTTTGGGGACTCAAAGAACACCTTGCCCATCCTGACACCCTCTGTACCCTTCTCCCCAAGAGCCCCTCTCATTCCCTCTACCCCATGCTGATGGACAGGACTATCTTTTCACTGGGAACAAACATTGATGGCTTTCCTGTGAATGACCCCACTTATCTACCCAACCTGCCCAGTGCTCGGAATGTATTATTATTTTTCCCATTTGTGAAAGGAGGGGTCTGCAGTTCAGAAAGTTTGAGGGACTTCCAGAATGGCATTCAGCTGCCATCCCTTTGATGAGAGTGCATCCTCTACACTGAACAGGTGCACTGGCTTCTCTTCTGCACCTCCCTGCACAGAATACATCAGCTGTGTCCTGACCATGAACTACCCACAGCTCACGTCTGCATCCACACCAGGGCCTCCAGCTCCACCTCCCCCAGTGTACATCTCCCTGCAAACACCTTTCCTTTTGTGAAGTTGTTCACAAGGAGAGCAGCACGAACACAACAAACCACACAGGGTCTTCAGCATCACCCCAAATATGACACGTACCTCCACCATAAGACATATGCAGTGATTTGTTTCCAAGGTCGTGTCCATGTTCTTCATGAACCCACTTCACAATGTGCCTGGGTACAAATTGTCCTGGTAAGTATTTCGAACCCTGTGAGGGTCCCTGAAGGACAAAGGATGTCCACTGCAGCACTCTCCCTGTAAACAAGGCTCTTCCTCCTAACCCCCTCACCCATCTCCTTACAGCTCCTCCTACCCACCAGAAAAACATAAATCACCGAATGATTGCTAATCAGCAAGAACGTGCCCACAACTCCTCAGGACTCACCCTTGACAAACCTTCATCCAAATGCTAAGGGCTGAATGCAGGCTGACACCTCACATAAACCCTGTAAATCCCCACCCCAAGTCCTTTGCTTGATAAAGCTGCTCACAGGTGTGAACCTCCCGCTTGTAACAAGGTGATGACCCAGTCCCTGAACACCATCAGTGCATCATCAAACTTGTAGTGATGTGGGAGAGGCTATACTTTCTAAGCCAGTCTGCACCCACCTCATCACATGGATCCACGAGAACTGTGTGATTGTGTGTGACCCACACGCCAGAATGTTGAGCATCCCTATAACACGCCTGTCCCACAATCTACCTGGAGTGTTTGTGTGGCCACCCCTGCCATGCTGGGTCAGCATCTCCCATTTTATTTTCCCAAGGTTTCATTTCTGTCACACATCTTTTGTGCTGTGGTACATGAGCTTGTACATCCAGGCTGCATTGAAGGGTGTTAGCATTCAAAATTTAACACACTGTGTCCCCAATTGTGCTGATATGCAGTAATATTTAGAATACTTTCATGTGCAATAAAGTTACCAGAGTTATGTGAGGGCTCTTTTATTTTAGAAATACATGCTAAGAAATTATGTATTCAATGACATGATACCAGGAATTATAAATTTAAAAATCACTACATATATGATGTTACACAAGCATAAAAATGTGCATGATATGATAAATGATCTAACACAGGGGTAGGATCCAACAGTCATTCCGTTTATATAAACACTTGAAAATAGTCATCACAAAAGTAGAATATGTTCTTGCATCAGTAATTTTAAAAAAATATTTATTTATTTGGCTGCATAGGGTGTTAGTTGTGGCATGTAGGATTTTTCGTTTCTGCACCCGGGCTCTGCTGTTGTTGTGGCACGCGGGCTTAGTTGCCCCACGGCATATGGGGTCTTTGTTCCCTGACCAGTGATCCAACCCGGGTCCCCTGCATTGGAAGGCGGATTTTTAAACATTGGACCACTAGGAAAGTCCCTTGCAACAGCAATTTTAATGTTGAGGATGAATTAAAAATGGCAGGAGGAAACTGGTTTCAGGGGTGTGCACAAGTATCAAAATGTCAAAATGTACATTTCAAATACTTGCAATTTATTCTAAGTCAACTATACATCCATTAAATGATTCATAAAATATGCAAAAGCTGTCACTTTATAATCATTCTACTATGGTAACTACAATCTTAAAATTATTTGCTGCTGCTGAACCTGTAAGGTGGAAAAAGTATACAATGGTGGCCTACTGAAAATGCTTCCCAACTCCATGTTCGGTGACATTATGTTGGCAATTTGACATTGGCTATGGTGGGAAATCGGCAAACACTACAAAACAGGGCTTAACTTACTGTGTAATTGAATGTTTGGACTTAGGCCTGAGGTAGCATATGTTAATGCAGATTTATCTTAAACATGTATAATGTATGTGGTCATTATGTCATGCATAGTAAAAAAAATTGAAGAAAACATGAGAACCTATTCCAAATTACAATTACATTCAGAAAAAATTCACTCACATTATTGGTGGATGAGTGAAATCTCACAGATATCTTTGTTGTTTCCCTGCTCTCCTATTTGTCAAAAAAAGAGAAAATAGGCAAATCTCACAAAATAAAAGTAGGCAAAAAATAGGAAAAAAAATTTAACCAGACAGGACACACACTAAGTCCTGGTTAGGACTTAGTTTTGCATGATATGAAGATAAAATGCTAAGATGCCTAGATGTTTCAACCAACACCTGTAATATAATAATTACACTTTGAATGAGTTAATGTGAAAAATTATATGTAAATATAATTTCTGTACATTTTGAAGTATGGATTTTTGGTTATACTTCAAGTTTGTTGCTAAAAATATTTTTAATAACAATAAACATATGTGAAAATGAGGGCTGAACACTCCATTGTCTTCAAGAAAGAAGGGTGAAGTTGGAGAGCTGAAAGCAGAGGTGGTTTTTTTTTTTTTCCAGAGGTGGTTTTTGATCTTCTGTTCACTCGCTGTTAATTGGGAAAAAGGACTTTATTATGGATCTCAAACTCTTCATCTGTGAAGGAATTATCTTTCTGCTTCCTCTGTTCATGGGTATGACGTGAGCATTAAATGCAATAATATATGTGAATGAATAAAGAGCATTTTTTGAGAAAAAAAAAAAACTTCAACATCAAGAATCCTGAGGGATGGGGCTTCCCGGGTGGTGCAGTTGTTAAGAATCCTCCTGCCAATGCAGGGACACAGGTTCGAGCCCTGGTCTGGGAAGATCCCACATGCAGCAGAGCAACTAAACCTGTGCACCACAACTACTGAGCCTGCACTCTACAGCCTGCGTGCCACAACTACTGAAGCCCACATGCCTATAGCCCGCACTCCGCAACAAGAGAAGCCACCACAATAATAAGCCTGCACACCGCAACAAAGAGTAGACCCTGCTCGCCGCAACTAGAGAAAGCCCGGGCACAGCAATGGAAGACCCAATGCAGCCAAAAAATTAATTAATTAATTTTAAAAGAAAAAGTATACTGAGAGAAATGCAATTAAAATCATAATGATTTCATAGTGCCATTTTACAGTCTTCATTGGAGATGTCTGCCTGCATTAAGACTTAGCTTTTAAGTTAGGTTGGTCAAGTGTGGGTCCCAAAGAAGGGTGGGCAAGTTCTTGCTGATTAACAATCATTGTTTCATCGGTTTCCTAGTTTGAAATTGTCCGTGGTAGCAGTATTTGTATCAGGCGAACTGGAAAATACTACAAACGAGGACTTCAGTATATTATTCAAAATCAAGATTTAAGAATATATGAATAGGGCTTCCCTGGTGGTGCAGTGGTTGGGAGTCCGTCTGCTGATGCAGGGGACACAGGTTCATACCCCGGTCTGGAAAGATCCCACATGCCGCGGAGTGGCTGGGCCCGTGAGCCATGGCCGCTGAGCCTGCGTATCCGGAGTCTGTGCTCCGCAACGGGAGAGGCCACAACAGTGAGAGGCCCGCATACCGCAAAAAAAAAAAAAAAGAATATGTGAACAATGCAGATTAAATTTAAGGTATATACATGGTTTTTGTGGTAATTACATTGTATGTAGCACGCAAAAAATTGAGGATAAAAATAAGCTATTTATTTGTTAATGAAAAGAAAAATAGTCAAAAGATATGAACAGACATTTTACCAAGAAGATATACAAATGGAAAATAATGCAATTAAAACTACTGGTTGCTTAAATTCAAAATTTAAGGAAATTCAAAAGACTGACCATACAAGTATTGGCAAGAATGTGGAAGCATTTTACATGCTCCTGGTGGGTATGTAAAAGCAAACAATTTCAGGTCACAGTTTGGCAGTTTCATAAGTTAACCATTCACCTATTTGATGAGTCAGGCATTATACCCTGAGTTACTAACACAAGGCAAGTGAAAATACATACATACATATAGAATTGCACACAAATGTTCTAGCACCTTTATTTACAATAGCCAAAACTGGAAATAGCCCAAATAACCATAACCAGACAAATGGATAAACAAATACTATAAGTATAGGAAAGAAACTACTCAGCAATAAAATAATGAACTGCTTATATATGGATCACTGAAGAATCTCAAAATATTTATTAATCATGAATGAAACCAGGAAAAAAAGTAAACATTTCATTAATAAAATCATATAAAATTCTAGAAAATGCAAACTAACCTACTATAAATAAAAGTAAATGAATGGTGATCTGTGGGTGGAGGAGAAGAAGGACATTATAAAATGGCATGAGGTAAACTGGAGATGATAGACATGTTCATTATCATGATTATGATGAGACTTTGTGGTTTTATATGTAAAAATTTATACACTTTAAATAGATACAGTATATCACATGTCAACTATACCTGAATAAAAATTCACAAAATTGTTCAAAAGAAAAATCTAGATCTCTCACTTTTTTCAAAAACTCAGGTCTGGGGAATTTCCCTGGCAGGTCCAGTGGTTCACTGCCATGGCCTGGGTTCAATCCCTGGTCAGAGAACTAAGATCCCACAAGCCACATGGCACAGCCAAAAAACAAAAACTAACAAACAAAAATCAGGCCTAGCAATCCTATATTGCCTCTCTTTTCTGATGACCTTGGAGGAACAGCCTTGCTTTAGTGGTAGCAAATACTGATGAGTAATAGATTCCTTCCCACCTGAGTTAACAGGAATGCTGGCTGGTCACAGAGCCACACTGTGGACTAAGGCAGTGGTCCCCAACCTTTTTGGCATCAGGGACCAGTTTCATGGAAGACAATTTTTCAACATACAGGGGAGGGGGTGTGGGGGGTGAGGGGTGGGGGTGTGGGGTGTGTGATAGTTCAGGAGGTAACGTGAGCAATGGGGAGCAGCAGATGAAGCTTCACTCACTCGCCCGCCACTCAGCTCCTGATGTGCAACCCGCTTCCTAACAGGCCGCGAATCAGTGCCTGCTGGTCCAAGGCCAGTGGGTTAGGGAACCCTGGACTAAGGGATTTCCTTTCTCTGTTTCTCTGTCTCTGTAGCAATGACCTTTAGGTGAACATCCAAGAGAAGCTATAGGAATCCAGAAAAACAATAGCTTATTTTCTTTCACAATGACCTCAGCTACAAAAGATACACTTGCTGGAAGTTGTGAGAATTTCTGGGCATCTGTGCCCACTGATACTGCACAGTCACAGTCAATGGAGCATTTGTTGATGCAATTTTAGAAGGGGCACACTCCATCTACTCCACTGCACTCTCCTCCACTCCAGGGTTTCTTTACCAAGATGGTTCCCCCTGGCCCTAGTCTTACAGTGGCATTATCTAGTGAACTCTGGGGATCACGGCATGTGGTTCTTTTGCAGGATAACTGCTGAGCATTATGTGATATTTACTGTGAATAAGAAAAAAAATTTGTGTTGTTATCAGAAGCACTGAAGGCTGTCATAACTTCCTGGCTCCTCAGGGTGTTTTCTGAGCCCACAAAAAATCCTGATACCCAGTCCACAAATTAGGACCCTAAAACCCTGCAGTCTTTTCTAGGAGACCCTGGGCAACAATATATTTACCTTAGGCCAAAACCAGAAAGATATATATATATATATATATATATATACACACACACATATATATATGTAGTGTGTGTGGGGGGGTACACGGGCCTCTCACCACTGTGGCCTCTCCCATTGTGGAGCACAGGCTCCAGACGCGCAGGCTCAGCGCCCATGGCTCACGGGCCTAGCCGCTCCGCGGCATGTGGGATCCTCCCAGACAAGGGCACGAACCTGAGTCACCTGCATCGGCAGGCAGACTGTCAACCACTGCGCCGCCAGGGAAGCCCGAGAGCTATATTCTTAATCATACTGACATGTGAGGCACAAAAAGCATGGGACCCCCCTCCCACCATGAGAGCTGTGCTGTCCTTAATGCTGGTAGAGTCCAGTTGTTTTCAGATCACCTCACACAGTGAATGGAACTCCAAGACCAAAGGTGGCTTAAACATTAATGCCTTTATTATTGCAAAATGCAGAGCAATAGGAGGCTTGCAATTCCCAGCTTTGTGACTCAGAGGCTGGGAAAAGCCAAAAGAAATGTCACCATAAACAAACATATCCCTGAAAATGCAGTCCTTCCTGGCAAGTCACAAATAGAACTCAGACTGGCTCCACTGGGCCCAAACTGGATCGGGTCCAGGCCCTACTTTGGAAATGGGAAGGGAATGAGGATCCCACAAGAGCTAAGACTACTCATTACTTACCCCGCAAACAGGAATGGGACAGAAGTCAACTTCCCTGAACATGTTGGGAGATAACTTTTGCACATTGTGTGAACCTGCTGGGTAACACAGGTGAAATGAATTCTGTCATACTGGCAGTGACATAAAGCTAGAAAGAGCCTGGCAGGAAATAAAGTATAACACAGCTCCTTAAGGATTCCTACATAACACTCCCCACTGCAGATTTTTGGATGTATGGGCTTTAATTCAGGTAAATGGCTCCCTCACAACTTCTCTCCTCCACTGTAATTACACTAGAAGGAAACTGCACATCCCAGCTATCTATGGCCCTTCACTAGTGTGAAGTCTCTCATGTTGAATGAGGTTATATTTGCAGCTGAAAATTTTTTCCAACATTCAATGCACTCAGGACCTTTTTCCAGTGTGAACTCTCTGGTGCTGAATGAGGCTGGAACTTTGGCTAAAGGATTTTCCACAGTCCCCACACTCATACGGCCTTTCTCCTGTGTGGACTCTCAGGTGTTTAACGAGGTTAGATTTGCAGCTAAACGATTTCCCACATTCATTGCACTCAATAGGCCTTTCTCCAGTGTGAACTCTCCAGTGGTTCTTGAGGTTGGAACTATGGCTAAATGATTTTCCACAGTCCCCACACTCATAGGGCCTTTCTCCTGTGTGGACTTTCCGATGTGAAATAAAGCTGGAGCTTTGCTTAAAGGATTTCCCACATTTACTGCACTCATAAGGCCTTTCTCCAGTATGAAGTCTCCTGTGGTGAATGAGGCTGGAGCTTCGGCTAAAGGATTTCCCACATTCACCGCACTGATGAGGCCGTTCTCCAGTGTGAACTCTCCGGTGGTAAATGAGGCTAAAGTTTTGGCTAAAGGATTTCCCACATTCACTGCACTCATAAGGCCTTTCTCCAGTGTGAACTCTCTGATGTTGAATGAGGTTCGATCTTTGACTAAAAGACTTCCCACATTCCCTGCACTCATAAGGTTTTTCTCCTGTGTGAACTTTCCTATGGCTATTGAGGCTATAGCTCTGGCTAAAGGATTTCCCACATTCACTGCACTCATAAGGCCTTTCTCCAGTGTGAACTCTCTGATGTATAATGAAGCTGGAAAGGTAGGTAAAGAATTTTCCACATTCATGGCATTCATAAGGCCTTTCTCCAGTGTGGACTTTCTGGTGCTGAATGAGGTTACATCTTCGGGTACAGGCTTTTCCACATTTGCTGCACTCGTAAAGCCCTTCTCTAGTGAGGACTCCTTGGTCCTCAACAAGTGTGTCTGTGCAGTTGAGGGCTTTTTTGCCTTCTCCCCAGTTCTGATGCTTTTTTCCACTGTGAAAGACAGCCTCACACTCATTACTGTTGTTTGGCTTCTCCTCAGTGTGAATGACCTGTTGATGGAAAAATCCCACGCTGGCTAAGAAGTCCTTCGCAATCTCCATACAGATAATGGATTTCCCTGACAAGTGGGTTGTGCAACTCTTTACATACAAGTCTCGGTCTGCAGAACTTCTGATGGGTATCTTTCCAATGTGCTGCCCCTGGTACTGCTGAAGGTTGGCAGTGAAATAAAATTGTTTCCCATATGTGTATGGTTTCTGCCCAAGATGCATTCCCTGGTGCTCAGGCAAGTGCAAAATATCTCTCAAGATTGGGCCCCACATCTCAAAGGGCTGGGCCTTCTGGGGAGATGAAATTGCTTTAAGAGTCCTGATCTGTGACACTCCTTCTACAGAAATGCTCTGTTCAGGAGATGTTTCCTCATCTTCCACTTCATGCCAACAGCCTGAAAAAGTGATGGTGAAGTACATGTTAACCATATTGAGAGGGGGCAAAACAATCACAAATGTAAATTGATGCATCAAAGAATCCGTCCATGAAACTGTTTTCAGGAAAAGAAAGTTGGGGTCAGCTTGAGGAAACAGCTGCTGTGCCCCACTGGGTCCCTAAGTTCACAGGATGGTGTGGGCCTCCCCAGGCACAGGACATGAGTAAAGGGTGTGGCCCAGGGAAAAAGGCATGTCCTACAGCTCATTCTTCTGCTAATGGCTTTTAGCAGGATTATATCTGCTGACAACATGGGATGCTGTGCAGAAGTCCAGTCCAGTCCCAGAAAAATCTGACTGGAACAAAGGTAAAAAATGCTTAAGGATAATCAGACACGTGCACACTTTAGGACACTACAAAGTGGGAATGCACTAAGGAGGGAACAGTGTGAGCAATAAGTGAGGTAAGCAGTCCAGAGAGGTGGGGAGTAGCTCTCAGCTGGAGTCAGAATAAAAATGACTAGTAGAAATGACAAGTCAGCAAAATGTTAAGAATGGAGAAGGGAAAGTAGAAGTGAGGTGTGGCCACTAGCAATGGCACCAAAACACAATTAAACAGGACAGGTTCTTTGTATGATTTTGACAAAGCCCTGAAGTGATGTTCTCTCTCAACTGCCATTCATCTGTGTCAGGCCTGCTCGGAGCCCACCTTGTTGAGAATGGAGTCATGTCCATCCTGTGAAGCAGAGGACATTTTCTGTAGCCTCATCTGAGGATCTGCATGAGACAAAGAGTACCCAATTCCTAAGGGAATGACAGGACAAGTCAGTAGCCAATACTGTCCCAGACAACTCAGCACACAATAGACCACCAGAAAGCTATTTAAATACTACAAAAAAGTTTCTAAGGACAGACAGAGGTAAGAGAGCAGAAAAGTAAGAACCAGCAATGTGTCTTCCCTTCTGGACAACTATACTGGTAGAATCAATCTGATGTAACCCCTCTGCAATGCTAAACTGCTTTAATTTTGATCACTTTCAGCTCTTAGCATGGTAATGGTTTTCATTCTCCAACTCCCCTAACTCTGAGCCCTGGGGCAGGCACCATGTACGTGTTCCTGGAGAAGCTTCTAGGAGCCAGGTTGGGCAATAAGGCATCTGTCCTCCAAATATCAGAAATCTGTGCTCTTTTTGCTGCTTCTAATGATGGTAGTGCTACGGAGTTGGGCAGCCATTGTTGGAAACCACACTACCAATGGTGCAAAGGCCCTCCCCTCACTAGCTGAAGCAATTTCACAGGGGATTTAAAGGGCAGGCGTCTATTCCGTCCACCCCCCTCACATCATTTTTCTCTTAGTCCCATTTTGATAGGCAGAAATTCAAGGACTAAGGCACTCAAAATCAATCATATATGCAGGGGAATTTACAAAGTCACCATGCATATCTGGGTAAGAAAAAAATCTGAGTAGACCTTAACTTTATACCTCAGACTGATCTCCAGGATGGAGACACCCTATAGCCATTAAACAAGCAAACAGAAAGACAAACAAACAGATCCCAGCAAACCCTAGGAAGAGGGAGAACTGAATCTCAAGTTACCACAATGTAAGACACAAACACCCATTTTTCAACAACAAAAAAAAATCATGGGACATACAAACCAACAGTTTATCCCTCCACCCCCTTTCACCCTTGTTAAAATATCGTTGAAGCTAAAAGGGTATAAATTCAAATAATGTGTTATAATTTTAGCATGGTAAATGCAATTTCCATGGTAACTACAAAGAAAAAAATAGCTATAGAAAGTACACAAAGGAAACGACAAAAAATGTAAACATTTTACTACCAAAAGACCAGTGGAACACAAAAAACAATAATGAGGAAACAAGGGACAAAAGAGACCAAAAGACATGTAGAAAACAAATAGCAAAATGACAGAAGTAATTCCCCCCTCATTAGTAATTATTCTAAATGTCAATGGAATAAAATTTCTAAGCAAAAGAGAAACTGGCAGAATGGATAAAAGAACATAATCCAACTATATGCTTTCTACAAGACACAACTTGCCAGGATGGTTCAACATAAAAAATTCAGGGGTTTCCCTGGTGTTCCAGTGGTTAAGAATCCACCTTCCAATGCAGGGGACACGGGTTCGATCCCTGGTCAGGGAACTAAGATCCTACATGTCGCGGGGCAACTAAAACCCTTGAGCCACAACTACTGAGCCTGCACGCCACAACGAAGCACGCACCACAACGAAAGATCACATATGCTACAAGGAAGATCCTGTGTGCTGCAACTAAGATCTGATGCAGCCAAAAAATAAATAAATAAATATTTTAAAAACAGATACAAAATTCAGTGTAATATATCACATTAACAGAATGAGGAAAAAATCATACCACCTCAATCAATGCACAAAAACCACATGACAAAATTTAATACCCTTTCATGATAAAATACTCAACAAACTATCAATAGAAGGAAACTAGCTTAACATAATAAAAGCAAAGGATTTAAAATCCATGACAAATATTGTACTCAACGGTAAAAGACTGAAAAGTATTCCTACAATATCAAAAACAAGAAAAGGACGCCAGCTTCCACCACTACTATTCAACATAGTACTGGAAATTCTAGACAGAGCATTAGGCAGGAAAGACAAAAAGCATCCATAGCTCATGAAATTTTAAAGATTCCACCACAAAACTGTTAGAATAAATGAATTCAGCAAAGGAAGAGGATACAAATAAAACAGTTGTGGGAATTCCCTAGTGGTCCAGTAGTTAGGACTCAGAGCTTTCACTGCCAAGGTCTGGGTTCACTCCCTGGTCCGGAACTAAGATCCTCCAAGCCAGGCAGTGTGGCAAAAAAAAAAAGAACTAAACAGTTGTGTTTTTTTTTTTTTCCTCCCAGCAACAGAGACATCAATGGTTTAATGGATGGGGGAGCTTACAAATCTGAAGCAAGGTCCTGACGTGACACCCCACCCTGTACAGCAGACAATGGGCAGGACATGACAACAGTCCTTGCTCCCAAGGGGAACAGAAGATTACCAGTTATAGGGGAACTGGCATCAGGTGGGCTCATTAGTTACCAGGGAAACCAGTAGAGAGGCAAACCCCTCACCACCCCTTTGATAAGAATGATCACTAGCTGGGGTCTGGGGCAAGTGAGTAGGAAGGTCAGTCATGTGCATAGGGTATAGATGAAGCAGGCAATGGTGGGGCAGAGGATGTACAGAGAGCAATAGAACAGCCATCTTGAGTGGCCTAACCATACACTCTACCCCTACACACACTGCACGACCCTTACAATCTTGGTCTACCCTCTTCCGCGATATCCCTGGGGTCAAGTATGTAGGGGGCACTGCAACCAGATACCACAAACACAATACAGACAGCAGCAGCCTCAGAGTATCAAGATACCTACTATGCTCAGAAGAGTCATTTGCCAGGATGTGGGCAAATTTTGGAGCCAAGATCTTACCAGGTCAATGGAAAGAGAGTCAATAGTAGGAGTGCCCTGTCCAGTTATAAGGAAGGTAAGGCCACCCCTGGTTTTCACAAACCCAGAGCTACCCCCATGGGGAGGTCCGGATTTTAAAGAAACATTCTGGTGGCCTGGCCAATGGTCAGCAGTCACACTACAGATCTGTCTCCCCATGCTGGGTTGAGTGCCATTAAGGTTGGACCCATTAGATCCTTCCAAACAAAAAAGAGTTAATCCCACTAGTTGGACTTATGTGTCCAGAAGCCAGCCTATTCCATTCCACACAGCATAGCCAAGGGAGGCTCATGGGCAGTCAGCTGTATAGTAACGTTTACCAACAGGGGTCCTTCTTTTTTTTTTTCTTTTTTTTAATTTTTGGCTGTGCCATGAAGCATGCGAGATCTTAGTTCAACAGGGCTCCTTCTGATGTACTGGCATGTGGGACAAAAATATGGTGAGAGTCTTTCTCCCCCATTGTCAGTAGTCCCCAAATAGTCATAGTAGCCAGGTCAATTTTTCATGGAAGTCCAGAGAAGGCTGACAATTGCATCTCGCTGGAGACCCAGCAATTAGACTCACTTCACAGTGAAGCCAGTGTTGCTGCTCAGTCGTGGAATAGATTTCCTCCTTCAGGCTAGAGATGAAATTTAAGACATCTAACAGGCACAACACAGGGGAGATTATGACAATTAAGCAAAACACAAGCAGTAACCACATTCTGAGATAACACACCTGCCTGTGGTTTTTCTCCTAGTCTGTAAAACAGCTCAAAAACTCAACTTTCAATAACACAAGAACGTGACTAAAATCATGTATACGATGGCTCCTTAGTTTCACCTTGGATGTCTGAACAAGTTACTCCATTTTGACTTTCAAACCCATTCCCTTCCTCAATGGCCAAAGCAGATGTACAACGCATGTCTGAAAGATCACAAATAGGCTGCTCTGATCAGTAAAATTTAAGTTAAGCCAGAATGACTCCCCTATACCTCAACACATGGCGATTTTTCCATCATTTCCCCTTCTGATTGCAAATCTCTCAGTAGAAAATATTGATGACTAAAATACCCGTCCCTCTAGGCTAGGGTGCTGGCTCCTACCCCAGGTTCAGATCATGTCCCTCAGTGCTAGGCCTCCTTTATATTTGCCTAGTTATACAAGGTGGGGGAAAACCAATCAGATCTCATGAACAGGCTCAGAAGAATGTTAATGGGCAAACACTTTATAGGCCATATACTTCTTTCTTTCTTTTTTTTAAATAAATTGATTTGTTTATTTTTGGCTACATTGGGTCTTTGTTGCTGCACACGGGCTTTCTCTAGTTGTGGTGAGCGGGGGCTACTCTTCATTGTGGTGCGTGGGCTTCTCATTGTGGTGGTTTCTCTTGTTACAGAGCACGGGCTCTAGGCACGTGGGCTTCAGTAGTTGTGGTGCACGTGTTTAGTTGTTGCGTGGCATGTGGGATCTTCCTGGTCCAGAGCTCGAACCCGTGTCCCCTGAACTGGCAGGTGGATTCTTAACCACTGTGCCACCAGGGAAGCCCTAGACCATATATTTCTTATACCCAATTGTCACACAAGCATTGTACATGTGCTTTTAGTAGCAGACTTAAAGCAAGCAGTGTCACACTTCACGTGACACAGTCACACTGTCACACACTCTGTGGCAATTTCACTACATAATTTTCTTTCCAACCAGAACATCAGGGCAAAAGTATGGCTAACACAATAACTTTCATAAATACAAACCTCAATTAAGAGAACTAGAATTTAATATCCACTAAAACATAGCCTTTTTTCTCCTTGAAATTACCCTCATCTCCACCAAACACAGCCAAATTGAAACTAATCTGTTTGTAAAACAAGTGTGGTCAATTGACCACTTAGGCTCCTCCAAACTAGTTGTGGTGGAATTCCTCAGAAGGAGTGTCAGAATGAATTCCCAAAAGACCTCTCAAGGCCAGGAAAGCCATGCCAAAGGCATGCCACCAGATTATGCCTTGGTGGATTTTTCTCTTCTAGAAGTCCCCAAAATATTGAGATTCCTGCACATGCCAGGAGTCAGCCTTTTCCATTCCCCTGATAAGGCTGTTCAGAACCCAAGAGTCCCCAATTTCTGGAGGCACCAGGCAGGGAGAAAAGAAAAATGTTTCAATTCTATGCACAGGTGTAGTTTACCCAATTGCTGTAAGTCATAACTAACTTCAGGGGAAGGGCTTTCCTCCACACGTATGAAGCAAGGTCCTGGATCGACTACCCACCATGTGTGGCAGGCGGCAGGCAGGACATGGCGGCAGTTTTCCACAGTTGTATTTCTACACACTAACAATGGACAATCTGAACAGGAAACTAAGAAAAACTCCACTTATAAAACTATCTATCAAAAGAATAAAATACTTAGAAATAAACTTAACTAAGGAAGTAAGACTTATACACTAAAAAGTATAAAACACTGCTAAAAAAAATTAAAGACAGTAAATGGAAAGACTTCTATGCTCATAAATTGGAAAACTTAATATTGTGAAGATGTTGATATGACCCCCAAGCCATCTACAGACTCAATGCAATCCCTATCAAAATTCTAATGATGTTTTCTGCAGTAACATAAAAATTCATCCTAAAATTCATATGCAATCTCAAATGACAACAAACAGCCAAAACAATCTTGAAAAAGAAGAACAAAGTTGGAGGAGTCACAATTCTAAATTTCAATTTATCAGTGTGAAGCTACAGTAATCAAAACAGTGTCATACTGGAATCAAGGCAGACATACAGACCAATGGCACAGAATAAAGAGCTCAGAAATAAACTCTCACATATCTGGTTAAATGGTTTTCAAAAAGGAGACCAAGACCATTCGACAGGGAAGGACAGGCTTTTCAACACATGATGCTGGGAAAACTGAATACCACATGCATAAGAATGAAATTAGATGGACACCAGGTACATAAATTAACTCAAAATGGATCAAAGATCTAAACTTAAGAGCTACAAATATAAAATGCTTCAAAGAAAACAGAGGAAAACTTCATGACATTGCATTTGGCAGTGATTCCTTGGAAACGACATCAAAGGCACAAGGAACAAAAGGAAAACAAACGACTTCATCAAAATGAAAAACTTTGGTACATCAAACGATGCTAAGAAAATAGTAAAAAGGCAACTTACAGAATGGGAGATAATATTTACAAGTCAAATATCTGATAAAAAATTAATATCCAGAATATATAGAGAATTCCTAAAATTCAAAAACAAAAACATCAAGCAACTTGATTCAAAAATTGGGAAAAGGGCTTCCCTGGTGGGTCAGTGGTTGAGAGTCCGCCTGCCGATGCAGGGGACACGGGTTCGTGCCCTGGTACGGGAAGAGCCCACATGCCGCAGAGCGGCTGCGCCCGTGAGCCATGGCTGCTGAGCCTGCGCGTCTGGAGCCTGTGCTCCGCAACGAGAGAGGCCACAACAGTGAGAGGCCCGTGTACCGCCAAAAAAAAAAAAAATTGGGAAAAGACTTCAACAGACATTACTCCAACAAAGATATACAAAAGGGTAATAAGCACACAAAAAGATGCTCAACATCACCAGCTGTTAGGGAAATGCAAATCGAAACACTATGATACTGGGACTTCCCTCGTGGTGCAGTGGTTAAGAATTTGCCTGTCAATGCAGGGGACACGGATGTGATCCCTGATCCGGCAAGATCCCACAGGCTGCGAAGCAACTAAGCCTGTGCACCACAACTCTTGAGCTTGGGCTCTAGAGCCCGCGAGCCACAACTACTGAGCCCACATGCCACAACTACTGAAGCCTGTGCACCTAGAGACCATGCTCTGCAACAAGAGAAGCCACTACGAGAAGCCCGCGTACCACAACGAAGAGTAGCCCCCACTCGCCACAACTAGAGAAAGCCCGCGCCCAGCAACGAAGACAAAATGCAGCCAAAAATAAATAAATAAATAAAAGAACATACCTGTTTTAAAAAAACAAAAACAAAACAAACAAAAAAACCCAACTATGCTACCACTTCACACCAATTAGGATGGTTATCACCCAAAAAAAAAGAAGTGTTGGCAAGGATGTGAGAAATTGGAACCTTTGTGCAGCTGTAATTTTAATTCTATTAAAGACAGATTTATCATAAGATGAAGCAATTCCAATTTTCCATATATACCCAAAAAAATTGAAGCAGGGACACTAAATATCTGCACACCCATGTTCATAACAGCATTATACACAAGAGCCAAAAGGTAGAAGCACTCAAGTGTCCACTGATAGATTAATAGTAAACAAAATGTGGTACATTCATAAAACAGAATATTATTCAGCCTTAAAAAGAAAGGAAATTCTGACACATACTACAACACAGATGAACCTTTAAGATATTATGCTAAGTCAAAAAAGCCAGACCAAAAAACAAAAGCTGCTGATGATTCCGCCAATATGTGACACTTGGAATAGTCAAATTCAGATACAGAAAGTAGAATGGTGGTTGTGAGTGGATGGGGGAAGTTACTGTTTAATGGGTACAGAGTTGAAGTTTACAAGATGAAAAACTTCTGTGGTTGCATGATTGTGATGGTTGTACAATGAGAATTACTAAATGCCACTTAGAAGTGGTAAATGTTTTGTTCTGCAAAATTGTCACAACTAAAATAAAGAAAAAAGAATCTTAGCTAGAGACCTCTCAAGATCATCTGTGTAAGCAGTGACTATATAAGTGACTACACTTTCAGGCACAGTCAGGAACAAATAAATGTGAGGTACAGGAAGGGAGCAATACTAGGGTGCCATGGAACTAGACAGTCACCCAGCGAGAGAGACGGCATGACAGGTGGGATCCATTAGGCTGACCTAAAGAACAGCGATACCTAATCCTTCCCTGTGAAGCTTCGGGGCAGGAGGTGCTGGAGTGATAAGGATGAGAAGTAGACATGCACTCAGCTCACCCCTTGAACCACAGCACATACCCAGGCAACTGGGAAAGGAAGCAGTACCCATGGTTTAGATGGAGACATACTTGACCCTGGAGAAAAGAGAAAGGCCAAGCCTTGCCCAGGGCATAGGGGCAGGCGTAAGAGCTTACCCAATGAAGATGTAAGTGCAAAATTCTCCAGCATCACATCGTGGTACAGGCATCTCTGAGCCTCATCAAGGAGAGCCCATTCCTCCCAGGAGAAATACAGGGCCACATCCTCAAAGGTCACACTTCCCTGCCAGGACAGAGACAGATGAAATCATCAACAGCCTCACTCCTGAAGACCCACAATCTATCTCCTCACACATCTACCCCACGTCCATCCTCCTCCTAAGATCGCAGAGGAGATCCCAGATCCCGGTGCCATTGGTGTCTGCTGTCTTCTCATACTCCCAGCACTGTGTTCACTCTGCTGCCCACTCTGCAACCACATGGGGCCTGTTAAGACCTAGATGCGAACACCTCCCTCATCTGATCCAGACCTCCCACTGCCTGCAGAACAGATGCCTAACCTCACAGGCAGTCATTCCAAGTCTGACTCTTACTCCCCACACCCAGTTTGTTCTCACCAGAAAGGAAGGAGACCTGCAATCCCCTAAACCAGCTTAGCCTCACCTCCAAGCACTTCCCGTTTTAGTGACAAGCTTCTACATCTCTTTCCATTGGTGGCCTGAAATGGGAACCCCTCCATCAAACCCCTGGACTCAACTCAGGACCCTGAGCTAGTATTCTCTAAGGTCCCCACACCCAAAGGTTGGGAAAATGGCAGGTGATAAGTCTCATGACACCACAAATTTGGAGAAAACAGGGGTTGGGACCAGTGAGGGAGGACGAAACCGCCACTTACCTGATTAGGTTCCAAAAGCACTTCCGCAGCCATGGAAACCTGTGGGAAGAGGCAGGTCTTAGGGGGATGTGAGCATGGCATCCTACCAGGGGCTCAGGCCTTCCCTGCACCCCTGGGAGTCACCAGAGCCAGGTAATCTCGGACCGACCGTCTAACCTCTGTATTGACTCTCAGCAGTTTTGTGTCCTTGGGGAAAAAACCCCAAACACCCTCTGCCGCAATGTCCTCAGCAGCCCTACAATTTGTGCTTCTACTGAACAGACTCTGGGGATTTTTTCAAACTTAACTTAGATCATGTCCCTTTTACGCAAAAATTTCCATGGCTCCAAGAACCCCAAGAAGGAAGGTACAACTCCTCAGCCTGTCACTGCAGGTGCGACTCTACCCACACTTTGTTCCCTGCAGAAGCAACACGGACCCCAGTTTTCCCCAATCCTCCCGGCTCAATCCGACCTCCCAGCCTTTGCACCTGCCGGTGCCTCCACCTGTGACCCTCTGCCACGCGCCATCACACCGTCTGTCAGAAACAGGGCCCCACACACGGCCACCTCACCGTCCTGGACACCGGGGCCTGGGCTGCGGGCACGAGAGCAGGCGCCCCGCACTCGGGGCTTTAGTGTCTGGTGGGGTGAGGGCGGTGAGGGCCCGCAGGACGAGCGTTTACCTGAGGCGGGTCCCTCGGCGCCGCCGCCGCCGCCACCTGAGCCACAAGCCGGGGCAGAGAGGGGACAGCCGAGCGTCCCGAACGGACCGGGCACCAACGTCTCCAGACCGGCCCCGCAAGCGGCGATGTGCCCGACTATAGAACCGCCTCTAGTCACTGGGGACAAAGCCTCTTCCCGCGCCTCCTCTGTCTGTCTCCTCAATGCAGACTCTGCGCTCTCGGCCTTCTGACCCCGAGGACTGCCAAAATGACCGCCACAAAATACAGGAAGTCTCGCCTTCGCCCAGTGCGCCCTCCCGGAAATGCCGAAAGTCTGGATGTTCATTGGGTGTTCTTCGCTGCCGCTCAGCGCATAACTTTCTGGGTAATGGAGTTCCCGCCGGCACACAGGCCCGCAGGAGCGGCGCCTTTGCTGGAATCTCCCAGGGAAAGGGTCAAGCAATGCCACGGGGCTGCTCAGAGCTGAAGGCCTTGTTCTTCTAGGTCGGAGAGAAGCTTCGCTTCCTCTCAAAGGGGCGAAGGCCAATTTCTGGGGAGTCCGAAGTGCATTTAGAAATCCTTCAATGCTATTGATCTCTGAAGTGTTTAGAAACTCGGATTCCATGCGAACATTGTCTGGTAGATGTGAACATTGTCTGGTAGCTGCAAGTGATTATACATTATCCTATTGTCCTGTAAATGCACTCAGACTGAGGCATTAAAGTCATTTTTGTGAGCTTTAGTACGTTTTGTCTGGGAATTTAAAGAAAAGAAAAAAATCACCTGAGCCACAGTAGACAAGATAGAGGAGGCATATTGGACGGCTCTGACGAAGCCGGATGTGGTGGGATCCGGGCCTCTCCTTCCTGGTAGTCAATGATTAATGATTATGCCCAACTCAGTGAGAAACACCGTCTTATCCATAAAACATTAAATCATTTTACCTAAAAAACATAAATCTGTTTAACACATGCACATTCCTTTTTGTACTACACAGCTGACAGTTTCCCTTGTATGAAATATAACATTGGCTATTGTTTATTAAGGAGTACTACTCTCTGTACATTTATAAAATAGAAAGTTGTTGATAAACAAAATTCAACTGACTACATGTTAAAGATCTAAATGTGTGTATTGAATGATTCATGAATCTGGCAGCATCATATGTAGCAAGTAGAGAGGAACTTCAAAGCTCCACGGAAAGAGAAAGATTTTTAAAGGCAACACAGGGAAGTCATAAACACAAAAAAGGATTATTTCACATAAGGTCATCTCCCTTTGGAGAAAAAAGTTCTTTTGAGGTGGGTTACCTCATCTTCCTTTGAGAAATGGAGAGGGCCCATGTGACAGATGGTCCAATTGGTACCGACCTCACAATTCCACACTTACTGTTTCTGATTACATTTCTGGGGAAGGTTATAACTGCAGTTATGTTAGGTATTAAGTCTTGGTGTTAGCATGAGTGACTCCACTTAGAGGCTGTTGTTTCTGGTTTAGCAAAGTGAAAAGTCTGATAATTCTATCTTGTGGAGAAAAGCAATGTTTATGCCATGGTAACTTTTATGAATTCTGTCTGCACATGAATGCATCTCTCTGTGTTTGCCTGTGTATTCATATATATATATATATATATATATATATATATATATATATATATATCATTTTTTTGTTTGTTTAGTAAAAGGGAATTCAAAATTTGTGTATAGATCTGTTGTTTGCTTATTTAGCAAGGGTTGTTCTTATTTACTATTATATCACCAATTCTAGCAGAATAATCTGGACCGACAATCATGTAATTTAAAAAATTAAAAATACAAATTAATATTGATCTAACTGGAGAAATCAGAAGACTTATAGCTATTTGAGCTAGATTAGGAAACTTTTTTTCCTGGTTCAGAAATCACGGAAGAACTTAGAGACATGGGTGTCACTGCTGATGAACACAAAGGAAAGCAGGGAAAGTGATGCTATTAGCACAGACGTGTCCATTAGCCACTGCTTTGGATTCACAATAAGAGTAATGCAAAGACTCAAAATGGAAGAGAGACAATAAAAGTAGACAAAGGAGCTCACTAGAATCAGGGTGGTGTGTGTGTCTGTAGCCTCATGGGAAGGTCTGGGGGAGAGTCTGTTGCTGTGAATGTGTTGGACTTGTTGCTTGTGCCTGTGCAGGAAAAGGACCATGTACCCACTAGTCCAGATCATGAAGCCCAAACATATAACATCCATTTAAGATAATATAATTACACGTAATAAGCTGATAAATTTATCAGGCATGAGTGGGGAACAGTATCCATAATTTGTTTTTACACTTATATTTTTGCTACTTCTTGGACCAATTACTCTAATAGGACTGCAGACATCTACCAAGAGTTGTAGGATCCAGAAAAGAAAACTACAGAAACCAATACACTTTGTGGATCGAATTCTGAAGTCCACCCATAAAGAGGTTCTGGGGCAAAACTTAATGGCCTGGAAACCACTCAGAAGACTGGTAGTGCTGAGAGAAACCTCTCTGGCCAGTTTGTGTAAATAGAAGACAAGTTTACATCCAGCATCATCCAGGAAATATTTCAATCAAGCTGCCATTGTCTGTGGGATCCCTATGGAGAAGAGAGACAAATTGTTGGCTAAGGCCAGTGGTTGATAATCTGATCTGTGGATCTCAACTTCTATCCAGTCAACAAAGTGAAGTTTAAAAGACAAAAGAGGGAGGAGTTTCCCAGGATCCCAACTCCAGTCTGAGTGAGGAAGATGATTTCCATTTCCAGGTTGGCATGCCTTTAACTTTCTTCTTCTTTTTTTTTTTTAATTTATGTTTGGCTGTGTTGGGTCTTCGGTGGGCTTTCTCTAGTTGTAGTGAGCGGGAGCTACTCTGCTGTGACGTGCGGTCTTCTCATTGCAGAGACTTCTCTTGTTGCAGAGCATGGGCTCTAGGCGTGCGGGCTTCAGTAGTTGTGGTACGCAGGCTCAGTAGTGTGGCACACGGGCTTAGTTGCTCCACGGCATGTGGGATCTTCCCGGACTAGGGCTCGAACTTGTGTCCAATGCATTGACAGGTGGATTCTTAACTACTGCGCCACCAGGGAAGTCCAACCCTTCACTTTCATGTCTAGGAGATATTGATTTTAATTTGAGATAGAAATAAATGAATAAATGCTAGAAAGATAAATGAACGTAAATGTGTCACCTTCTGCTCAGCTGTATCTACTGCTAAACATAGCACATGATTTCCTCTCTTTTGGTAACACGTTTTCTTAATTTAACTGGATTATAGGAGTACATACTTATGGGTGCAGTTGTTATTAATAAAGGTCTTGAGGTGGAATTCATACAAGTGTTCATATGAGGGGGTATTTGAATAAAGGATGCACCATTCACAGAACATATTTTCCTACAGCCATGAACTGAATGAAGATCATTTTCCTCCATGTATGAAATTACCTTCAGGATATATTCTTAAGTGAGAAAAGGCAAGTGGGTTAAGAGATGTTTAGTATTCTACAATTATTCTTATGATTGTGAAGGAATAAGAATATAAATAATGTAGATAAATACACATTTTCTCTCTACCTATCTATCTATACAATTACATTAAAAACAATTAAAGAATGAACTATAACCTTCAATAAGTAATGATATAGACGGGCAGAGATTAAACAATGTGGAGGGACGAATAGAAACTAGATATATCTGAATTAATTTACTTCAATTATAATTTTGACTTTGGGGTAAATATAAATATTTTACTTATTTATTAAACGATATTATATCAAAATGAAATTAAAACAATCAATCAAATTTAATGACAAAAGTAAAACAAATATATAAATCTCTTTGTGTAATAAAGTTGTAGTCTATCCATACAAAATAGTAATACTTAAAGTACTTTTTTTATTTTTGGCCGCACTGCACTGCTTTCAGGATCTTAGTTCCCCGACCAGGGATCCAACCTGGGCCCCTGGCAGTGGAAGCACAGAGTCCTGACCACAGGACCGCCAGGGAATTCCCCAACTACATTTTTAAAAACAGTTTTGACTGTACATTTGTACTGAAATATATCTATGGAAAATCCCTACGGAGATTTAAAAAATTTACTCATGTTTATATTTCAAGAAAATATTTATATTTAAAATTAATAAGTACATTATACAAGAGATTCGTCACAGTTTGATCAAAAGTTAGAAAAATTGAAAGGAAACAATTTAAGGAAAAATTATATCATTTTAAACTTGTTTGGAAGAATGAACTTAAACTTGATCTGTATTTGTTTAAACCATGTTTAAACCATATATGTATATTGTATCTCCTCTCATTAAAGGGATCTACAGATGATAGCCCTGTTCTGAGTAATTACCATCCAAATTACTCAGGCTGTGTTCTCCAAATGCACTTTCTCATGAAAGAAAATAGCATCTTTAAAAAATTTGCAAAAAAAAAAAAAAAATTTGCCAATTCCAGATCTAGTGCAGGAAATGTTCAAGATGGAACATCTATTCAATCCAGGACACAAGGACAGTCTACCACACAACTGGGGTCACGTGAGAATGAGGATGCCACAGGATTCAACTTGAAAAGCATCCCCCTCCACAGTTATGGTACAAATTAAATCTCAAAGAAAATTACCTGGACAAGTTTTAAATGCATCAAGTACTTTAAGTAACCACATGCTCGTAATGCTACAAAGCCAGAGTCAGAAGCCTTTCAGAAAGTTAAGGAATTGGCTATTTATTCTGGAAACATAAAAATAAGGGAAATATGAATGATTTCTACTGTCTTTCCAGTACAGACTATTTCAAGGTAATCAAATAGAGGATGCAGAAAAGTTTTTTGTAGGAGGATTCTAAGTGAAAATACAAAAATGGTAATAGAATATTAACATTCTGCTTCATCTAGTATAGTAGTGGATCTACAGAATGATCATCAGTGACAGCTGCAACCAACCGATGACAGGCTGTGGGAAATTGATATTGGGGCACATGGTTGTGCTGATCAATCCTCATGATCAATCCTCATGTCACAGAAAGGGTTAAATACAGCCTGTCATAATGGCTGTCCATTGTAGGCAATGAGAAGGACATTGTACCACCTGGGAAGTATCCTTGACAAAAATCTGAACCAACATTAGACCACCCTTTGGAGCAAATTATGCATTTATTGGCCATTTGGAAGAAGGTGTTAGACAATATAAAACAGCTGCAATTAGATAGTAGAATGATGGAAATGATTTCGTACAAATGATCCATTTTCTTCTCCACGAAAAAAAGTTTTGAAGGAGAGAGAAATATTAATTACAACTGGTCTAAAAGACAAAATGACTGGATCGTGATTCAAATGATCTAAAAAGGAAATTGTGGGCGGGGAGGAAATTTGTTATGCGTAAACTCTGACCATGTGTTTGATGTCACTGTTATTTTTGTAGGTGTGAAATGCACATACACGTTCTGCTCATGAATGAATTCCATGTTTAAGAGATACATTCATGATTATATACTTTTAATTTTTTTGAAAACTATTTTCTTTCTTTTTTAAAATTAATTAGTTTATTTATTTTTGGCTGCGTTGGGTCCTGGTTGCTGCGCGCTGGTTTTCTCTAGTTACCAGGAGCAGAGGCTACTCTTTGTTGCGGTGCGCAGATTTCACATTGCGGTGGCTTCTCTTGTTGCCGAGCACAGGCTCTAGGTGTGCGGGCTTCAGTAGTTGTGGCTAATGGGCTCTAGAGCACAGGCTCAGTAGTTGTGGCGCAGGGACTTAGTTGCTCCGCAGCATGTGGGATCGTCCCGGACCAGGGCTCGAACCTGTGTCCCCTGAATTGGCAGGCAGATCCTTAACCACTGCACCAACAGGGAAGCCCTCATTTAGATCTTTAACATGTAGTCAGTTGAATTTTGTTTATCAACAACTTTCTATTTTATAAATGTACAGAGAGTAGTACTCCTTAATAAACAATAGCCAATGTTATATTTCATACAAGGGAAACTGTCAGCTGTGTAGTACAAAAAGGAATGTGCATGTGTTAAACAGATTTATGTTTTTTAGGTAAAATGATTTAATGTTTTATGGATAAGACGGTGTTTCTCACTGAGTTGGGCATAATCATTAATCATTGACTACCAGGAAGGAGAGGCCCGGATCCCACCACATCCGGCTTCGTCAGAGCCGTCCAATATGCCTCCTCTATCTTGTCTACTGTGGCCCAGGTGATTTTTTTCTTTTCTTTAAATTCCCAGACAAAACGTACTAAAGCTCACAAAAATGACTTTAATGCCTCAGTCTGCGTGCATTTACAGGACAATAGGATAATGTATAATCACTTGCAGCTACCAGACAATGTTCACATCTACCAGACAATGTTCGCATGGAATCCGAGTTTCTAAACACTTCAGAGATCAATAGCATTGAAGGATTTCTAAATGCACTTCGGACTCCCCAGAAATTGGCCTTCGCCCCTTTGAGAGGAAGCGAAGCTTCTCTCCGACCTAGAAGAACAAGGCCTTCAGCTCTGAGCAGCCCCGTGGCATTGCTTGACCCTTTCCCTGGGAGATTCCAGCAAAGGCGCCGCTCCTGCGGGCCTGTGTGCCGGCGGGAACTCCATTACCCAGAAAGTTATGCGCTGAGCGGCAGCGAAGAACACCCAATGAACATCCAGACTTTCGGCATTTCCGGGAGGGCGCACTGGGCGAAGGCGAGACTTCCTGTATTTTGTGGCGGTCATTTTGGCAGTCCTCGGGGTCAGAAGGCCGAGAGCGCAGAGTCTGCATTGAGGAGACAGACAGAGGAGGCGCGGGAAGAGGCTTTGTCCCCAGTGACTAGAGGCGGTTCTATAGTCGGGCACATCGCCGCTTGCGGGGCCGGTCTGGAGACGTTGGTGCCCGGTCCGTTCGGGACGCTCGGCTGTCCCCTCTCTGCCCCGGCTTGTGGCTCAGGTGGCGGCGGCGGCGGCGCCGAGGGACCCGCCTCAGGTAAACGCTCGTCCTGCGGGCCCTCACCGCCCTCACCCCACCAGACACTAAAGCCCCGAGTGCGGGGCGCCTGCTCTCGTGCCCGCAGCCCAGGCCCCGGTGTCCAGGACGGTGAGGTGGCCGTGTGTGGGGCCCTGTTTCTGACAGACGGTGTGATGGCGCGTGGCAGAGGGTCACAGGTGGAGGCACCGGCAGGTGCAAAGGCTGGGAGGTCGGATTGAGCCGGGAGGATTGGGGAAAACTGGGGTCCGTGTTGCTTCTGCAGGGAACAAAGTGTGGGTAGAGTCGCACCTGCAGTGACAGGCTGAGGAGTTGTACCTTCCTTCTTGGGGTTCTTGGAGCCATGGAAATTTTTGCGTAAAAGGGACATGATCTAAGTTAAGTTTGAAAAAATCCCCAGAGTCTGTTCAGTAGAAGCACAAATTGTAGGGCTGCTGAGGACATTGCGGCAGAGGGTGTTTGGGGTTTTTTCCCCAAGGACACAAAACTGCTGAGAGTCAATACAGAGGTTAGACGGTCGGTCCGAGATTACCTGGCTCTGGTGACTCCCAGGGGTGCAGGGAAGGCCTGAGCCCCTGGTAGGATGCCATGCTCACATCCCCCTAAGACCTGCCTCTTCCCACAGGTTTCCATGGCTGCGGAAGTGCTTTTGGAACCTAATCAGGTAAGTGGCGGTTTCGTCCTCCCTCACTGGTCCCAACCCCTGTTTTCTCCAAATTTGTGGTGTCATGAGACTTATCACCTGCCATTTTCCCAACCTTTGGGTGTGGGGACCTTAGAGAATACTAGCTCAGGGTCCTGAGTTGAGTCCAGGGGTTTGATGGAGGGGTTCCCATTTCAGGCCACCAATGGAAAGAGATGTAGAAGCTTGTCACTAAAACGGGAAGTGCTTGGAGGTGAGGCTAAGCTGGTTTAGGGGATTGCAGGTCTCCTTCCTTTCTGGTGAGAACAAACTGGGTGTGGGGAGTAAGAGTCAGACTTGGAATGACTGCCTGTGAGGTTAGGCATCTGTTCTGCAGGCAGTGGGAGGTCTGGATCAGATGAGGGAGGTGTTCGCATCTAGGTCTTAACAGGCCCCATGTGGTTGCAGAGTGGGCAGCAGAGTGAACACAGTGCTGGGAGTATGAGAAGACAGCAGACACCAATGGCACCGGGATCTGGGATCTCCTCTGCGATCTTAGGAGGAGGATGGACGTGGGGTAGATGTGTGAGGAGATAGATTGTGGGTCTTCAGGAGTGAGGCTGTTGATGATTTCATCTGTCTCTGTCCTGGCAGGGAAGTGTGACCTTTGAGGATGTGGCCCTGTATTTCTCCTGGGAGGAATGGGCTCTCCTTGATGAGGCTCAGAGATGCCTGTACCACGATGTGATGCTGGAGAATTTTGCACTTACATCTTCATTGGGTAAGCTCTTACGCCTGCCCCTATGCCCTGGGCAAGGCTTGGCCTTTCTCTTTTCTCCAGGGTCAAGTATGTCTCCATCTAAACCATGGGTACTGCTTCCTTTCCCAGTTGCCTGGGTATGTGCTGTGGTTCAAGGAGTGAGCTGAGTGCATGTCTACTTCTCATCCTTATCACTCCAGCACCTCCTGCCCCGAAGCTTCACAGGGAAGGATTAGGTATCGCTGTTCTTTAGGTCAGCCTAATGGATCCCACCTGTCATGCCGTCTCTCTCGCTGGGTGACTGTCTAGTTCCATGGCACCCTAGTATTGCTCCCTTCCTGTACCTCACATTTATTTGTTCCTGACTGTGCCTGGAAGTGTAGTCACTTATATAGTCACTGCTTACACAGATGATCTTGAGAGGTCCTTTGCTTAAGTTCGTTTTACTTTATTTTTTAAAGGTTTATATTTCTTTCTCTTTTTTTAAACATTTAATTAATTTATTTATTTATCTTGTGTTTTCTTTTGGCTACACCTGGTCTTTGCTGTGTCATGCGGGATCTTCATTGCAGTGCACGGGCTCTTCGTTGTGGCACGTGGGCTTCTCTCTAGTTGTGGCTTGCAGATTTTCTCTATCTAGTTGTGGCAACCGGGCTCCAGCGCACGTGGGCTCTGCAGTTGTGGCGGGTGGACTCCAGAGCGTGTGGGCTCTGTAGTTGAGATGCACGGGCTTAGTTGCCCCACAGCATGTGGGATCTTATTTCCCCAATCAGGGATCCAACCCATGTCCCCTGCATTGTAAGGCAGATTCTTTACCACTGGACCACCAGGGAAGTCTCTTTACTTTATTTTAGTTGTGGCAAAATATACAAAACAAAATATTTACATTTCTAAGTGGCATTTAGTACACTCTCATTGTGCAACGATCAGTCATGCATCCACAGAACTTTTTCATCTTCAGACAAACTCTGTTCCCCATAATCAGTAACTTCCCTCATCTACTGACAACCACCATTCTACTTTCTGTAAATATGAATTTTCCTATTATGAGTATCCCATGTGTGTGGAATCAGACAGTAGTTCTCCTTTGATGTCCGGCCTAGTTTACTTAGCATAGTATCTTAAAGGTTCATCTATGTTGCAGTATGTGTCAGAATTTGCTTCCTTTTTATGACTGAATACCATTGTATATACCACGTTTTGTTTACCCATTATTCTATCAGTAGACAGTTGGGTGATTTTGCCTTTGGCTCTTGTGAATTATGATGTTATGAACATGGGTGTGCAGATATCTTTTAGTGTCCCTGCTTCAGTTCTTTTTGAGTATATACCCAGAATCAGAATTGCTGCATTTTATGATAATTCTTTTTTAAATTTTTTGAAGAATCACCATACTGTTTTCCATAGCAGTTTCACAAAGGTTCCAATTTCTCCCATGCTTTCTTACACTTCTTTTCTGTTTTTTTTGAGTAATAACCATCCTAACTAATGTGAAGTGGTATCTCATTGTGTTTTGATTTGCATTTCCCTGACAGCCTAGTGATGTTGAGCATCTTTTCATGCACTTATTGCCCATTTGTATATCTTCTTTGGAGAAATGTCTGTTCAAGTCTTTTGCCAATTTTTGAATCAAGTTGCTTGGATTTTTTGTTCTTGAGTTTTAGGAATTCTCTATATATTCTGAATGTTAACCCTTCATCTGATAGGTGATTTGCAGGTATTTTCTCCTATTCTGTGAGTTGCCATTTATTATGTTCATACTATCTTTGATGTACTAAAGGTTTTCATTTTGATGAAATCCAGTTTGTATTTCTTTCGTTCCTTGTGAGTTTGTCGTATCCAAGGAATCATTGCCAAATGTGGTGTCATGAAGCTTTTCCACTATGTTTTCTTAAAGAGTTTTATAGTTGTAGCTCTTAAGATCTTTGATGCATTTTTAGATAATTTATGTACCCGGTATCCATCCAACCTCCTTCTTATGCATGTGTATATTCAGTTTTCCCAGCATCATGTGTTAAAATGTCTGCCCTTCCCCATTGAATGTTCTTGGCCTCCTTGTTGCAAATCATTTGACTGCATATGCAAGAGTTTATTTCTGAGCTCTTTATTCTATCCCATTGGTCTATATGTCTGCCTTGATTCCAGTATCACACTGTTTTGATTACTGTACGTTTTCAGTAATATTTGAAATTTACAATTGTGACTCCTCCACCTTTGTTGCTCTTTTTCAATATTGTTTTGGCAATTTGGTGTCCCTTGAGATTCCATATGAATTTTCGGATGAATTTTTCTATTACTGCAGAAAACATCATTGGAATTTTGATAGGAATTGCATTGAATATGTAGATGGCTTGGATAGTATTGACATCTTCACAGTGTTAAGTCTTCCAGCCTATGAGTATAGAAATCTTTCCATTTATTGTCTGTAATTTTTTTTAGCTGTATTTTGTACTTTTTACTGTACAAATCTTACTTCCTTGGTTAAGTTTATTTCTAATTATTTTATACTTTTGACACGTACTTTTTTTTTTTGGTTGTGCCAAATCTTAGTTGCGGCTGGTGGGCTCCTTAGATGTGGCGTGCGAACTCTTAGTTGCAGCATGCACATGGGATCTAGTTCCCTGACCAGGGATTCAACCCAAGTCCCCTGCATTGGGAGGTGAATTCTTAACCACTGCACCATCAGGGAAGTCCCTTTACAGGTACTTTTATATGTGGAATTGTTTTCTTAGTTCCCCGTTCAGATTTTTCATTGTTAGTGTATCGAAATATAACTGATTTTTTTCATTTTGTATTTATATCTTCTTCCTTTGCAAACTTCAATTATTCTAACAGTTTTATAGTGGAATCTTTAAGATGTCATGAGCTGTAGTGAGTTTTACTTCTTCCTTTCTCTTTTGGATGCCTATTTGTCTTTCTTGCCTAATTGCTCTGTCTAGAATTTCTAATACTGTGTTGAATGGTAGTGGTGAAAGCTGGCATTCTTTTCTTGTTAGTGATCTTGGAGGAATAGTTTTCAGTCTTTTACCGTTGAGTTTAATGTTTGCTGTGGGTTTTAATTTTTTTGCTTCCATTATGTTAAGCTAGTTTCCTTCTATATATAGTTTGTTTAGTATTTTCATCATAAAAGGGTGATAAATTTTGTCAGATGGTTTTTGTACATTGATTGAGGTGATAATAAGTTTTTTTCTTACTGTTAAAATGACATATTACCCTGATTAATTTTGTATGTTGAACCATCCTGGCATTCTAGAAATAAATCCCAGGTGTTATGGTGTATAATCTTTTTACTATACTGCTGAATACAGTTTGCTAGTATTTTGTTGATTAATTTTGCACCAATAATCATCAAATATATTGCCCTGTAGGTTTCTTGTAGTGTCTTTGCCTGTTTTTTTTATATCAGGGTAATAGTAACGGCTGCAGTTGACCTAAATTAAAGCAATTTTGCATTGCAAAGTAGTTACATCAGATTGATTCTACCATTGTAGTTTCTGTCCAGGTGGGAAAATACCTGGTTTTACTACTCTGCCACCTTCCCTTTAGCTGTGCCCATGGGTACTTCTTGTAATATTTGAAATATCTTTCCTGTGATCTGTTGTGTCTGAGTTGTCTGGGACAGTATTGGCTACTGACATCTCCTGTCCTTCCCTTAGGATTTGTATCATCAATCTCTCATGCAGTAGCTCAGCTGGGGTTAGAGGAAGAGTCCTCTGTGCTTCCCAGGATGGATATGATCCCATTCTCCACAAGATGGGCCCAGATGGGGCCTGACCCAGATAAATGGCAGTTGGGGGAAGACATGACTTCAGGGCTTGGTTCATATCAATCATATCAAGAACCTGTCCTGTTTTAATTTTGTTTTGGTGATGCCATCACCAGTGGCCACACTTCACCTCCATCTTTCCATCTCCATTCTTAACACTTTGCTGACTTGTCATGTCTAATACTAGTCATTTGTATTCTGACTCCAGCTGAGACTATTCCCCACCTCTCTGGACTGTTTACCTCACTGATTCCTCACACTCTTCCCTCCTCAGTGCTTTACCACTTTGTAGTGTCCTAAAGAGTGCACGTGTCTAATAATCCTTAAACACCTGTTACCTTTTTTCAGTCAGATATTTTTGGGCCTGAACAAGACTTCTGAACAGCATCACATGTCATCAGCAGATATAATCCTGCTAAAAGCCATTGACAGGACTTCCCTGGCAGTGCAGTGGCTAAGACTCCATGCTTCCACTGCAGTGGTCACGGGTTTGATCCCTGGTTGGGGAACTAACATCCTGCATGCCGCATGGCACAGCCAAAAAAAGAAAAGCTGTTGACAGAAGAATAAGCTGTAGAACATGCCTTTCTCCTGGGCCACACCCTTTACTCATGTCCTGTGCCTAGTGAGGCCTGCACTATCCTGTGACCTTAGGGACCCAGTAGGGCACAGCAGTTGTTTCCTCAAGCTGACCCCAACTTCCTTTTCCTGAAAACAGTTTCATGGACTGATTCTTTGATGTGTCAATTTACATTTGTGATGATTTTGCCCCCTCTCAATAAGGTTAACATGTACTTCATCATCACTTCTTTACTTTCAGGCTGTTGGCATGGAGTAGAAGATAAGGAAGCACCTTCTCAACAGAGCATTTCTGTAGATGGAGTGTCACAGATCAGGACTCTCAAGGCAGGTTCATCTCCCCAGAAGGCCCAGCCCTTTGAGATGTGTGGCCCAATCTTGGGAGATACTTTGCACTTGCCTGATCACCAGGGAACACATCTTGGGCAGAAACCGTACACTTGTGGGAATCGATTCTATTTCTCTGCCAACCTTCAACACTATCAAGGGCAGCACATTGGAAAGATACCCATCAGAAGTTCTGTGGACAGAGCCTTGTTTATAAAGAGCCACACAACCTATGTGTCAGGGAAATCCTTTTCCTGTAGGGAGATAGGGAAAGACTTCTTAGCCAGCACGAGATTTTTCCATCAACCAGTCACTCACACTGAAGAGAATCCAAACAACAATAATGAGTGTGAGGCTGTCTTTCACAGTGGAAAAATGCATCACAACTGGGGAGAAGGCAGGAAAGCCTTTAGCTGCATAGACACACTTGTTGAGGACCAAGGAGTCCACACTAGAGAAGGGCTTTATAATTGCAGCAAATGTGGAAAAGCCTGTACCCGAAGATGGAACCTCATTGAGCACCAGAAAGTCCACACTGGAGAAAGGCCTTATAAATGCCATGAATATGGGAAGTCCTTTACCCAAAGCTACAGCCTCAATAGCCATAGGAAAGCTCACACTGGAGAAAAACTTTATGAATACAGGGAATATGGAAAATCTTTTAGTCAAAGATCCAACCTCATTCAGGATCAGAGAGGTCACCCTGGAGAACGGCTTCATCAGTGTGATGAATGTGGAAAATCCTTTAGCCGAAGCTCCACTCTCATTCACCACAGGAGACTTCATACTGGAGAAAGGCCTTTCTCCAGTGTGAACTCTCTGATGTTGAATGAGGTTCGATCTTTGACTAAAAGACTTCCCACATTCCCTGCACTCATAAGGTTTTTCTCCTGTGTGAACTTTCCTATGGCTATTGAGGCTATAGCTCTGGCTAAAGGATTTCCCACATTCACTGCACTCATAAGGCCTTATGAGTGCAGTAAATGTGGGAAATCCTTTAAGCAAAGCTCCAGCCTCAGTTCACATCGGAAAGTCCACACAGGAGAAAGGCCTTACGAGTGTCAGGAGTGTGGAAAATCATTTAGCTGCAAATCTAACCTCATTATCCACCTGAGAGTTCACACTGGAGAGAAGCCTTATGAGTGTCAGGAATGTGGAAAATCCTTTAGCTGCAAATCTAACCTCATTAACCACCTGAGAGTTCACACTGGAGAAAGGCCTTATGATTGTGGAGAGTGTGGAAAATCCTTTAGTCAAAGATCCATCCTCATTCAACATCAGAGAATTCATACTGGAGAAAGGCCTTATGAATGCCATGAATGTGGGAAATCTTTTAGCCGAAAGTTTAGTCTCATTTACCACCAGAGAGTTCACACTGGAGAACGACCTCATCAGTGAAGAGAATGTGGAAAATCTTTTAGCTGCAAATCTAACCTCGTTGAACATGCCATAAATGGCAGTTGAACATGCCCCAACTGCCATTTATCTGAGAATTCACACTGGAGAAAGGCCTTGTGAGTGTGGAGACTGTGGAAAATCCTTTAGCCAAAGTTCCAGCCTCATTCAACATTAGAGAGTTCACAGTGGAAGATATCTTACGAGTGCAGTGAATGCAGGTAATCTGTTAGCTGCTAATCTGATCTCATTCAATACCAGAGCCTTCAGACTAATAAAAAGCCATAGATATGCTGGGATGTACAGTTTTAGTATAATTACACTGGAGGAGAGAAGTTGGGAGGGAGCCATCTGCCTGAATTAAAGCCCATATATCTGAAAGTCTGCAGTGGGGAGATTTCCCTAAAGTCCCAGGTATGTGATAATCTTTAAGGAACTGTGTTATAATTTCTTGCCTGCCCAGGACCCTTGCCAGCTTTATGTCAGTGCCATCTATGGGAGAATTCATTTCATCTCTATCACCTGGGAGGTCCACAGTGTGCAAAAGTTACCTCTCAACATACTCAGGGAAGCTGACCTCTGTCCCATCCCCATTTGCGGGGGAAGCAATGAGTAGTCTTAGCTCTTATGGGGTCCTCATTCCCTTCTCATTTCCAAAGTAGGGCCTGGACCCGACCTAGTTTGGGCCCAGTGGACCCTGTCTGAGTTCTATTGGTGACTTGTCAGGGAGCACTGCATTTTCAGGGACACGTTAGTTTCTGGTGACACTTCTCTTGGATTTTCCCAGCCTCTGAGTCACAAAGATGGGAACTGCATGCCTCCTATTGCTCTGCATTTTTTAATAATAAAGGCATTAATGTTTAAGCCACCTTTGGTCTTGGGGTTCTATTCACTGTGTGAGGTGATCTGAAAACAACTGGGCTCTACCAGCATTAAGGACTGCACAGCTCTCATGGTGGGAGGGGGGTCCCATGCTTTGTGTGCCTCACATGTCAGTATGATTAAGAATATAGCTCTCAGTCTTCCCTGATGACGCAGTGGTTGGGAGTCCGCTTGCCAATGCAGGGGACGTGGGTTCGTGCCCCGGTCCGGGAGGATCCCACATGCCGCAGAGCGGCTGGGCCTGTGAGCCTTGGCCGCTGAGCCTGCGCGTCTGGAGCCTGTGCTCTGCAACGGGAGAGGCCGCAGCGGTGAGAGGCCCGCGTACCGCAAAAAAAAAAAATAAAGAATATAGCTCTCTTTCTGGTTTTGGCCTAATGTACATTGTTACCCAGGGTCTCCTAGGAAAGACTGCAGGGTTTCAGCGTCCTAATTTGTGGACTGGGTATCAGGGTTTTTTGTGGGTTCAGAAAACACCCTGAGGAGCCAGGAAGTTATGACAGCCTTCAGTGCTTCTGATAACAACAAAAATTGTTTTTCTTATTCACAGTAAATATCACATAATGCTCAGCAGTTATCCTGCAAAAGAACCACATGCCGTGATCCCCAGAGTTCACTAGATAATGCCACTGTAAGACAAGGGCCAGGGGGAACCACCTTGGTAAAGAAACCCTGGAGCGGAGGAGAGTGCAGTGGAGTAGATGGAGTGTGCCCCTTCTAAAATTGCATCAAGAAATTGACTGTGACTGTGCAATATCAGTGAGCACAGATGCCCAGAAATTCTCAGAACCTCCAGGCAAGTGTATCTTTTTTAGCTGAGGTCATTGTGAAAGAAAATAAGCTATTGGTTTTCTGGATTCCTATAGCCTCTCTTGGATGTTCAGATAAAGGCCATTGCTACACAAAGAAACAAGCATAGAGCGAAATGAGATCCCTTGGTCCAGGGTCCCCAACCCACTGGCCTCGGACCGGCACCGATCCTCGGCCTACTAGGAAGCGGGCTGCACAGCAGGAGCTGAGTGGTGGGCGAGTGAGTGAAGCTTCATCTGCTGCTCCCCATTGCTCACGTTACCTCCTGAACCATCACACACCCCACCTCACACCCCAAACCCCCTCCCCTATCTGCTGAAAAATTGTCTTCCACGAAACCTGTCCGTGGTGCCAAAATGGTTGGGGACTGCTGCCTTAGTCCACAGTGTGGCTCTGTGACCAGCCAGCATTCCTGTTAACTCAGGTGGGAAGGAATCTATTACTCATCAGTATTTGCTACCACTAAGGCAAGGCTGCTCCTCCAAGGTCATTAGAAAGAGAGGCAATATAGGATTGCCAGGCCTGATTTTCTGAAAAGCGTGGGATATCTATATTTTTCTTCTGAACCATTTTGTAAATTTTTATTCAGGTATAGTCAACATGCAATATACTGTATCTATTTGAAGTATACAATTTAAATTTTACATACATATAAACCCATGAAACCTCATCATAATCACAATAATGAACATGTCTCTCACCACCAGTTTACCTCAGGCCCTTCTCCCCAGGCCCCCAAGCCATCATTTATTTACCTTTATTTATAATAGATTATTTTGTATTTTCTAGAATTTTATATGGTTTTATTCATAAAATGTTTACGTTTTTTTTTTCCTGGTTTCGTTCATGGTTCATAATTATTTTCAGATTCTTCAATGATCCATAGTAGTTCATTCTTTTTATTGCTGAGTAGTATCTTTTCTATACTTATACCATTTGTTTATTCGTTTGTCTGGTTAAGAGAATTTGGGTTACTTCCAGTTTTGGCTATTGTGAGTAAAGGTGCTAGAACATTTGTGTGTAATTCTATGTGTATGTATGTATTTTCACTTGTCTTCTGTTAGTAACTCAAAGTATAATGCCTGAGTCATAGAATAGGTGAGTGTTTAACTTACAAAACTGCCAAATGGTGACCTAAAATTATGGTTTGCTTTTGTATACCCACCAGGTTTATGTAAAATGCTTCCACATTCTTGCCAATTCTTGGTATTGTCAGTCTTTTGAATTTACACTTTTAGTAAGGAAGCAGTAGTTTTAGTTACATCTCCCTAAGGATTCATGGTGTTGAGCATTTTTTTCATGTGTTTATTTGCCATCTGTTTGCCTTCTTGGTAAAATATCTGTTTATATCTTAAGCTTATTTTACTTTTTTATGTTGTGACTATTTCCCTTTTCATTAACAAGTAATACGCTCATTTTTGTTCCTCAATTTTTGTGCATTCTGTACAATGTAATTACCACATACACCATATACTTACAATTTTAATCTGCATTGTTCCTATATTCTTAAGTCTAGGCTTTCAATAATACAGTTAAGTCCTGGTTTGTAGTGTTTTCCAATTTCCCTGATATAAATACTCCCACCATGGCCAATTTCAAACTGCCAACATGATGTCACTGAAAATGGAGTTGGGAAAAGTTGTCAGAGGTCCATCATTCTAACTCCGCCATACTATTCCAGTAGCTACAATAACCTGTAGGACACAGATGATAATAAAACATAATAAAATTCTTAGGAAGTGACAGGTTTTGAATATTTGTTTCATGAAGGTATAATTGATGGAACATATAAACTGCATGTATTTAAGGTGTACATTTTGATGTTTTGATACATTCTTACACCTGAAACCAAAATTTTCATTGGAAACAAAAGACAGTCTATTGATATAATAATGGCACTTATTCAGTTAAATTATTCAATTCACTACTTCAATTATGCAAGAAACAAAAGTAGAGCAGGCAAGATATTTCAAGTACAGGCAGTTCTTGAGGGAAAAAACCCCCCAAACTTTGAAAATGTTTTTCTCACAAAAGATCAGAAGGAATGCATATTAGGGAATTCTCTGGCGGTCCAGTGGTTAGGGCTCCACACTTCCGCTTCAGGGGGTGTGGGTTCTATCCCTGGTCTGGGAACTAAGATCCCGCATGCTACTCAGTATGGCCAAAAAAAAAAAAAAAAAGCGTATAAATTAAAAGTTGAGATGCAGTTTTCCAGCATTTTATTTTGGAGTCAAAACCATACTGTTTTCAGTATGAATCCTCTAGTATTTTGTGTCTTTGTTCTTGTTGACAGAAAAGCCATAAGTAATCCAACATAATTCATAATAATTGGGGTTCTGTAAAGTGATTGGGGAATTTCAGTACATTTTAGAACAATCAGAGGGAGCACAGTTATAATTTAAAGTGCTATTAGCTCTAGACATTCTCAATATTATCACCCATATTTAACAGAGGAGCAGATTTTAGGTCCTAATTTCTAAAGTTATCCAGTGCATATAAACTAGGATTTGTTGAAGACTCTTTCTCTCTATATTTTTGTCTTTGTCACATACCAATTGTCCATATTTGGTGCATACTGTATTAATAAATATAATTAGCACTAATGTTTTGGGAAGAAAATAGTTGCTTATTGTCCACAGTTCTGGGGCAGGATCTTGAAGGGCATATCTCACGAGCTACAATCGTGCAGCTGTATACAGGCATCTGGCAGGGGCTAAAAGAGCACTATGGGAATGAATCAAACAGTCAGGAGGTCATATCGGGAGAGTGAGAACAGATGCTACTGTATGTAAGCAAATCCAAATGTTACGGAAAGGATCCTCAACCATAATTGATTCGTTTTGTACGTATACAGGTGGGGAGGAAAGTGTGTGTTAAATTTATCCTCGTGTATTTACACGAACTTTTCCAAGTAAATTTAAACATGAAATAAAAAAAGGAATTAATAGACAAAAATAACACATTAAATGAGAAAATAAAATGACCAGAAATCATGTTGAAGACATATCAAAAGAATATCTTTGACATACAGATCAGGTTCATTAACTTAAAGTAAGAAGTAACCAATTTTGTTTAGATCTGAGACACCACCATAGATGTTAATTGTCCTAGGAGGAATGGCGTCTCATGGTGGATTACAGCTACATTGATCCCATCCATTGAGGCCCCTATACCTCACATAATTCAAGTGAATGTGCCATTCAATCTTCACAGGCCAATACTTTGCTCTTACATGTATTCTAGCCAGTGTCTATTTTAACAGCCTCTCCTTCGTTTACATAGGAACTCAGTACTATACACTTTTACTTAGTTGCCCATGGGATACCGCAACGGTTCAGCCATCACATGCAACCTCAACTGACAAGAAATTAATTGGATCCAGCTGTCCCCACACACCCAAGTATGGCGCTACATTGATGACATCCCCTCGTGAGGGGATTTGCTAGACACTTGTGCAAGGCATACATTCATCGTTGTGCTTACAGAGAACAGATGGGCTACTGCCCCACACATTTCAGCTTCATGCCACCCCACTGGATTTCTTATCTTCATCCAGTGTGCCTAAGGGCTGCTCTTGCTTATGTAGTTAAAGGGCAAATTTCCCTGGCCTTCCCTTTAAAATACCAACTCTAGGGACTTCCCTGGCGGTCCAGTGGTTTTTTAATTAAAAAAAAACTCCAGCCATTCAGGATGGTCACTATAAGGTTCTGACCAAAATTCCTGTTGGCAATATATTAATTCTTGGTTGCTCATGTCAAATGCTGTTTTCAAGATTTTAGCCCTCAAGGTCTATTGGTTTTATTTCCCTAAATACTTCTCACTTCAGGCATATCCTCCTCCATATCAGACTTCTCTCTCTTTATGTGACTTGTAGTATCTGCATTTGGGGGCCACATATAACCTTTTGGCCTCCTGCCAAAAAAATTTTTGTGTCTTGATTGTGGTTGTGCCTACATGATTCTACACGTGATAAAACTGCATAGGGGCTTCCCTGGTGGCGCAGTGGTTGAGAGTCCACCTGCCGATGCAGGGGATGCGGGTTCGTGCCCTGGTCCGGGAAGATCCCACATGCCGCGGAGCGGCTGGGCCCGTGAGCCATGGCCACTGAGCTGGAGCATCCGGAGCCTCTGCTCTGCAACGGGAGAGACCACAACAGCGGGAGGCCCGTGTACCGCAAAACAAACAAACAAACAAAAGAAACAAAACAAAAAACTGCATAGAACTACACACATGCACACACACACGTAAAAACGGTGAACTGTGAAAAAGATACGAGGATTTAACCAATGTCAAATTCCTTGTTTTGATATTAAGGTTACATAAGCTGCTACCACAGAGGAAACTAAGTGAAAGATACTCTGTACTATACCTGCAACTTCCTGTGAATTTACAGTTATTTCGGAATAAGACATTGAAAAAAACAAAACAACAGATCATGTGTCTTGTCTTGCTAAATCCCCACAACTTCCCAGAGTAGTAAAAATACAATCCAAATTTCTCATCATAGACTCCAAAATACATGCAGCAGCCCTTGCCCCGCTCATCTCACTACCTACCAGTCTCCCGCTCCAGCCCTGCAGTCTTTCACTCTCTATACCAACAAGCCAAGCTCTCACTAACCTTGGGGTGTTAATACATGCTTTTCTCTTTGCAGGGAATTTTTCTTCACTTTCACACCTGGCTGGGGTCTTCATTGCACTGCATAGCTGTACAGTTCAATGTCCCATTTTCCCACATTTACAGATATGAATCCTGAGTACTGAGGAGAATGGACATGACCAAGGTCAGCCAGTTGGTAAATGGCACAGCTCAGACGAATTAGAAAAACAGTGTGTCTCTAGAGTCCAAGCACTTAGCTACTAGCCCACACTCCTTGCTTCACATGTGAATTGAGAAAAGAATATACAAGGCCAAGCAATCCAGTTCTAAGCTTCATCTTTTTTATTATGAAGACAATAATATGTTCTCTTTAAAAAAATAACAAAACATATATGGAAATGCAAAAGGCTTATAATAGTCAAAGCACTTTCTATTTTCTTAAATAGAACAAATTTGGACTTTAAAGACCTGATTTCAAAACTTACTATGAAAAAAAAAAAACTATGAAGCTATAGTAATGAGACCATGTGGTATTGGTGAAAGGATAGAAAATGGAGCAATGGAAGAGTCCAGAAATAGAGCCACATGCATATAATTAATTTATTTTCAACAAAGTTGTCAAATTAAAAATGAAAGGATAATATTTTCAACAAATTATTCTGAAAAATTGTGACATCCTCATGCATAAAAGTAAAGAACCTCAACCCTTCCCTCAAAATATTCACAAGTGAACTCAAAATGGGCCATAAACCTTAATATAAGAGATAGAAATATATACCATCTTAAATATAACAGGAAGAATGCTCTTTGTTCTTGCTTTAGGCCAAGATTTCTTACATAGGAAAAAAACACAAACCATAAAAGAAAAATATGATAAACTAGACTTTAATAAAATTAAAATTTCTTACAGTTCAAAAGGTACTGATAAGGAAATGAAAAAAATCTATGGCCTAAGAAAAAATATTTTAAAAACCTATATCTGACAAAAGGCAGGTATACAGAACATGTAATAAGGTAAACAACACTACTAAAAGAATAGGCAAAACATCTGAGCACATTTCACTAAATATGATATATGAATCATAAGTAAGCACATGAAAATATTCAGTATTATTATTTAAGAAAATATGAATGAAAACCAGAGTGAGGTCCCACTGCACACTCATTTTAATGGTAACATTAAAAGACTGACAATATCTAGGTGTTGAAGATGTGAAGAAAAGTGGAACTCTCACACATTGCTGGTAGGAATGCAAAATAGTAAAAATAAATTTGGAAACACTGGCAGTTAATGAAGTTAATCATCCACTTCTTCCTAAGTATAACTATAAGAGAAATGGAAACCTGTGTCCACTGAACTATTTGTACGTATTGGCACTTTCCAGGAACTTTATTCTTCAAACCCAACAACTAGATAACAAAAACAAACATCCATCCACAGATGAGTGGTTAAGAAATTGTTATATTTATAAATGGAATACTCCCCATCAATATTAAGGAATAAACTACTGATACAGGGGGAAAAACTCCCATCAATTTCAAAGCGTTATAGTAAGTATGGATGTGTGCATCATCTATATCAACAACAGCCTTAGAGAGACCAAAAGCCTTTCTACTGAGATTGGACGTTAACATCCAACAGGAAAACAAAAGAAAGACTGGGATTTGACCCTCAGCTGCCCAGTTCTGATAGGCCACCGCAGGTGAAATAATGAAAGATTGGCTCCTCACCTTGAGACAGGCTGGGACCTGAGACCTGAGACCCTTTACTGCAGTACTTGCACCTGGACAAACGTCTTCTTGAACAGCAGAATACAAAGAAACTCTAAGGGACTAAAAATATATGCATGAGAAGTTGGGGCAAATTATAAACAATAAGATATGAAAAGGCCAAAACCCAACTGCCACCTTTGAGGTGACTGTCTGCCAGGAGCAAAAGCAGTGTACTATGCATGATACCTGCACAGAACACCACTAAGGGGGCAGGCAGACCCACTAATCCGCTCCTGCTCTTCCCCCCATTTAAAAGACCAGCTTGCCTCTTCGTGAGGAGAGAGCAAGTGCATCTATTACTTGTTTTTCTCCCTCCTGATGCAGCACAAGTCCCAATAAAGCCTTGCCTAAATTTCTCATCTGTCCTCTTATCAATTTCTTTTTGTTTTTTTAATTAATTATTTATTTATTTATTTGGTTGCCCCTGGTCTTATTGCAGCATGTGAACTCTTAGTTGCAGCATGCATGTGGGATCTAGTTCCCTGACAAGGGATCGAACCCAGGCCCCCTGCATTGGGAGCTCAGAGTTAACCACTGGACCATCAGGGAAGTCCCTGGCCTCTTAACCAATTTCTATTGATTAAGGAAGTCCAAGAGGGATTTCCCTGATGGCGCAGTGGCTAAGAATCCACCTGCCAATGCAGGGGACATTGGTTCCAACCCTGGTCCGGGAAGATCCTACATGCGGTGGAGCAACTAAGTCCGTCACAACTACTGAGCCTGTGCTCTAGAGCCCACAAGCCACAACTACTGAAGCCTACGCGCCTAGAGCCCATGCTCCACAGCAAGAGAAGCCACCACAATAAGCCCACGCACCGCAACTAAAAGTCCACACGCAGCAATGAATACCAACGCAGCCAAAAAAAAAAAAAAAAGGCAAAAATCCAAGAACCCAAGTCGGTAACTGTCTCTGAGCTATACTAAATGGCTCAAAATTAAGGGCCACTGGGAGATGGGAGAGACCCTGCCGCACCCCCTCAAGTTAAATGAGCTGCGCCATTTCCTGATTAGGAATCTTGCCTTTTTTTTTTTTTTTTTGGATTTGTGTGTGTGTGTGTGTGTGTGTGTGTGTGTGTGTGTGTGATATTAGTTCCCCGACCAGGGATCGAATCCATGCCCTCAGAAGTGAGAGCGCAGAGTCCTAACCACTGGACCTCCAGGGAATTCCCAGGACCCTTGCCTTCTTGCATTCTGGCCTCTTTACCAGTCCTGCCAGCCTCTATACATATGCCCTCAGGTAACATCTTCATGGTGTCCCCAACTGCGGTCACCTGTGCCTCTGTCTTCTCGTCCCCTGACTCACCCGCATGGGTCGTCCTGCCTCATCCCTAAACTTTGGCCACTTCCAACCATGCCCTTCAGAGCCCAGCAACTCAAGGATCTCGTGTCTGGGAATAAAGACGCAGACGTAGAGATGGACTTGAGGACATGGGGAGGGGGAAAGGTAAGCTGGGACAAAGTGAGAGAGTAGCACTGACATATATACACTACCAAATGTAAAATAGACAGCTAGTGGGAAGCAGCTGCATAGCACAGGGAGATCAGCTCGGTGCTTTGTGACGACCTAGAGGGGTGGGATAGGGAGGGTGGGAGGGAGACGCAAGAGGGAGGGGATATGGGGATATTTGTATACATATAGCTGATTCACTTTGTTATATAGCAGAAACTAACAACATTGTAAAGCAATTATACTCCAATAAAGTTTTGGTTTTTTTGGGTTTTTTTGGGGTTTTTTTTTGCTGTACGCGGGCCTCTCACTGTTGTGGCCTCTCCCGTTGCGGAGCAACAGGCTCCGGACGCGCAGGCTCAGCGGCCATGGCTCACGGGCACAGCAGCTCCGCGGCATGTGGGATCCTCCCGGACCGGGGCACGAACCCGTGTCCCCTGCATCGGCAGGCGGACTCTCAACCACTTCGCCACCAGGGAAGCCCAAAGATGTTTTTAAAAAAGTAAAAAAGGATAATTTAGGAGGAAAAAAAAAGGATCTCATGTCTGCACCTGACTTTGGACCGCTGAACCCCATCCTCCCCCATCACCACCCCATGTCTCCTGCCCGGGCATCACATATTTTCCCCCTCTTTTGGATACTACTTGGATCCAGACCTTGGTGTTTCTAGTTCCATTTTCTTTATGTATCCCACAACTAGTATTTAATAGCAATAGGTGTTAGCCACTGTTTCAGAGGCATAAAGCAGAGAAAATCCCTTCCCACAGGTTGATCACAACTTTTGTTCTTTTATGCTTTCTATTTCATTCTCCTACCCTTGGCCATTTAGATGTCATCTTCAATCTGATCATCGGACTCACTGATTCATTCTTTAAATATCCCCATCTTCCTATGTATTCTACTCAGTCCTTTCTTTATCAATGTTTTCCATAACCAACATTTTCCCAATTTTTTGAAGCATATCTTCTTGCTCCTGTGGCTTTTTTCTTTCCTCATGTCCTGGATTATTTTATCCTCTTATTTTAATTTCTTTGTACTTCCAATTCTTTATACTATATAACATATGTTGCTTACTATGATTTTTGTGAGGTTGCGATTCTTCTTCCGTATCTAGTTACTTTTTCCTGGATGTATGAGTTGCTCTGTGTGTGTATGGAGGAATGGCCAAGGTCAGGCCAGATGCCCTGGCAGATGTAAGAGTATGAAATGAGGAGATGGGCCAGGGAAGGGAGCCCAGTTTTCACCACACTAGGCGACCAGGATCATCTGTTTTCATCTTAACTTAGCCAGGGTGGAGGCGTCTCCTGAGCTGTCATCCCAAAAGTCTGCGGGATGAGAGGGGATGGCCTGACAGCCCAGGGGCAGCTGATCTGCCTGACCTCTCCTCAGACTCCTCTTGCCAGATATCACGGTCTGTTCCAGCACCACAGTCTGAAGCTGGTACAGCTCGTAATGACTGAACTGAGGCCTTGTAGGTGGTAACTGAAACCGCTTTTCTGTGTGTGTGTGTGAATTGGCAAAGGGTTTCAGGATGGTAGGGAAGGGCACAAAATATGGAACACTTCCCTAATTTGTACGTCATCCTTGTGCAGGGGCCATGCTAATCTTCTCTGTATCGTTCTGATTTTATTACATGTGCTGCCGAAGCGAGTATGAAACCGCTTTTCTTTTTCTTTTTAATAAATTTATTTATTCACTTATGTATTTATTTATTTATTTTTGACTGCGTTGGGTCTTCGTTACTGCACGCAGGCTTTCTTTAGTTGCATCGAGTGGGGGCTGCTCTTCGTTGCAGTGAGCAGTCTTCTCGTGGCAGTGGCTCCTCTTGTTGCGAAGCATGGACTCTAGGCATGCGGGCTTCAGTAGTTGTGGTGCGTGAGCTCAGTAGTTGTGGCTCATGGGCTCTAGAGCGCAGGCTCGGTAGTTGTGACGCACAGGCTTAGTTGCTCCACGGCATGTGGGATCTTGCTGGACCAGGGTTTGAACCCGTGTCCCCTGCACTGTCAGGCGAATTCTTAACCACTGCACCACTAAGAAGTCCCTGATAATTTGGCTTTATTGAACTTTGTGAAACTGTGTGGCCACGGGGAACGGCGAAGTTTTTTTTACCAGAGGCAGTCTGAGCCCTGCTGTAATTAACTCGAAGCCACTGGGGAGCTTCCACAGAGGAGGCACGTGTCCAGGCTCGGTTATAACAGGGTCCCTATGATGGCTGCTTTGGGAATAGAAAGACTTGTGTGGGAATTCCCTGGCAGTCCAGTGGTTAGGACTCCGTGCTTTCACTGCCATGGCCCCGGCTTCAATCCCTGGTCAGGAACTAAGATCCTGCAAGCTTTGTGGCTCAGCCAAAAAAAAAAAAGAAAAGAAAGGAAGGAAGACTACTGGGAGGAGGGGAAGCCAGTTAGGAGCTGACCTCATTAATCCAAGGGAAGGATGATGGGGCCTGGGCAGTGCAGGGTAAAACGTGATTTGATTATGGATATAACTTGAAAGGACGGCTGCAAAATCCCTTCTCTCCAAAAAAACATTCCATCTGCTTCCCTATCTCTTCTCTGATCTTCCAGGTTGTCACTCAATCCACAAGAAGTCAGGAAACAGAAGTGCTGAGTTTTCCTAAAATCTCTTCCTCCTGCTTTTCCCCTAGTGAGTGTAAGACCCCACCCCTCCCACCACATTTTCAAACCAGAAGCCTCTCCCCATTTTAACCCCTTCCTCTAACTCAGTCCCCACAAGTCCATCAAACATCATGTGCTTTCTTTATATAAAATAAGAACTGCTCTTTCCCTTCCCACTAAATGACCTTAGTTTCAGCCCCTACAATTTCTTTGTTGGATTAGGAACCCCTCCTTTGGGGTCCTGGGGCACCCTCTGACTCACCAGACCCGATACACAGGAGGAGAGAATCCCCCCCACCCCCACCCCCGCATTGTGCCACAGGGCTTGAGGAATCTTAGTTCCCTGTGTCCTCAGCAGTGAAAGTGCAGAGTCCTAACCACTGGACCGTCAGGAAATTCCCAGAAGGAGAGAATCTTAGCCTTGTTTTCTGCACTTGCAATCCACAAGTGTTGGAAAATTGGAAAGTGTTAACTTTGTATAAGACTCACATAGGACAAAATTTGACGTGAGATTAAACATTATATCCCCACTTAAGTGCGAATGTTGTTATATTTCACTGCAGGAATATGTGTGTTTGATTGTGGCCTATTGCCCCAGGCCCAGGGCTGTTATATAATACCATACTGAAAAGCTGGAGCTACAGCTGATGAAGATTCCAACAGAGATTCCATCAACAGTTACACTTTATCCAATCACGTCTTTAAATGCATTATTTTCCCTGATCCTATAAAAGGGAGGAGCCTTGGGAAGGCACGTCAGATGAACCCAGTTCAGAAAGTGAGTCACACAGCGAGTCCTCAGCCTTCAGCTCAAGATTACCCAGTCTGAAGTTCAGTCTTCTGGAGGAGGTAAGTTTCCCATTTCGTGTGTGTGTGCAATTGTGTATGCGTGTATATTTATGCATAGCTGTGGGGAGAAAATTCCTAGGTACAAAGATATGGATGTCTCTCAGGCATGGGGGATCGTCGATTGTGAAAGCTTCTCTGGCTGTGCAAAATCTGGCCTGACTGAAGTAGACTTCTCCTAGGAATGTCTGTTAGTCTGGCATTGCTTTTTGTTAATTTTATGTTCTAGTAATTCATTTTTATTGCATCTTGTGGCAGTGGAGGTTCACGGCCGATTGAGATGATGGTGGGGCTGAAAATGAAAGGGTGTGTGTCAGTTACCAGTGAATGCTCCACGTGCTTCACATGTATCAATTCTTTTAGCTCCCATGGTAATTCTGAGCTGGGTGTCATTAGAGATCAGAACCCCCATGACAAGGATGGAGGCCTGATGCGTAACGTGTCTGGGGCTACACAGCTTGTAAATGCCAGCCTCCGGGTTGAGAACATTGGCAATCTGGGGGGTTTTTGTTGTGTTTTGCTTTTTATTGAGGTATGATTGACATATAACATTGTATTAATTTCAGATGTACTGCATATGATACAATATTTGCATGTATTGGGAAATGATCACAGTAAGTCTAGTTAACATCCGTCAGCATTCATCATTACATTCCTTTTTCTTGTGATGAAAATTCAAAATATGGCAATTTCGAATTCCAAGGCCCTAGCCATAATAGTGGTCCGTGGCCTTGTTTGTGTGAAATTGAGTGCATGTCTGCAAATGTGACCATGTGGTCTGTGTGTGCCTGGGGTAGTCCAGAAAGAGAACCCATGGAACTTCCCTGGCCACCCAGTGGTTAAGATTCCACACTTCCAGTGCAGGGGGCACAGATTCGATCCCTTGTTGGGGAGCTAAACTCCCACATACTATGTGGTGTGGCCAAAAAATAATATATATATATATATAGAGAGAGAGAGAGAACTCGTGGGGAGTCCCAGATGAAGGAGGAGGTATGGATTATATAGAAAAAAGAAAAGCAATAGAGACCAGTATACCAGGATGTAGATAATCCTGACCTGGATTATCTAAATATGTAGATACCAGGATGTAGATAATCAGCCACAGTACCTAAGGTGGGGTGGGAAGGGTGAGGACAGGCCCAGGCAAAGCCTGGTGGAACCACGAAGGACTTAGTGCTTTTCCCTGAGAGCAAGAGGGAGCCATGGAGGGAATTAAGTGGAGCATGACCTGAGGAGATTAACATTTTAAAAAGGTTGACTAAGGGCTTCCCTGGTGGCGCAGTGGTTGAGAGTCCCCCTGCCGATGCAGGGGACACAGGTTCGTGCCCCGGTCCAGGAAGATCCCACATGCAGCAGAGCGGCTGGGCCCGTGAGCCATGGCCGCTGAGCCTGCACGTCCGGAGCCTGTGCTCCGCAACGGGAGAGGCCACGACAGTGAGAGGCCCGCTTACCGCAAAAAAAAAAAAAAAAAAGTTTGACTAAATAGGTGTGATAAGTGGATTAGGGGAAGGCAAGGATGTGTTCAACTTTCTCCTATAGGGTTTTGCCTAGGATCATCTTTGCCTCATTCATTGATGAGATGAGGGTGGCTAGTCTGATCAGATCAGCAGGTGAGGTTGACATAAAACATGACATCAGTTAACAGAAATTAATTAGGTATTTGGGAGCCCACATATCCCAACAAACACCCACATTTTCTGATTTTGTGGCACAATGTTTGCTTTTAAAAAAAAACAACAACAAATCCAGGGACTTTCCTGGCAGTCCAGTGGTTAAAGCTCCAACTTCCAATGCAGGGGGTGTGGGTTCCACCCCTGGTCGGGGAACTAAGATCCCACATGCTGCATGGCGCAGCCAAAAGAAAAAAACTCTGGGAATTCCCTGGTGGTCCAGACTCCGTGCTTTCACTTCCAAAGGTACAGGTTCAATCCCTGGTTGGGGGAACTAGGATCCTGCAAGCTGCTTGGTGTGGACAAAAATAATAATAACAATAATACAAGTCTTTGAAATGTTGACTATATAAAAAAACACACACACACACACACAAATAGAGCAATGATATAGAAAGAGGATTAAATCTTTTATCTGTTTGACATCCCAAGGGATATGCCTGTGGTTGCCCAGATCATTGATTTGCAGTCACAAATCAATATTGAATAATACAAACTCAGTTTCTCCTCTGAATCCTACACTCCAGTAGAAAAGGATAGGCAATACAAACAGCTCAATAGGGACTTCCCTGGTGGTGCAGTGGTTAAGAACCCTCCTGCCAATGCAGGGAACATGGGTTAGAGCCCTGGTCCGGGAAGATACCACATGCCGTGGAGCGACTAACCCCGTGCACCACAACTACTGAGCCTGTGCTCTGAAGCCCGCGTGCCCATAGCCCGTGCTCCGCAACAAGAGAAGCCACCGCAGTGAGAAACCTGCGCACCGCAACGGAGAGTAGCCCCCGCTCGCCGCAAGTAGAGAAAGCCCATGTGCAGCAACAAAGACACAACGCAGCCAAAAATAAATAAATAAATTTACTTTTAAAAAGAAAGAAACATATCAATATAAAATTATAACTTTGATAAGATCAGTGAAGCAAAGACAAATGTTTTTCATAAGGAAGGGTAATTGGAGAAAAGAAAGAGGTGAAAGTAAAAGGAAAATTTCCTGAGGAATGTATCATTGGGCTGACACCGGGTGTAGCTGAGGTGGTTTTGCAGATGTTTGTGTCTGATGTACGAGTTTCTAACACAAGATGAAATCATGTATATGGATTCCAGCCTGTCCTATTTCATTCACTTTCTTGTCAATTGTTTGTTATACTTTGTTTTCTTATAATGACTGAAAGAACATCTTTGTACTAGATCGCCTTCGTTCAGTTAAATCATGTCCAATTACAACTTAAGACGCTGTTTACTGTTTAAAATTGAACTTTTAAAATTGAAATGTAATGCACATACAGAAAAAAGGAAAAGTGAAAGTATATAGCTTGGTGGATTTTTACAGAGAAACACTCATGTGTAACTACCTCCAAGATCAAGAGGTAGACTATCGCCAGCTAAAATTGGAAGTACAGCATCACACGAACTCTCCCTTTAGTCCCAGGCAAACTGGGATGGGGTCGTCCTATGGAGCTCTCCATATGTACCTATCCCAGGATCTACTATTGTTTCCAAAATTTTAACCAACATCCTAAATAATATTGATAGTATTTATATGCTTTTCAATGAACATAAACAAGAAGAAACAAAATGTATTGTTTGGTGCCTGGATTATTTCATTTGACATTCTGTTTTGTGGTTATTCTATGTTGTTGCATGAAGAATTTCTTCTTATTGCTATCAAATATGCCTCTACATCAATTAATTGTAATCTGTCCCATTGAATGTTGGACATTTAGATTATTTACAGCATGGGAATATTATGAATTATGTTGATAGAAACATTATTGTATATGCCTTTGATGCACACGAGTATATTCTTCCGTTGAGTACATGCCGAGGAGTAAAATTGATGAGTCACAGGGAATGCATAAATACAGATTTAGCACATACTAGTCAAAGCATTTCCAACGTGAGTATTCACTAGCAGTGTCTGAGAGTGCCAGGTGCTCTAATCCATGCCAATGCTAACTCTATTTTATTTTAGTGATTCTGGTAGGTATTTTGTAGCACATTCTTGTAGTTTTATTTTGCATTTCTGGGATGACTGATGAGGTTGCGCTTTTCTCCATTTGTGTATTCACCAAATGTCTAGTAGAATTCATCCGTGAACTCAACTGAACCTGAATTTTGTTTGTTTCTTTTCAGTTATACCAGTGTTGTAATTTATTACATATCTCTTCTATTTCTAGCTTGCAGTTCTTAAACATCCACCAGTTGTTGAAAGAGATCCCCCAAGAAACAAGTCAGCAGAGATTGAATCCCTGAAGTTGCAGCTCTCTGAGAATTCTTGTTAAGAATGGCTTTAGACCTCAGAATCTCCTTTCAAGATGAAACATCCAGGAAGGATCCTGGGTCAGATAATCTAGAGCTTAAACCCAGCCAAGGATCTGCCATCCAGGAGAGAGAGGGGATCTCTGAGTTCCAGAGCACTCAGCTCAGCTTATTTCAAAACAATAATAACTCATGTGCAAGGCAGGAGCTGCAAAGACTCTATAAATTATTTCACTCATGGCTGCAGCCAGAAAAACACAGCAAGGATGAAATAATTTCTCGTTTAGTCCTGGAACAGTTTATGATCAATGGCCGCTGCGGTGACAGGTCCACTTTACAAGAGAAATGGAATGCAAGCGGCAGAAACCTGGAGAAATTCATGGAAGGTCTGACCGATGATGGCATGAAGCCACCTGGCTTAGTAAGTAGAGGGTTCTGACCCCCAGGGTGAGGGGAAAGGGGGTGTAAGGAATAAGTAGTCTGTTGGAGTTGCCTGGAAGTAGAGAAAGAAGTTATTATAGATAGTAATCAGGATTTGTCCACAGGTCCACGTCCACATGCAGGGACAGGAAGCCCTCTTTTGTGAGAATACGTCCTTAAGAGAAGTCATTGTTCACTTCACAAAACAGTTGTCGACAGGAACTCCAGCAAGAGAGAAAATGGGGACACCTTTCTGGATTCCTCAAGATACTTCCCTGGAAACAAGACAAAGTGAGTGGGGAAAGCCCAGGTACCAGAGGGATGATCTGTGTGGACTCTTTCTTGGGCATAACTTCACTGAGTCCCTTTTTCCCCCGCTACAGAAAGTGAAGGTAAAGAAAATGGTGGCAACATTTCTTTGAAAACTTGTCAAGTAAATGACCGTATTACTAGTCCAAGCAATCAAATACCTTTCCTACTCATTATCCAAGAAGAGAACAGTACGAGGTCTGAAGAAGGAGGTGTTTGTTTGGAGAATCCACTCAGCTCCAGAAGAGCAGGTCCAGACCCCTCCAGGTCCCAGGAAGGATCCCTGAAAGGACCCTCCTATCAAGATGTCCTTGTGGAGGTGGAACCAGAGTTTCTCTTCAAGCCAGACCAGGTCACCCTTGAGACTGTTTCTACGCACCAGAGCACTGAGGGGAATTCTGCACGTGGGGAACACCAAGAAAGATTCCAGGGAGCCCCAAAAGTATACAAATGTGAGACGTGTCCCAAGATCTTTAGGTATTCCTCTCGGTTAAAAGTTCACCAGAAAAGACACAATAATGAGAGAACATATGTTTGTGCTGAGTGTGGCAAAGGCTTCTTCCAGGCATCAGACCTACATGTGCATCAGAGGATTCATGCAGGAGAGAAGCCTTTCATGTGCAGCGTGTGTGAAATGGCCTTCAGCCACAAAACCAACCTTCGGGCTCACGAGAGAATTCACACGGGAGAGAAACCCTATGTATGTTCCCTTTGCCAGAGACGCTTCCGCCAGTCCTCCACTTACCACCGCCACCTTAGGTTTCACCAGAAAATTGCCCTCAAAAGTGTTCCCTCCACACTAAAATCTTCCTTGGCTGTGGCCCCAATGTGATGTATATAAATTATGTATGTGCGTATGTTTATTTCCATAGTACTGCTCTATAGAATATACTTTATAAAAATAATTTAAAAAAGAAAAAATGTGGCAACTTCCCTGGCGGTCCAGTGATTAAGACTGCACACTTCCACTGCAGGGGGCACAAGTTCCATCCCTGGTCCGTGAACTAAGATCCCACATGCCTTGCAGCACGGCCAAAAGTAATAATAATTAAATAAGATTAAAAATTTAAAAAGGAAAGAAAATTTTAAAAGACAGTTAAAAAAAAAGAATGTAATTTCCTGATTGTATTTTCCATTTATTGTTTCACCCCTCCCTCCAAAAAAAGTAAGTTTATGAAGAGCAGGGAATTTCTCAGTTTTGTTCACTAAAGTATCTCAGGTGTGTAGAAAAGCATCTGGTACATTTCAAATAACCAATAAATATCTGTTGAATAAATGAATGGATGTGTTATATTGGTGTTTATTCTTTAAAATTTTGGCGTGTGTCCCACGTGAGAATGAAACGGAGCAGGACCCTATGGTCCTTGCCCCTCCACACACACCATGTCCTCAGCCTGCTTTTGTCTGTGGAAAAACTTTAGCAAAAGAATAAGTTTAATCAGAGAAGTGAGAATATGCAGAAACAAAGGAAAACAGTCAAAGGAGACCAAATAATAATTGTTTAGTCATTAAGCAAAAATCAAGGATCTTTAGTTCCTCCTTAAGGACTATAGATAATATTCTGAGCCATATCCTGTGAGCTGTCTTGTAGATACTGAAACCCCCACCTGGTGGAAGAAGTTAACAGCGTGATGACCAGGTTGTAGCCATGACATAGCTGCCACAATTTGGAGAATTGGCCTCAAAGAAATGGTGAAAGAACAGACCCTGAACCTGAAGACTAATTGTGCTTAAAACAATCAAGATGACGCTGATCAGAGCACAGATGACCAATTTCAAGATGACTGTTAGAGCTGACTGTGCTGTTTCTGCATGTGGTCCCCTCCCTCCGTCTATAAAAGTTCTTGCCCACTGATTGTCGCGGGGGGTGGGGGTGGGGGTGGAGTCAGCCTTAGGACAGGCGTCCACCCTCTCCATCCCCCGGTTGCCGGCATCCAAAATAAAGCACTTTCCTTTCCACCAACCTGGCCTCTTTATTGGCTTTTGAGTGGAGAGCAGCCGGACCCCACTTTCGGTTACAATAAGACAGTGAGTTCCAAGCTCAGTGGTCCAAAGAGACTTTCCCTGCCTGCTGCCTTGTCCTCTGTCCACACCCTTTATCTCTAGTGCAGCCACAGGCACCTAAAAAGTGGGGAGCGAAGATGGAAACTTAGAAAGAGACCTTAACTGAAGAAAGGGACCCTTTGTATTTAAATAATATATAATCATTTAATTTACTGGCAATTTAATAGCTAAACTGGACCTAAAGAAGAATGGTGACTGAAAGTTGCAGAATGCAATTTTATTAACAAATACCAGAAAAGTCCAATGTTTTCCATGCATTTCTTCAAGTAGATGGAACGTGTGGGGGTAGGGAAGGCTTATTTGCAAAACCAGTTTGAAAGAGCAGTTTGGAGAAAACAGATTCTGTGTACAGTCGAGGCAAAAGCTCACATGCTAGTTATTGTGAACACATTTGTGATCTGGCTTCCAATAGGAAATTAGGGTTCAGTCTCATTGAGAAGCTAGAAGGTACCCTGTAGAAATGGCCTGAATACTGGAACAGGGGCATTCTGCGGGGTAAATTGTGACACTTCTCTGATTCCCTTGCTATCGGGCTGGGATAATGCTCCACTATGTGGAGAAGCCCATTCATCCATCCTCTTTCCTGGGCTGTCTCCAGATATTTTACTATGGTGAATATTCTTGCAAATCTTGGTATGAAAGAAGGCTTTTCTTTGGAAAGACCTCTGGGAGATGGGTTGTGAAATAACAGCAAATATATATATATATATATATATATATATGACTCTGCCCGGTTCCCCAGCGTTCCCAAAACCATTGTATTTTCCTAAGAGATAAGAGCACTAGGAGCTTTTTGTTTGTTTTTGGCTGCGACGCGGAGCTTGTCGGATCGTAGTTTCCTGACCAAAGCTCGAACCCGCACCCACAACAGTGAAAGAGTGGAGCCTTAACCACTGGATCTCCAGGGAATTCCCCTGGGAGCATCTTTTGTTCTAAAATTTGATCTTGGACCCTGGCTTCTGACACAGAGCACCTAAATCCTTTTAAATTTCCTGGATGAAAGGAGTGTCTTTGGCTTTAAATGAGGTGGTGCTTTGTAGGCTCCTGGATGGCTTCAGGATGGCGACTGATCACCAGAAAGACCAAACTATGATTAGAAGCTTGGAACTTTCAGCCCCACCGCATCCCTTCATCCCTGGAAGTGGATAGGAACTGGAGATTGAGTTAATAATGGATCATGCATTCTTAAGTTCAGGACTTGGAGATCTTCCAGGTTGCCGAACACATCCATGTGCTAGGAGGGTGGCATGCCCCTACTTTACAGGGACAGAAGCTCCTATGCTCAGGACCGTTCCTGATATTTCCCTCTGTAACTCTGTCTGGCTGTTCATCTGTATCCTTTATCATACCCTTTAAAATATAATAAACTATTTAAGTAAGTGAGTATTTCCCTGAATTCTGTGAACGGTTCTAGTGAATAATCCAATTTGAGGAGGGCAGTTAGGGGAACCTCTGATTTGCAGCCAAATCAGACAGAAGTTTTGGGTAACATGGGTACCCACTATTTGCAATTGGCCTCTGAAGTGGGGGCCAATCATATGGGACTGAGCCCTTAACCTGAGGGATTTTCACTAACCCGAATTAGTGTCAGAATTCACTGAACTGTAGGACACCCAGTTGGTGCCACAATTGGTTGGTGTGATAAAACAGCCACACTTCTGGTGTCAGAAGTGTTGAGTGTGGTTACTTCAAAAAGACACACGCACCCCAATGTTAATAGCAGCACTACTTACAATAGCCAAGTTAGGGAAGCAACCTAAGTGCCATCAACAGATGAATGGATAAAGATGATGTGGTATATATATACAATGGAATATCACTCAGTCATAAAAAAGACGGAAATTCTGACATTCACAACAATATGGATGGAACTAGAGAGTATTATGCTTAGTGAAATAAATCAGACAAAGATACATACTCTATGTTATCACTTATATGTGGAATCTAAAAGAAAGAAATAAGTGAATGTACATGATAAAATAGAAACAGACTCACAGATATAGAGAACAAACTAGTGGTTACCCATGGGGAGAAGGAAGGGGAGAGGGACACAATATGTGAAGGAGATTAATAGATACGAACTACTATGTATAAAAGAAATAAGCAACAAGGATCTATTGTACAGCACAGGGAAATATAGCCATTATTTTGTAATAACTTTAAATGGAGTATAATCTATAAAAATATTGAATTACTATTGTATTGAATCATACCTGAAACTAATATAATATGGTAAATCAACTACACTTCAATGAAAAAAAATAGTGTTGAGTATGGCAGTAAAGTGAGAGTAAAGGAGAAACAAGTATTTTTCCAATACCCAGCGGCAAACTTTTTCAAAGTGGTTTTTACCCATTGTAGCACCATTAGAAATACAAAAGATCTTGAATGTCCATGTCTTCTGAAACGCTTGGTTTTGTGACTAGTCTGACTTTAATACCTGGACCCCTCGGGTACAGTTTATTGGAATCAGCAAGTAAGATAAATAAGTTAAAAAAAAAAAGCAGCTCTTTCACACTCTCTGCTTAACCAATATGCTTGGATTTTGCAGGTTAAATGCACAGTTGACACGTCTCCCTGACACACCAGCTGCTTGTCTGACTCTACTTGGCATCACACACATCACACAGGTACCGAAATCATAAATAGAATGAGTGCCTGGCCTCCACCTAGCTCCAAGCCCAGTGATTATATGCAGAGTTCAACAATACAAAGGTGGATTCCCACTGGTAACCTCCTGTGCATTCGACTGAGGTGGAGAGTTAGCTACGAGTCCAGACTAACATGTTTGGGGAATTTCTGCTTCTAAATGAAACGGGAGAGAAAGGGGCAGGGCACAACCTTTAAAAGAATGACATAGCTTGAGGACACGACCCAAACTGATTAGAACCAAATAAGTCCAAGATGGCGGATGAGTTGACTTCCACCAGACCTTGAGCCTCAGTATATACTCATTGTAACACATCAGCACACTAAGTGACATGCCCACAGTCACCACGACAGATCCGAGACCAACCATAAACGGCCAAAAAGTGGGTGGTGGCCTAATTCCTAGAAATCCCTACCCCTTCCCCAAAATAGCTGGAATACTCCTCCCACTCATTAGCCTATGAAATTACCCACCCCTATAAAAACTGACAACCCCATACCCTGGTGCCGCTCTTGCCTTCTGAGATGGTCCACACTCTGTCTGTGGAATGTGTTTCTCTCTAAATAAATCCACTTCTCTTTTAAAAATATATATATTTTTAAAATTAATTTATTTATTTTTGGCTGTGTTGGGTCTTTGTTGGTACGCGTGGGCTTCCTCTAGTTGCGGCGAGTAAGAGCCACTCTTCATTGCGGTGCACGGTCCTCTCATTGCAGTGGCTTCTCTTGTTGTGGAGCATGGGCTCTCGGTGCACAGGCTTCAGTAGTTGTGGCACGTGGGCTTAGTAGTTGTGGCTCACGGGCTTTGTTGCTCCACGGCATGCGGGATCCTCCCGGACCAGGGCTTGAACCCGTGTCCCCTGCATTGGCAGGTGGATTCTTAACCACTGTACCACCAAGGAAGCCCCCCCCAATAAATCAACTTCTTACCCATCACTTTGTCTCTCACTGAATTGTTTCTGTGACAAGACATCAAGAACCTGAGCTTTGTTAAGTCCTGAGACTAGGTGTGTGATCTCAGTTAAAAGAACGTGGGTTCAAGTCCCAATCTGAGGCCCACAGTTTCATAAACAGAGGGCTCCTGTGCAGAATGGAACCAAGAAGTTCACTGGATTTTTCTCTGCAGGTGGGTTTCCCTCTGTTTATTCCAAGTGGAGCTGGCTTACCTCTTACAGCTGTGAATCCAGTTTCTTCTTTAAGATATTTATTTATAATTGAAAAATGAATTCATTAAAATATCTAATAGTGATTATGTGTAGGAGCATTGTATCCCTTCCTATGGAAACCCAAATAAGGCTTAGGGCTACTCTCTAGCTGTGACCATGTTTATCCTCACCACAGCCCTGATCACTGTAAGATTTGTTTGTTTTCGGGTTTTTTTGGCCGTACCGCATGGGGTGCAGGATATTAGTTTTCAGACCAGGGATTGAACCCAGGCCCAAGGCAGTAAAAGCTCCAAGTTCTAACCACTGGACTGCCAGGGAACTCCCAGAATTTTCTTTTTATTAATTTGTAATCCACGTGGCTCCCTCACTTCATCCCAGACTGACTTGTGTCCTTTCCTGACAGTCCTCTGATTGCCCCCTGGGAAGTCACCCCAGACTCTAAGATCTTCTCAGTCTACTTTGTTGTCCTGAGGACACTGGTCATCTGACTCTGTCTTGGGCATTTACTTAGCACAGGCAAGAGAAACCCCCTCTCTGGGCCTCGGTTTCTTCTTGTGCAAAATGGAGAGGATGGAGGGGCCTGATCACAGGGCTTCCAGAGCAGGTAAGGAGAGGATGCACTGACCACACCCACACCCCCCAACATGCCCCGACGACGCAGTTACTGTGGGGCATGGCCGCCCTAGTGCTAGCTTGCCGGTGGTGTCCGTGGGGGACAGGGAATGACTAGGGGGAGCACCCTGGGCATCTACAGCTCAGGTCTGTCCCGGGAAATGCTCCTCAGGCCCACCACTCCAAGAGCGCTTTCCATCGCTCTGCTCTAATCGCTGCCAGACCTCCTCAACTTGGGGGGCATGAGGGGTGAGGGGCACCGTGCCTCGTCCCAGAGTCTCTGTGCCTTCTCTGGGCTGCACCTATACGGAGGCCTGGCTGGGCGTGGGGACCTGGAGCCTCCACCTGCTGTTATCCAATGGAGGTCTTGCTGCTCACAGCTTACAAAATCAATTACATACTCACAAATGTCCATAGAAAAAAAAGTGCCTTTAATCAGAATGCTGACAATCTGTGGAGATGGTGGACTCAGCGTCCCCCAGAAGCCACCTCTAGAGATTCTGCTCGGCCATGAAAGTTTTAAAGGAAAGGAGGGACGTCATCTCAGTTAATCATTGAGATTGCAACAGGAGGGAAGGGGGCAGGGCACAACGTTTGAAAGGATGACATAGGCCGAGGACATGACATAAACGGATTAGAACCAAATGGGTCCAAGATGGTGGATAAGTTGACTTCCCCTAGACCATGAGCTTCATTATATGCTCATTGTAACACATCAGTGAGCTAAATGACACACCCACAGGTGCCATGTCAGTTCTAAGTCGACAATAATGATCAAAAATTGAGCCGTGGCCCAATTCCTGGAAATTCCTGCCTATTCCCAAAATAGCTGGAATACTCCTCCCACTTATTATCCTATAAGAAATTACCCACCACTATAAAAACTGACAACCTCACACCCTCGTGCCTTTCTCACCTTTTGAGATGGCCCATGCTCTGTCTAGTGGAGTGTGTTTCTCTCTAAATAAATCCACTTCTTACCTATCACTTTGTCTATCACTGAATTCTTTCTGCGATTAGACATCAAGAACCTGAGCTTCATTAAGTCTTGAAGCCAGGTGTGCGATCTCAGTTGGAAGACTGTGGGTTTTGGCCAGGTTCAAGTCCCAGCACTTGGGTTCAAGTCCCAATCTGGGGTGCATGGTTTCAAGATGGCGGATCAGAGTCTTTGCCATCCTCCATTGCATGCAGGCTCGTGGACTTCTTGTGATCTTCCCCTAGATGTTATCTTGTTCACACAGTTTGTTTGTGAGATCATTGAAGGGGAATCTAGGGAAGAGATCTGGTCATCTATTAATTACTTATTTTTCATTTCTGCTTCTTTGATCTACAGAAAGAAATGACAAGTTAGGCAAGGTATTCTGTGATTAAAAGACTTGAAAGGTGTGCTTGGGCCGGAGATTAGTAGAGCATGGGTGTGCCTGGTTTAAAAGTTTGTTACGATATAACTTTGCTAAAATGACAAGAAAAGGGTCTTCCTGCTGAGGGCCTTGTCACTGGCAACTGGGCTAGTGGCTAAGATTCAGTGGTCTTGCTGCTGCAGCCTAACTGAATTCATTCTCTGGCCAGGGAAGGGAAATCCTGTTTCAAGCCACTGCGGGCCGTGGCCACCAGAGATCATAAGGATCAATAAAGTTTGCAGAAACACTTACTTAAAAAGCCCAAATTCCTCAATGGTTTTCTGGGAAGAATTTTTATAGGCAAAATCTGGGGGTGGGCTGCAGGGTGTGTAACCCTCCTCTGATTGGTTGGTGATGAGATAACAGGGTGGTCTTTCAGGAATCTCAGTCATCAGCCTTCTGGTTCCAGCCAGTCTGGGGTCCATGTGCTTGTGTTCAGCCAGAAGCTACAATCCTCCACATGGGTGGAGGCCTCAGATCCTGCAGAAGAACTCAAAAATATATTGTTATGTATATCCCTTGAGGTGGAACCAGGACCCTGCTTTATCCCTGCACTATTGTTTTCTTGACCTCTCCTCCTTTGTTTCTGCATTCCCTCCCTTCCCTAATTAGTAACTATGGATATGCCGTTTGGAACTCAGAAAAGGTCTAGGAGGCTGAAGCTTTTTTTTTTTTAGCCACTAGGCATGTAGGATTCTAGTTGCCCCGACCAGGGATAGAAGCCTTGCCCCCTCCAGTGGAAGCATGGAGTCTTAACCACTGGACCACCAGGGAATCCAACAAACATAAGGAAGAGTTTTGTACCTCAGAGGGCCCTGCAGGGTCCTGCTCGGTTTCGTTATTAGCATTTCTCACAGCAACCTACCTGGAGAATCAGATTTCTGGGGGAAATGCAGGGTCAGAGAAGTGAAGTGTTTTCCTGTATGATCAGGCCCAGCCGGATGGCTGCTCTCTTGCTCTCTGTACATCCCCTGCCCGATCAGTCCCTGCCTCACCTACACCCCACTCACCTGACTGACCTCCCTCTTAATCATAAAGCCTAATCAGTAAATGCCTACATACTCCCCCCACCCCACACCCCATCACCTCAGCTTGCAGGACTTTAGTTCCCCGACCAGGGCCACGATAGTGAAAGCGTGGAGTCTTAACCACTGGACCACAGGGAAGTCCCTGTTCTAATCTTTAGATTAGGACTATCTCCACTGTGACAGTTTATCAAAGGGACTGTGAGGGGAGTGCTCCTCTGCCAGTTTTCCTGGCAACCTGTGAACCAACCTGATGTCAGTTCTTCCCGGAACAGGCAACCTCCCTCTTCCCTGTGAGAAATGGAATATTTCCTGCCATGTCAATAAAGGATGTCACAGTCATCAGTGATTGCAGCCACAGCCTATGGTGAGCTGGTGAGCCCCGAGGGAACTCAGGAAGGAAACAGAGAATACCTGCCATCTAGCAGCCATCAGACTGCAGCCATTCCCCACGGTGAGCCCTGAGGGAACTCAGGTGGGAAAACACAGGACACTGGCCTTGGGTAGCTAAGGTGCATATCAAAGGAATGATTGCAATGAGCCCAGACTCTTGCATCTTCCCATACACAGAAAAGCGCTAAATTCCTTAACTTGAGATTTCTAATTTTCTTTTCTTTTTTTAATTTTTATTTTAAAATATATTTATTTATGGCTGCATCGGGTCTTTGTCGCTGGCGCGGACTTTCTCTAGTTGCGGCGAGCGGGGGCTACTCTTCCTTGAGATGCGTGGGCTTCTCATTGCGGTGGCCTCTCTTGTTGCAGAGCACGGGCTCTAGGCGCGAGGGCTTCAGTAGTTGCGGCATGTGGGCTCAGTAGTTATGGCGCACGGTCTTTGTTGCTCCGTGGCATGTGGGATCTTCCCGGACCAGGGCTCGAACTCGTGTCCCCTGCATTGGCAGGCGAATTCTTAACCACTGTGCCACCAGGGAAGTCCCTAGTTTTCTTAACAGTAATCTTTTGTTCCTACCACCTGCCCTTTGTTGCAAAACTCCTGTATATACTAGCTCCCCCCTCGCCTCCTCGGAGCAGTTCTTTCAAGGTTACTTGAGATGCTGCCACCCGGGCTTCAAGTTCGAAAAATTTCCACTGCATAAAACATAACTCTCAACTTTTAGGTTGTATGTATTTTTTTAGTCGACACCTGGTAGCGAAGACAGCTGCCCTGTCCTGCCCGCCATCTGCTGCACACAGTGGGGTGTGGCACCAAGAACTTTATGCTTCAGGTGGGTGAGATCCCCCCACATATTAGACATGTCTCTGCTGCTGACCTCAGGCATTCCTCAGTCTTGAGGCTGGGCAAGTACAGGGCTTGCAGGACTGCTGGATGCAGCCCAACACTTCCCCAAGGTCACACAGCAGGAAAGTTTTGGGGTCTAGAGGCTGAATACAAACTCCCAAGACTGACCACAGAGCTGGGTTTAAACATTTTATCAGGGCACGTGAAGCGCTTCACGCCCCACCAGGGCTGGTGGCAGACAGCAAGGACCCAGGGAGGCCCAGCTGCTGCTGCTGCTGCTGCTTTTTGCGTTGTTTGAATTCTAATCATGACCGTTTTCCCTCATTCCTCTGAATCCCAGAGCACTCACTGTCTGCCTGCACAGTCCTCAAGGGGACGCCATCGTCTGTCAGCTCCTCGGGCCACTCCCATGGGAGGCGTTTCTCTCAGCCACAATTTCATTATGTCCAAAGGCTGCGTCAGCCTCCACCTTGAGCCCAGCACACAGTCGGCTGACCAAGAAACTGGTCTGAAAGAGAACTAAATGAAAAGCAGAGAGCTCTTCACACGCATGTTGACTGAAAAAAAATGCACAACCTAAAAGTTGAGAATTCTGTTTTATTTGGCGGGTTTTCTGAGGACTTCAAGCCCGGGAGACAGCCTCTCAGATAGTTGAAAAGGTCAGGGAGGAGCCAGGATCTAGAGGAGTTTTTGCAACAAAGACCGTGTAGTCGGAACATCAAAAGATTTTTGTTAATTAAAGAAAAGCAGGACTTCCCTGGTGGCGCAGTGATTAAGAATCCGCCTGCCAATGCAGGGGACTTGGGTTCGAGCCCTGGTCCGGGAAGATCTCACTTGCCGCAGAGCAACTAAGCCCGTGCGCCCCAACTACTGAGCCTGCGCTCTAGAGCCCGCGTGCCGCAACTACTGAAGCCTGTACACCTAGAACCCGTACTTCACCACAAGAGAAGCCACCACGAGGAACCCGTGCATCTGCAAAGATAGAGCAGCCCCCGCTTGGCACAACTAGAGAAAGTCCTCATGCAGCAGTGAAGACCCAACACAGCCAAAAATAAATTTAAAAAATAAAGAAAAGCAGATATCTCAAGTTAAGGAATTTAGCGCTTTTCTATATATGGGAATAAGCAGGAGTCTGGGCCCATTGAAATCATTCCCTTAATCTGCACCTTAACTACCCAGGGCCAGTATCCTGAGTGCCTGAGTGGGGGGCGGGGGCGGGTCTGCTTCCTGCAAAAACAACTTAGGAATGTGTGTCAGGCCTTTATATCTTACGTGGCGGATTTACAGCCCCGCTTTTGTCCTTTGGAAACTATGTACATACATCAGTGGAACAGAGATAGAGCTACTCTTTTAGTCCTATGGGTCTCTGGTTATTGACTCAAAGACCAGAGCCTTGGGGAATTCCCTGGCAGTCCAGTGGTTAAGACTCCGCACTTCCACTTCAGGGGGCCCAGGTTCCGAAGGCGGCGTGGTGAAGCACCCCCCCACCCCGCAAAAAAAACAAAAAAACCCGAAGTCTTCAGGTGTTGGGCCTGTTTGCTCAAGGCCATCCCCCAGTCATTTTCCAAGATGGCCATGCTCTTGTCTTCCTGTCTCGATTATACATATATGTCTGTTTCTTATTAAGATATTTAATATGTCAAAGTGCTGCATTTGGGGATAGCATGTATAGGGAGTGTGAGTTATGCATGTCTCACCTGGATGGACTCTGACCTTTTGACCTGATGAAGTCATAGAGAACACCTGTCAGAAACTCAAGCTATTTATCTGACTCTTACCCTAAAATAACTCGGGATTCCTTAAGGACAAATATTTTCTGAGTGAGAGTCAATTACAATTCTCAACCAGGCAACTTTAAAAACCTCAGGGCTTTTTGCTTTATAAGCCCCTGACTCTTTTTCTTCCCTGAACACTCTTTAGGGGTTACCTGTATCTGTGTCTCCTGAATTGCAAGTCTTAAGACTCCAAATAAACTCTTTTTAAAATTTGAAGCCTCTTGCATTGTATGTATATATATATATTTTTTTAATTTATTAATTTATTTTTGGCTGCATTGGGTCTTTGTTGCTGCACGTGGGCTTTCTCTAGCTGCGGCGAGCAGGGGCTATTCATCGTTGCAGTGCGCAGGCTTCTCATCGTGTTGGCTTCTCGTTGTGATGCACAGGCTCTAGGCGTGGGGCCTTCAGCAGTTGTAACGCATGGGCTTCAGTAGCGCAGGCTCAGTAGTTGTGGCACAAGGGCTTAGTTGCTCCGCTGCGTGTGGGATCTTCCTGGACCACGGCTCAAACCCGTGTCCCCTGCATTGGCAGGCAGATTCTTAACCATAGTGCCACCAGGGAAGTCCCTTGCATTATATTTTTTGCTACAGGCATGTAACAGGCATTCTACTGTAAAAAGCAATTCGATAATGTCGATGAAATACTGGTAGTCAGTTTAAGAAAGAAATAGAGGGATTTCCCTGGTGGTTCAGTGGTTAAGACTCTGAGCTCCCAGTGCTGGAGCCCAGGACCCCTGGTCAGGGAACTAGATCCCGCATGCATGACACAACTAAGTGTTCGCACGACTCAACTAAATATCCCTCACGCTGCAACGAAGATCCTGCGTGCCACAACTAAGACCCTATGCAGCCAAATAAATAAATAAATATTTTAAAAAAAAGTAGAATATTGTGGGCAGTCTTGTGGGCATGACTGGCCCATAGACTAGTTGGTTGTCAGGCCCTGGCTTGTTTGGAGGCTGCCGTCTGCTGGTGGGTGGGACACCTAACCTCTACACAGCTAAGGGCCTGGGCAGAGGAAGGGTTGAGCTTGTGGGCAAAGATGGGCAAGATAAGAATTTTGAGAATGACCACTGCTCTGCTAGATCAGAGAAGGTTGCAGGACAGGCTGGGAACTGAGAACATCACTAGATTTACCTTTGTAGTTGCCATGTGTTTAACAGCAAGAGGAACTGGATTGTAATAATCTATTTTCCTGTTTAAGACAATTACTTATATTTGGAAAGTGAATCAATTAAATTGTTCAATGATGATAATATGTAGAAATGTCCCTTTGGATGTAAATGCCCAGGAAGCCCTGTGTTTCTCTCATTGTAGCCATATCATTGTCAGGACTTGAATATTTTATTCATTTGTCATCCACATGGCTTCCTTCCTCACTTCACTCTAGACTCATTCTGTATTCCCTCCTCTGAGAGGCCTTCCCAGGCTGCCCCTTCTAAAGTTGCCCCAGGGAATTCCCTGGTGGTCCAGTGGTTAAGACTCCATACTCTCACTGCCAAGGGCCCAGGTTCAACCCCTAGTCGGGGAACTAAGATCCCGCAAGCCGTGAGGTGTGGGGTCAGGGGAGGGGGAACTGCCCCAAACTCTCTAGTCTCTTCTGTTTTATTTTTGCTTTACTTCAGAATCCTTAGGACCAGTTTACATTTTCTTGATTGATTGATTGATTGATTGATGTGGGATCTTAGTTCCTTGACCAGGGATCGAACCCCTTTCCTTCTGCATTGAGAGCACGGAGTCTTAACCACTGCACCACCAGGAAAGTCCATTTATTTATTTATTTAAAATTGAAGTATAGTTGATTTACAGTGTTGTGTTAATTTCTGCTGTTAAGGACAGTGATTCAGTTATACATATATATACATTCTTTTTCATATTCTTTTCCATTATGGTTCATTACAGGATATTGGATATAGTTCCCTGTGCTATACAGTAGGACCTTGTGATTTATCCACTCTCTATATAATTTTTTGCATCTGATAATCCCGCACTCACACTCCTTCCTTCCCCCATCCCCCCTCTCCCTTGGCAGTTACAAGTCTGTTCTCTATGTCTGGTAGTCTTTTTCTCTTTCGTAGATAGGTTCAGTTGTGTCATATTTTATTTTATTTTATTTTATTTTTATTTTTTATTTTTTTGCCATATGTGGGCCTCTCACTGTTGTGGTCTCTCCCGTTGCGGAGCACAGGCTCCGGACGCGCAGGCTCAGTGGCCATGGCTCACGGACCAAGCCACTCTGCGGCATGTGGGATCTTCCCGGACCGGGGCATGAACCTGTGTCCCCTGCATCGGCAGGCAGACTCTCAACCACTGCACCACCAGGGAAGCCCAGTTGTGTCATATTTTAGATTCCACATATAAGTGATAGCATATGGTATTTGCCTTTCTCTTTCTGATTTACTTAGTATGATAATCTCTGGGTCCATCCATGTTGCTGCAAATGGCATTATTTCATTCTTTTTTATGGCTGAGTAGTATTCCATTGTATATACATGCCACATCTTCTTTATCCATTCATCTGTTGATGGACATTTAGGTTGTTTCCATGTCTTGACTATTGTGAATAATGCTTCTGTGAACATAGGGGTGCATGTACCTTTTTTATTTTTTATTTTTGTGGTACGCGGGCCTCTCACTGTTGTGGCCTCTCCTGTTGCAGAGCACAGGCTCCGGAGGCGCAAGCTCAGTGGCCATGGCTCACAGGCCTAGCTGCTCCTCAGCATGTGGGATCTTCCTGGACCGGGGCACGAACCTGTGTCCCCTGCATTGGCAGGCGGACTCTCAACCACTGTGCCACCAGGGAAGCCCAGGGGTGCGTGTATCTTTTTGAACTATAGTTTTGTCCGGATATATGCCCCAGGAGTGGGATTGCAGGATCATATAGTAGTTCTATATTTAGTTTTTTGAGGAACCACTATACTGTTTTCCATTGTGGCTGCACCAACTTACATTCCCACCAACAGTGTAGGAGGGTTCCCTTTTCTCTACACCCTTTCCAGCATTTATTATTTGTAGACATTTTAATGATGGTCATTCTGACTGGTGTGAGGTGGTACCTCATCGTAGTTTTGATTTGTATTTCTCTCATAACTAAGGATGTTGTGCATCTTTTCATTTGTCTATTGGCCATGTGTATTGGGTTGGCCAAGAATTCCTTTGGATTTTAAGTAAAAATAAAGGACATTTTTCATGTTCAAGAACTTTATTGAACAGTGTATTCACCCTTTTGTTCCACTACCTTCTGCCATTTTTCAGGCAACTTCATAATTCCACCTTCTCAAAACTTTTTATCTTTTTGAGCAAAGAACTGTTCCAGGTGCCTTTTACAGTCTTCAGGGAACTGAATTTTTTTCCATTAATAGAATTTTGTAAAGACTGAAATAAATGGAAATCCAAAGATTCAATGTCTGTTGAATATGGCGGATGAATCAGAACTTCCCAGCCAGGCTATAACAGTTTCTGCCTGGTCATCAAAGAAACATGTGGTCTTGTGTTATCCTGATGGAAGATTATGTATTTTCTGTTGACTAATTCCGTACACCTTCGTCGAGTGCTGCTTTCAGTTGGTCTAATTGGGAGCAGTACTTGTTGGAAATAATCATTTGGTTTTCTGAAAAGTGCTCATAATAGAGAACTGCCTTCCAATCCCACCATATACACGTCACCTTCTTTGGTCAAAGACCGGGCTTTGGTGTGGTTGGTGGTGGTTCATTTTGCTCGCCCCATGATCTCTTCCATTCCACATTATTATACAGTATCCACTTTTCATTGACCATCACAATTTGTTTTAAAAACAGAATGTTTTCATTACATTTCAGTAGAGAATCATGTGAGGAAGTATGGTCAAGAAGGTTTTTTTCACTCAACTTATGTGGAACCCAAACATCAAAGCGATTAACATAACCAAGCTGGTGCAAATGACTTTCAGCACTTGATTTGGATATTTCGAGTATGTCAGCTATCTCCTGCATGGTATAATGTTGATTGTTCTCGATATCTCAGTTTGATCGCTATCACGTTTAAGTGTTCTACCTGATCATGGAACATCATCCAGCGAGAAATCTCCAGCACGAAACTTTGCAAACCACTTTTGACACATTTGATCAGTCACAGCACTTTCTCCATACACTGCACACATCTTTCCTTTCTGTGTTTCATTTGCGTTTTTACCTTTCTTGAAATAATAAAGCATAATATGCCGAAAATGTTGCTTTTTTCTTCCATCTTCAATATTAAAATGGCTGCAAAACAATTCACCAATTTTGATGTTTTTTTCTTTAAATGCACTCTGATACGACAGCTCTCATTATACAATCTAACAAAATTGTTTCGAATGAAGTTAAAGACAACTAAGCACAATAAGAGCCATCTTAAGGAAAATACCGAACGAATTTTTTGGCCAGCCCAATTTTTTTTTTCCCCCTTTGGAGAAATGTCTATTTAGGTCTTTTGCCCATTCCTATTGATCACTTATTTAGTTTCTTTGTGAGAATATGACTCCATCCCTGAAACATGACCTCCTTTTCATTTCACCCAAAAATATGCCTTTTTGACATATTTATTTTGAACTAAAGAAAATTAAGAAGCAGTTAATGCAAGAAAGGCACTGTGTTCTCCTCCTATTTGCCTAAGAGCAGGACGTAAATTTACAAAGGACAAAAATTAATCACGAGAGACAACTTTAGACCCTTATTAGCCTGGAGACAACACAAGAGGATTTACATAACAAACTTTGCTAACTAGTGGCAAAAAACAAAATTCATCTGATTAAATTTGAAGATCTAATTGGCTCTATTGAATGATTCATGTATCAGGGACCATCCCATCTAGCGATTAGAAAGGAGTTCCAAAGGGCTATAGAAAGGGAAAGGTTTTTAAGGGCAGAGAGGGGGGTGAGACAAGGAGGTCATAAAGAACGAATTTGTGAATATTGATAAAGGGAAACCTCACTAATATGTGGTCAAGAGGCCAGAAGGGGAGCTCTCAGGAAGTATCACTGAACATCAACTACAGGAAGAATTGTCAATTATAAACTCCAACAGAAGAATCATCAACAGGAAAGAATCATCAGTTACATGCCCCAACAGAAAAAGATGTACATCGCATCTCCTACAAGAAACCTAGTACCCCAGCAACTCCACCAATGAGAAACACTCATTACCCTAAACTCTCGCTTTTCTCCAATAGACTTTCTTTCAAAATAATGCCTCCTGACTTCCTCCCTTTTTCTGTAAAATAACATCCCTCTCCTTTGTTGGACTTGCCTATGGTTTTTGCCATTGCTTACTTGTTCTGATTTATAATTCTCTGCTATTTCTGAATAAACCCATTTCTGCTGGTAAAATAACTGTTTTATTTTATTTTTTTAAAAAAAATTAATTAATTTATTTTTGGCTGCGTTGGGTCTTTGTTGCTGTGTGCTGGTTTTCTCTAGTTGCGGTGAGCAGGGGCTACTCTTCACTGTGGTGCACGGACTTCTCATTGTGGTGGCTTCTCTTGTTGCAGAGCACGGGCTCTAGGTGCCTGGGCTTCAGTAGCTGTGGCACGTTGGCTCAGTAGTTGTGGCTCACGGGCTCTAGAGAGCAGGCTCAGTAGTTGTGGTGCACGGGCTTAGTTGCTCCGTGGCATGTGGGGTCTTCCCAGAGCAAGGCTTGAACCCGTGTACCCTGCACTGGCAGACAGATCCTTAACCACTGCACCATGAGGGAAGCCCCTAACTATTTTATTTTTAAGGTCAACAGATTATTTCACGAAGGGCACTCTCCTTTGGGAGATAAAAAGCGTCTAGCCGGCAGATTACCTCACTAGTGCTGGCCAGGAAATTCAGACTGACTGGTTAAGATTACATTCTTAGGAGAAGCTAAAACTGCAGTTAGGTTCGATATTAAGTCTTGCTATGCTGACATGCGTTTAGCACAAGTGACTCCATTTGGGGCCAGTTGTCTCTTTTTTTTTAACATTAGCTCTTACCCAACGTTACTTTCCCACATTATTTGGCATCCCTAGCGACTCAAGTACTTTTTCCTTTCTTTGTTACACCTCAAATGTATTGTTCTTTGTCGAAGGTATTATATAAGATTGAATTCTAAGCCACTTCTTTTTCTTTTTTTAATGTCCTAAATTATTTATTAGGTAAGAATTTTACAAACATTACTTATATTAGCGGTAACAGTGGAGCCGGAGAGTAACTGCACCTTCTCCAAACTTGCGGCCCTTTCTAAGGCCGCGGTTCTTTCTGCCTGCAGATGTCAGCCCTCACATCTCCCTGTGTCTAACTCAATTCTTTGAGTTACTCAACCCTGTCTCTCTCATGTATGTATAAACATGTCAATAAAATCCTGTTTGTTTTTCTCTTGTTATTGCCTTTTGTTACAGAGCTTGAGCTGAAAAGGTAAAAACTGGGTAGAGGAAAGTTTCCCCACCTACATCTCTAAATACTTTACAGTGCTGAAGAACTGCAGACAACACTCCCCTGCAGTCCGCCTTCGGCCCCTTTAAGAGGAAAGGAAGCCCCTCCCTTCACTCTTGAAGCCTGGACGCCTTTTCCCAGCGTCCCTCGAAGTGCCTAGGGCTTTTGCTCCGCGGGAGCGGATGAGGAGTGCCCCTTCCCGCAGGCCTGTGGAGTTATGGGAACTACATTGCCCAGAACACACTGCACCAGAAGAAGGGCAGTGTTGCTCCAATGAAAGACCAGGACAGGGGCATTTCCGGTCTTAGGAAGCGTGTCAGGGCTGGACTTCCGGCTACTTCCTGGTTGAGGCCACTTTTGTTTCCCTCGGACTTGTTTACCGTGTCAGAGGCTGTATATCTCTGAGTAGAGGTAGGGACTGCTGCTCCCGGCCCCGCTCTGCCCACAGAGTCCGATGGCGGCAGCGGCGCTGAGGGACCCGCCTCAGGTAAACGCTCGTCCTGCGGGCCCTCACCGCCCTCCCCCCACCAGACACGGAAGACCCGAGTGCGGGGCGCCTGCTCACGTGCCCGCAGCCCAGGCCGCGGTGTCCAGGAAGATGGGGTTCCTATTTCTCACAGAGAGTGCGATGGCGCGTGGGAGAGGGTTACAGGCGGAGGTACCGGCATGTGTAAAGGCTTTGAGGTAAGACTGAGCCGGGAGGCTTCTGAAAACTTGGGGTCCAGCCTTTGTTTTTAGGGGACAATGAGTGTGAGGGAGAGTCACGCCTGGATTGGCAAACAGAGGGACCTGGGAGCCATGGAGAGTTGTGAATGGAAGAGGGACACAGTCTGTATTAGGGTTTTATTTATTTATTTATTTTTTGGTCGCACCACTCGGCATGTGGGATCTTAGTTCCCCAACCAGGGATAGAAACCAAGTCCCCTGCAGTGGAAGCGCAGAATCTTAACCACGGGACTGCCAGGGAAACCCCTATATTAGGGTTTTAAAAGTTTACCAAAAAGCTGCTCAGAGAGGGAGCAGTCGGAAATGTGCGTGATGAGAATAGTGAGGCACAGATAAGTAGAGTCCTTGTCCAGGGTCAGAGATCTGGTAATAGGCAGCTCTGAAGACTGAAACACAGAGGTTAGTAAATTAATCCGAAGTCACCTGGTTCCAGGGCTGGGTGGGGATACGGGGGAGTCCTGTGCACATGGAACCCAGCCATGGTTCCTTCCTCTTCCCACATATTCTGGAGGTTAAAAAAGAACTTAGGGAATTTACACAAGGAAAGAGAGTATGTCCCAGGTCCTCACTAGTCCTGACATCAGCGGTATAGTGTCTGAAATTTGGTGTCTTGAGGTACTTCGCGTGCTGATTTCCTGTCTCTTGCCTGTGGGGACCCTGGCAGTACCCCAATGCAGGCCAATCGGTAACATAGTGGTGTTCCTATTTCTGGCAACCAGTGTAAACATATGGTGTGGGAGTTATCTCAGGAACATATAGCAGCATGAGCAAATGTTCAGTGTGACTGAGTTGGGAACAGGGTACAGTAGGTCTCCATTCTTTCTGTTAAGAACAAAGAGCAAGGAATCAAGAATCAGGCCTGTAATGTGGCTGCCTGAGAATCTGGGCATCTATTATGGAGATAATGGGAGATTTGTATAAGAGAAAGGAGTTGGTCTTATTTAGGTTTAAAAGGCTCCACCTGGCTACACAGTGGAGAAGAGATTATGGGGTTAAGGCAGGTGGCAGGGAATTCAGGAGGAGGTTACTGCTATAATCCAGATGAGTGTTGATGGACCAGAGTTATGACCATGGAGGTGGGAGAAAAGGTTGGATTCCAGGTCCATTTTTAATGAAAGAGCTGAGTAGACTTTGGATGGTGTAGGTGAGGGAGAAAAAGGAGGAGCCAGAGATGATCCTAGAGTTTTTCATCCTATCAGCTGAAAGGATGGAAGCTCCAACAAACTGGGATGGGAAAGTTGGTGGTAGGTTAATTTTCCTTGGGAACATCAGAAGTTTTGTTTTGGTCTTGTTAAGACTCTGAAAAGTTTCAGAGAACAGTTAGTGGAGTGGGCAGTTGGACACACAGGTCTGGAAATCTGGAGAAGGCTTTCAGGAGGGAGACTTCCAAAAGTGGTGGATATTATGTAGACCAGGGTGGAGCTGTGGATGTTGTTTAGGAAGGGAATGCAGGTTTTAGTGACAACGCTATTGGAGAGTCAGAAGGACTAGTTTGCATACTAAGGAGTAGTTTTCTTCCTTGACACTATTGGGGTTGCTGGACCTCACAAAAAGAGACTAGGGAGAGGGGTGATAGTGGAAATGGTGTGGGTTGATCTAGCAAGTAGCCAAGGCTTCCATGGGATGAATGGACTGGAGATAGCTGCTCCTATGTCCAGGAGGCATAGGAGTAATTGAGACAAGATGACACTGAGACAGGGCTCCTGCTAATTCAGTACTGTATGAATTCAACAGGATTTGGTGGTGAGCTTTGATGGGTTGTAGGATGTTTCATTCTTGCTAGTGAATAAGGTCTGGGGCGAATATGGGCTTGGGAGAGTCACTGTGCCGGGCATGTGAGACTGGGCTTTTAATGAAGTTTGGGTGGAGAGCAGAAGGTTGTGGTGGCTGAATGGACAGCAAGTGCAGCATGGAAGTGGAAGAGGGTCATGGATATCTGAAATTCACATGTGGCTCTGGGTGGTTAATACTGAAACAAAGATCACAGGCAACATCAATCATCAAAGCAGCATTGAGAATTTACCTGGCTGTGGGATCCATCAGAGGATTGGGGTTGTACTAAATCATGTTAGTAATTTTCAAGCACTCTTCTGGATGCTGTTTGCCAAGTACATGGGTGAGTCCAGGGAGATGTCTGTGGTGTGGGGCAGGAAGGTGGCAGAGCTGGGGAAGTGCAACTGTGGGGTCTGAAGATGTGAGAGATGTGTCTACACAATGATGTGCACAAGGGGAGAATTGTGAGCTGACGGTCCACAGGTCCTGGAGTTGGGGCCTTAAGGGTGAAACATGAGCCCAAATTTGTGTCTTGGAGGCACAATCTGGGAGGCCCCAAGGGAATTGCTTGGCAGGCCCAGAGCTTAGATGGCATTTATGTGCTGCTGCCGCCCCCCGCCCCTCCATCTTTTGTTGCTGAGCACAGTAATCAATGGAACCCTGAGGAGAGCATGGGCATCAGTGGCACCAGGGCCTGGTATCTCCTTTGAGGTGGGGAGCTTTGAAAGAGGATGATCGTGGAGATGTGTGAGGAGTTGGATTGTGGGTTCTCAGAGAATATTCGTAGTTTCATTTGTACTAATCATGACAGGGTGGTGTGACCTTTCAGGACATTGCCATGTACTTCTCCTGGGAGGAATGGGGCCTCCTTGATGAGGCTCAGAGATGCCTGTACCTCGAAGTGATGCTGGAGAACTCTGCACTTGTATCCTCGCTGAAGAGTAAGTCCCTTACTCTTTTTTTTTTTCCCCTTACTCTTCCCAGTGACCTGGACTAGGCTCTTTCTTTCCTCCCTTCCTTTTCTTCAGAGGATGTTGTCTTATTCTCACATGTGGACCATGGGAACTGCTTCCTTGCTTAGCTTTCTGAGTAGTTGCTGTCATAGCCAGGGCTGGGTTGCTTACACTGCTTTCTCCTTTCTTTTGTAGCTTAATATCTGCTGTACTGATCTCTAATAGGTAATGATTTGAGGTATATAATCTTGTAGTGAGCCTAATGAAGTCTACCTTATTAGTGAAGAGCATTTTTCATATAACTGTGGGCTGTTTGTATGTATTCTCTTCACGTCCGTTGCCCATTTTTTAACTCTATTTTTTTTGTTATTAAGTCTTTTGAATACCTTGTATATTTTGGATGGTAACATCTTATCAGATACATGGCTTGCAAATATTTCCTCCCATTCTGTAGATTGCCTTTTTTTGTTGTTGATTGTTACGTTGTTATGCAGAAGTATCTTCATTTGGTGTAGTCCTAGTTGTTTATTTTTGCTTTCATTGCCTGTGCTTTGGTGATATCCAGAAAAATCATCACTAGGACTAATTTCACAGAACTTTTTCCTTAGTTTGTCTTTAAGGGATTTTACGTTTTTAGGTCTTACATTTAAGTCTTTAATCTATTTCAAGTTAGTTTTTATAAGTGGTATAAGACAGGGGTCCAGTTTCATTTTTTTTTTACCTGTGGATATCCAGTTTTCCTGACACCATTCAGAATTTACTCTTCCTGCCACCACCACATTTTATGTTTTTGATGTCACAGTTCACATGTTCTTATATTGTGTATCCATTAACAAATTATTGTGGCTATAATCTAATCCTTTTCTTTTAATCCTTTTGTTTTTAACTTTTATACTTGAGTGATTTAAACACCACCAACACAGTATTATAGTAATCTGAATTTTACTACATACTCAGTTTTACCAGTGAGTTTTGTATTTTCCTATGTTTTCATGTTTCTATTTATTATCCTTTCATTTCTGCCTGAAGAACTCCCTTTGGCTTCTTTTTATTTTTTTTCAAGTTTCAGATATTTATTAATCACTGTAAACCCCAACACAAAACAACAATGTGATTTCATGCATTTAGAGGGGAAATATTTCCTGGTTAAGTGGAAAATTGTGCACATGGCTTCTGGAAGACCTTCATTCTAAGAAGCATTATAGTGAAACATTTCATTTAGAAATCTGGAACTTCTTTCTTCAGTTTGCTGTAATCGACATTCACTGAGTAGAACTTGTATTGATCATTGGGACCCAGTTTGTTCCAGGGTTCTGGGTTATTCTTTCTTTTTTTCCTCATTGGCCATGCTGAGTGGCTTGTGGGATCTTAGTTCCTAGACCAGGGATTGAACCCCAGCCACAGAAGTGAAAATGCCAAGTCCTAACCACTGGACTGCCAGGGAACTCTCTGGGTTATTCTTTCTGTCCCAGCTAACATCTGGATTGAACAATTCCAGGTGCAAGACATACAATGCTGCTCCAGTACCTCCCACTCTAATAAATACAAAGAGGGGGATCAAGCTAGGATGCTTCTTGGCCTGACCAGTGATCTGGTGGAGCATGGTTGCAACAGAGGCCTTGAGTTCAGATGGAGAGAAAGAAAAATGTGCAAGGCCCAGGACTAAGTAGTCTCTTTTCCCTTTGGCATTTCTTAGAAGTCAGGCTGAGTGTCAATGAACTCCCTCAGCTTTTGTTTGTCTAAAGTCTTTCCTTAATTGTGCAGGACAGCTTTGTTAGGTAAAGTATTCTTGTTTGGCAGTTTTTTTCTTCAGTGTTTTGAATACAGTATCTACAGGATATTTGTTCCAGGAGCCCATGTGGATACCAAAATCTGTGGATGCTCAAGTTCCTTATATAAAATGGCATAGTACAGTGAACAGAGTGAACCCTCTATATCTGCAGGTTTAGAATTCACAGATTCAAAGAACCAACTGTATATCATCCCACTCTCTCCTAGGCTGCAAGACTTCTGCTGAAAAATCTACTGATAGCCTTATGAGGGTTCCCTGAGTGAAGGGGTTTCTTTTCTCTTCGTGCTTTCAAAATTCTGTTTGGGTTTTTTTGCTTGTTTACTGACAGTTTTGTTTATAATGTGTCTTGGTAATATCCTCTTTGGAATGAATCTGTACATGGACCTATAAGCATCATGAATTGGGTGTCCACATCTCTTCCCAGACTTGGGAAGTCAGACATTATTTCTTCAAACTTTCTGACACTTTTTCTTTCTATCTCTCCTCCTGGGACTCCAGTAATGCAAATATTGTTTTGCTTGATGGTATTCCATAGTTTACCTATGCTGACTTCACTTTCTTCCCCCCTCTGGCTGGATGATAAATGACCTGTGTTTGAGTTCACATATTCTTTCCACTGCTTGACCAAGTGTGTTGTTGATACTCTGTTGCATTTTTCTTTTCATTTGTTGTATTCTTCAACTTCAGAATTTCTGTTTGATTCTTTTTTATGATTCCTGTCTCTCTGAACTTCTTGTTTTGTTCCTGTATCATTTTCCTTACCATGTTGAGTTATCTATCTGTGTTCTCTTGTAGCTCACTGAGCTTCCTTTTTTTAAAAGTTATTTTATTTATTTTTAGCTGCATTGAGTCTTCGTTTCTGCACATGGGCTTTCTGTAGTTGCAGCAAGTGGGGGCTACTCTTCGTTGCAGTGCGCGGGCTTCTCATTGCAGTGGCTTTCGTTGCAGAGCACGAGCTCTAGGCGTGTAAGCTTCAGTAGTTGTGGCTCATGGGGTCTAGAGCACAGGCACAGTAGTTGTGATGCACGGGCTTTGTTGCTCTGTGGAGTGTAGGATCTTCTTGGGCCAGGGCTTGAACCCGTGTCCCATGCATTGGCAGGTGGATTCTCAACCACTGCAACACCAGGGAAGCCCCCTCACTGAGCTTCCTTAAAACATTTATTTTGAATCCTTTGGTGGTTCGTAGATCTCCATTTCTTTGAGGTTGGCTACTGGAAAATTATTATGTCCCTTTGATGGTATCATGTTTCCTTGTTTTTCATGTTTCTTTTATCCTTGTGTCCATGTGTGTATGTGTGGTGAATCAGTCATTTCTTTCAACATTTTGGGGTGAATTTTGGTTAGAGAAATAGCTTCACCTTCATGTGAATGCAAGGGTGCTGGCTGGGTATGGTATTGTGGTGTTGACTCCAGTGAAGACCCCAGGAATATAGTCTCTGTGCAGATCTGTCAGCTGAGATCAGAGTGGTGAAGACTGTAGGGGTCCTCAGTGACCATGGCAGCAGTAGTATGCAGTGGTGGCAATGGCTTTTGGAGTCTTTGGTGACAAAGACTGCTGGGAATCCACTGATCTCCTTTTCTCCCATTGAGGATGTTATGGCTAAGGGGATTTCCTTTGGAATCCATGCTGATGAACTCTACAGGATCGTCTAATGTGAAAACTGGGGATTCTGCTGCTATCGGAGGGGTTCTTTGTTGTCAGTGACAAAGCCTGCAAGGGTTCTCCACAGAGCAGGCCACTAGGGACCATGATGGCACAAGCCCAGTGGCTGACACAAGTAGTTCTCACGTACTTTGATCCTAACCATCCAGGCATCTCTGCTAAGCCAGTTTTCCCAGCGATCCTTTCTGTGCAGTTATTCTCCTTCTTTTGCTCCACTGTGTTGCTGTTTGTCTTAATTGGACACTTATGCTGTACCCCGCATCCACCCCAGGGCTATTTTTATTCATTGATAGCTGTCTAATTGTTTTTGGAAGGGGAATGAATGCTAGTATCTCTTATTCTGTCATCTCACTGACATCACTCACATAGATCCCTTTTCTCTGGTCGTTTTTTGTGCTGAGTTGCTCTGGGACAGTGCTGGCTATTCTTTTTTTTTTTTTTTTGCTGTACGCGGGCCTCTCACTGTTGTGGCCTCTCCCGTTGCGGAGAACAGGCTCCGGACGCGCAGGCTCAGTGGCCATGGCTCACGGGCCTAGCCGCTCTGCGGCATGTGGGATCTTCCCGGACCGGGGCACAAACCCGTGTCCCCTGCATCAGCAGGCAGACTCTCAACCACTGCACCACCAGGGAAGCCCCCTGGCCATTCTTTTGTGCTGTTTTTCTCTTAGGACTTGCATCATGTGTCCCAGGTACTTGCTCAGCTAGGAGTTGGGGGGAGAATCCTGTGTGCATCACAGGATAGACATGACTCCAGTCATGGAAGAGTGGGCTCAGAGGGAGCCTGGCCTTGGTGAATGGCAGTTGGTGAGGGTGTGACACCAGGGCTGTGTGTAAGACCATACCAGAGATCTGTCCCATTCAACCAGTGTTTTGTTTCCATTGCCTGTGTCCACATCCCATTGCCATTTGTTCTTCCACATTGTTGATACTTTGCCAACTTGTCAGTTCTAGTAGTTATCATTTCCACTCTGGCTTCTTTCCAGCAGTAATCTCCATCTCTCTAAACCCCACATCTCAACCATTTCTTTGACAGGTCTCCCTGTAATGTTCTCCAACATCAGGCCATACATGCTGTGCTTGGAGGTGTGCATATATCCTTATATTGAGTTTCAACAGTATCTACTCTGTTACAGTTGATTTTCATGGGATGGGTACATTCACATTCTTCTACACAGCCTCATGTCAACCAACAGGAATGGTTCTGTAGGAAGCCAATGACAGAGGAGTAAGTTGTAAACCCTACCTCTTTTCCTTCTGTTATACACTGTCTTTGTGTCCTTCCCTTGGTGGGGTTTCCACCATTCGGTGACTTTAGGAGCCCAGCAATGCACAGCAGCCATTTCTTCAGAGTTCAACCTGCTTGTCTTCAAAAGTATCCCTGGACCCATGCCTAGATATGACAGATGCACATTTGTGATGGGCTTGCCCCATTCCTATAGTGTCAACATATACTTCACCAGTATTTCTTTGGGTTCAGGTTGCTGCTGTGGAGCACAGGATGCAGAGGTACCCTTTTAACAAAGCATTTCTGTAGGAATCTCACAGGCCAGAACTCCCAGTCCAGCTCCATTTTCCCAGAAGACCCACCCCTGTCAGATGTGTGGTCCAGTTTTTTTTTTTTATTTTAAAAAATATTTATTTATTTACTTATTTATTTATTTTTGGCTGCGTTGTTGTGCACGGTCTGTGCACGGTCTTTCTCTAGCTGAGGTGCATGGGCTTCTGACCGTGGTGGCCTCTCCCGTTGTGGAGCACAGGTTCTAGGCGTCTGGGCTTCAGTAGTTGTGGCTCGTGGGCTCTAGAGTGCAGGCTCAGGAGTTGTGGCACACAGGCCTAGTTGCTCTGTGGCATGTGGGATCCTCCCAGACCAGGGCACGAGCCCATGTCCCCTGCATTAGCAGGTGGATTCTTAACAACTGCGCCACCAAGGAAGCCCTGTAGTCCAGTCTTGAGAGTCATTTTCCAGTTGGCTGAGCAGCAGAGAACACAACACAGCCAGAAACTCGAGGTGTGGGGCATGTGAAAAATGTTTTTATTTCAGGGCAAGCAAACAACACCAGAAGCAGCACGTGGGAGAAAAACCCTTCTTAGGCAGTGTAGACAAGGCTTCACTTGTGAAGAGCTGCAATTTCCAGGAGTCATGGAAGGCTTTTACCTGCAGGGAGCTTGGGAAGGACTTCCTAGTCTTGTCAGGACACCTCCAGCAACAGGCCACTCACTCCCGGGAGAAGCCAAAAAAATCTCTGAGTGTGGGGTGACTTGTCGAAGAAGAAAAATTCATTATACCCGGGGAGAATGCAAGAAAGCCTTCAAACCCCAAAACACACTTGATCAGGACCAGGGTGTCCACACTGGAAGACAGTGTTTTGTATGCCAGGACTGTGGGAAAGCATTCAGGTTCAAATCCTTGTATGTTGTGCATCAGAAAGTCCACACTATAGAAGGGCTTTACATGTGTGGTGAATGTGGCAAATCTTTTAAGTGGAGCTCGACCCTCAGTCAACATGAAAGAGTTCATACTGGGGCAAGGTAGTACAAGTACAGCAAATGTGGAAAATCCTTTAGCTGCAAATCTTTGCTTGTTTATCCCCAAAAAAGTCACATTGGAGAAAAATGATACATGTGCAGTGAATGTGCACAGTCTTTTAGCTATAGCTCTATCCTTACTCAGCAACAGAGTATTCACCCTGGAAAATGGTCTTATGTGTGCACTGAATGTGGGAAGTCTTTTACTGATAGGTCTGTCCTCCGTTATCATCAGAGAGTTCACACTGGAGAAACGCCTTATGAGTGTAATGAATGCAGGAAGTCTTTTACCTATAGCAAAAACCTCCGTTATCATCAGAGAGTTCACGAAGGAGATAGGCCTTATGAGTGCAGTGCACGTTGGAAATCTTGTACTGCTAGGTCTGGCCTCCATGATCATCAGAGAGTTCACACTGGAGAACGGCCTTATGAGTGCAATGAATGTGGGAAATCTATCACCTTCAGCTCCAGACTTCACTGTCATCAAAAAGTTCACACTGGTGAAACACCTTGTAATAGTAATGAATGTGGGAAATCCTTTAGCAAAAAATCTACTTTCTTTCAACATCAAAGAGTTCACACTGTGTAAAGGCCTTAGCTTTTTAGGAAATGTGCGATTGTCCTGTTGATTATAATGGCACTAAAGGAGCCATCTATCTGAATTCAGTGTTGTACAAATGTTCACAGTTAGGAGATCCCCTGTAAGTTTGAGTTATATGAAAGCATGTGTGGCTTCTTATACTCTCTGATCTGCTCAGGGCTCTTGCCAAATTTAAGTCACTGCCAATTTCTATGGCCAAAGACCTTTTACCTTTACTACCTGGCAGGTCCCCACAGTTTGCATCAGTCACCATCCCAGTGTGCTCAGGGAAGCTGACCACTGGTCTCCCATGTAAAGGTTTGTGGATCCCTGTAGTCTCTCACTGATATTCTCCTTAAGGCCGTTACTGCAGAGGCGGGAACACAAAGGTAGTGAAAATGCAGATCTGTAGTCCTGGGATGTAGCTTTGTGACCCAGTCTGTATTCCTGTTGACATGGTTGGAAACATCCTTCATTGCTCACCAATGTTGGCTTCCACTGAGGCAAGACTGATTCTCAGAGGGCATAAGGAGAGACATGGTGGTCATTATAGCATTCCCAAATTTATTTTCTTAAAAGGGATGCACAGATTTGTGAAATGTAAAGCCATTTTTTATAGCTTTATTTAAAGGTATAATTTACATTGAATTAAACTTTATACATTTTCTTATATACATAATTTAAAGTATGCTATTTGGTAAGTTTTGATGTAGGTATGAACCTGTGAAACTACCATCATAGTTATAATGGCCATATCCATTGCTGTATATTTACCTCATGTCCTTTTATAATCTCGCCCTGCCCTTCCCTCCCTCCAAATAATCATCAATTTACTTTCACTTAAAATTGATACCTTTGCATTTTGTAGAATTTATATGGTGGGAATCATTAAATATTTACCCCTTTTCCAGGTTTACTTTATGTTGTATAACTACTTTGAGATTCATCAATGACATTATGTGAATACTTCACCTTTTTCTTTCGGTGAGTAATCTTACATTTGGGTAAATCGCTATTTGTTTATTCATTCATCTGTTTATGGACATTTGGGTTATTTCCAGATTTTTGACAATTTAAAAATAAACGTGATACAAACATTTGTGTACATTTCTTAAAATGAATATATTTTATCTTTTTTCAATAACTTTGAGTGCAGTGTCAGAGTCATAGGGTAGGTGAATGTTTAACTTTTGAAGAAACTAACAAATTTTGATCTAAAATGACTACCTTTTTGCATTCATACCAGCAGTGTATGAGGGTTCCATTTCCTCACATCCTAGTGAATCCTGATTTAATTATTTTAATTTTAGCCCTCCTTTTAAAATTTATTTTTATTTATTTATTTATTATTATTATCATTATTTTGCGGTACACGGGCCTCTCACTGTTCTGGCCTCTCCCGTTGTGGAGCACAGGCTCCGGACGCGCAGGCTCAGCGGCCATGATTCACGGGCCCAGCCGCTCCGCGGCATGTGGGATCCTCCCGGACCAGGGCACCAACCTGCATCCCCTGCATCGGCAGACAGACTCTCAACCACTGCGCCACCAGGGAAGCCCAGCCCTCCTTTTTAAAAAAAAATTTATTTATTTTGTTGTGCCAGGTCTTAGTTGTGCCAGGTAGGCTTCTTAGTTGTGGCATGTGAACTCTTAGTTGTGGCATGCATGTGGGATCTAGTTCCCTGACTAGGGATCGAACCCGGGCCCCCTGCATTGGGAGTGCAGAGTCTTATCCACTCTGCCACCAGGGAAGTCCCCAATTTTAGCCCTTTTAATAAGTTTGTCATGCTATCTCAGTGTTGGTTTAATTGGATTTCCTTAAGGATTCATAATGAGCATTTTTTCGGATGTGTATATGCTATCTGTATGTCTTTGGTAAAGTGTATGCTCATATCATTTAGGCTATTTTCCTTTATGAGTTAGGGATATTTCCTTTTAACAAATAGGACAGTGAAATAAGAAAGATATATTGGAATTTTACCCATTTTACTCCTTGAATAACATAAGTGATTCTTTTGCTTTATGGAATAATTATTTTCAATTCCGGAAAAATATTTTTTAATTTTTGCAAATTTGGGGACTTCCCTGGTGGTCCAGTGGTTAAGAATCTGCCTTCCAATGCAGGGGACATGGGTTCGATCCCTGGTTGGGAAACTAAGATCCCACATGCAGTGGGGCAATTAAGCCTGCGTGCTCTAGAGCTTGCGCACCACAACTAGAGAGAAGCCCACGCACTGCAATGAAAGATCCTGCATGCCGTAACTAAAATCCCACGTGCCACAGCTAAGACCCGATGCAGCCAAATAAATTATTAATTTTTGCAAGTTTGTATGCTATACACAATGTAATGTTCATATTTATCATACACAATTAATTTGCATTATAGATTTATCTGCATTATTAACACACTTCATCACTTTCCTAAGTTAGACATTTAATAATATAATAAAGCCCTGCTTTGTAGTTTTCACCCGTTTTCCTTGTCTATCTTGGGGATTGGTGGGTTGGAGCAGGACTTTAAGGCGGACCAGGTGTGGGACTTCCCTGGTGGCACAGTGGTTAAGAATCCGCCTGCCAATGCAGGGGACATAGGTTCAAGCCCTGGTCCGGGAAGATCTCATATGCCCCGGAGCAACTAAGCCCGCATGCCACAACTACTGAGCCTGCACTCTAGAGCCCGTGCTCTGCAACAAGAGAAGCCACTGCAATGAGAAGCCTGCGCCCACAACGAAGAGTAGCCCCTGCCTGCTGCAATTAGAGAAAGCCTGTGCGCAGCAACAAAGACCCAATGCAGACAAAAAAAAAAAAAGGTGGACCAGGTGGTATTAAGATAGACATTCTGAAGCCCTTCTGGAAGCCAAAGAATAGGTCAGTGATCAGACTCCCCAAACGTGGGCCATACAATGTGGGTTTAAATCTCGTCACCGGCCATCACTGGGACAACAGGCAAAGCAATCCACTATCTGGGTTGTCTCCTGTGTAAAATGGGGATAAAGAGCAGCCCTGTGCCCAGGCCTTTGGAGGAGCTGAGGTGCCCGTTCTGTGTGCAGTGGCTACACCACCAGCCACACCTGCAGGTGATATCCCCAAGCCATATACCTCTGGGCCCTTCTGTCCCCAGGTGCTTCTGAGAAACAAATGGGGCTTCCTAGAACCCTCTGGTCCACTGGAAGACGTGTCTTCAGTTTACTGAGGTCTCATTGTGGAATCCCAGGGAATCTGTGGGCCACTCTAGAGTTCCCCAAGATTTACTTCACTGACTGTGACAGGGAGGTGATGAAGGTGTTCACCGTAGCCTCTGTGACGGTAAGTCAAAGCAACAAAATACAGCCTGTACTGGTACCAGAATTCCAGGATTTGCATTTTGAGAATTTCTTTTTAATTTTCACAGCACTCTGGGTATTGGGAGCTATTACTGTATTGCTGGGGAAATCCAGGATCACAAAGATGAAGTGGGTCCCCCAAGGTCACACTACAGACAAGTATCAGATTCAAGAGGCTGGATTCAAACCTGGGAGTCTAGCTGCCGAACTGGGGACAGTCCCTTTATCATGGCACTTGAAGCCTTCAGCCCAGGGCAGGTGCACAGTGAGGTTCATGGAGACTCAGCTGCTGCTGCTGTTATTGTTGGATTTATTTTCGTGATCGTTTCCCCATTCCTTGGATGTCCCAGAGCAGTTAATGTCTACTGTGGAAAACAGAATGGAGGTTTCTCAAAAAACTGAAAATAGAACTGCCATGTGATCCAGAAATTCCATTCCTGGGTATATATCCAAAGAAAACAAGAATAATAATTTGAAAAGGTACATGCACCCAATGTTCATAGCAGCATTATTTATAATAGCCAAGATATGGAAGCCACCTAAGTGCCCATCAACAGATGAATGGATAAAAAAGATGTGGTACACACACACACACACATGCATGCATGCCCACACGCAGTGGAATACCACTCTGCCATAAAAAATGATATTCTGCCATTTACAGCAACATGGATGGACCTGGAGGGTATTATGCTCAGTGAAAAAGAGAGACAAATACTGTTTGATATCACTTATATGTGGAATCCAACAAAGACAGCAAACTAGTGAATATAACAAAACAGAAACAGACTCACAGATACAGAGAACAAAGTAGTGGTTTCCAGTGGGGAGAGGGAAGAGGGGAAGGGCAAGATAGGGGTAGGGGACTTAGAGGTACAAACTGCTATGTAGAAAATAAATAAACAACAAGGATATATTGTACATCACAGGGAATTACAACCATTATTTTGTAATAACTTTAAATGAAGTATAATCTATAAAAATTTTGAATCACTATGTTGTACACCTGAAACTAACATAATATTATAAATCAACTATATGCCAATAAAAATAAGTGTTTAAATCAGGGAAAAATATTGAGCTCAGCTTAACTCATCTCTTCTCAGACTTTAGTATCTCCTAATAAAAATTATTGAGATCTTAACTTTTTTCACCCTTCTCAGATGCTTCCCCAGACTTATCTCTGCCACTATCTTTGACTAACTACATAATCATTATAAATAGTTCCTTATAATTCGCATTTCACAACTTTTTTTTTCCCGATATCATTTATTCCTCATTCACAACAGCCCCAACAATCACTGGAGAAATGATAACCCCCTCCCAGCAAGGAGATGAGATGATGGGGTTCAGATGCCCCTTTTGCACATGCCCTCTGCCTGAGAACACTATCACTCATTGAGCAGGCACTACACTGTACCAAAACAATTTCATAAATTGCTCTCCATTTGAGATAGATGTCAGATTCCTAAAGGAACGGAATATATCTTTGGTCATTGAGTAAGAAATATTAAGTGGCTAGACAGTTCTGCTTTATTGTTTAGACACAATCAGTGAGGATACAGGCATGACAGATGTTCTCTGGGAAACAGAGGCAGAGACAACTTCTTGTCCTATTTCAGGGAGGCCTAAACATCGTTACTCATCTTCCGAGTCATGGCCCTAACTAAACATACAGAGTTAAAAAACAACCAACACTTCTAACTGTATGTATTTGAATAGCAATAAAACGTTTATTACATTCCAGCTAAGAGCGGATGCATTTTGAGTCTGAATGAGAATATGTCCGCTCGCATTTGTAGCCTTTGGAAATAATTGGAATAATCTTTTTAGCCACAGGGGGCCATTTTGAGCTTACAGAGACCGGAATAATGTTTCTAAACAAATGATCCGTGGCAGACAACACTCCCCGGAAACCTGCGAACCGCCCCTTTAAAAAGGGATAATCACATTCCTTTCTCCCCAAGGTTAGTCATTTCCCAGCGCCACTCTCAGTGCCCCAGAACCTTTCTTTTTTTAATTTAAGTATGGCTGATTTACAATGTTATATTGGTTTCACGTATACAACATAGTGATTTAATTTTTTTTTTTTTGGCCCCGTCAAGCGATATGTGGGATCTTACCCTGCAGTGGAAGCGCGGAGTCTTAACTACTGGACCGCCAGGGGTCTCGTGATTCAGTATTTTTATAGCGTGTACCTCATTTAAAGTTATTACAAAATAATGGTTATACTTCTCCGTGCTGCGCAGAACGTTTCTTGGCCAAGGTAGACTCCGGGAATCTCCTCCTGCGCAGCTGTGGAAACTACACTACCCAGAGGGCAATGCGCCCAATGGTGGCGGAGTTGAGCCAATGAAAGCCCAGGGCAGAGGTACTTCCGTGCGTGGGCTTCGCTTCGGGGCGGGATTTCTGGCGTCTTCCTTGTGGCGGTCATTTTGGCCTTTCTCAGGTCGGGTCGCCCAATCAGAGGCTCGGGGCCAGGGGTCCTAAAAGAGAAGGCGTCAGAGGCCTCCACAAGACTCCGCTTCGTCCACAGACTCCGATGGCGGCGGCGCTGAGGGACCCGCCTCAGGTAAACGTTCGTCTTCCGGGCTCTCACCGCCCTCACCCCCCCCAGACACTAAAGACCCAAGTGCGGGGCGCCTGCTCACGTGCCTGCAGCTCGGGGCGCGGTGTCCGGGACGGTGAGCCGGTCGTGGGTAGGTCTTTTTCTGACAGTGTGATGGCGCGTGGGAGAGGGTGGCAGGCGGAGGGACCCGCAAGTGCAAAGGCTGGGAGGTCGGACTGAGGCGGGAGGATCCAGGAAACCTAGAGTCCGTCTCATGTCTGCAGGACACAAAGACTGAGGCGAAGTTGTGCCTGAGGAGATTTACTTTCATTCTGAAGGGTGTGAGCAAAAGAGGGACACTGAGATAGGATTCTAAAAGTTTTCCTAAGGCTGCTCAGAGGAAGAAGAGACGAGAAGAGAGATAATAGATACGGGAAAGGTCGAATCCTGTAAAAGATTACACAGCTGGCAAGAGTCTGCTCTCAGGACTGAGGCCCGGAGGTAATTCAGACATCTCGAGGTCACCTGGCTCCTGGGCTGGCCAAGGGTACTTAGCGGTCTGAGCCCAAGGATGCTGGCCGTGGTGGTCAAACTCTCAAACAACCTCTCTTTTTCCACAGATTCCTGTAACTACGGAATCGCTTAGTGATACTGGTTTGTGGAGTTTATTTCAGGGTCTCGTTAGTCCTCACCCCACCCTTGTGGTCTCTGGGGTAATAGCGTCCTGGTACTGTTCTGCCACTCTTCCAGGCCTTGGGCCTGGGGGCCTTGAACAAACACCAGGCCTAGAGTTATGTAGGATGGTTCCTATTTTTGACAACGAGTGGAATCAGATGAGGAAAGTACCAGATCTGGCATAGGTACCAGAATGTGCAAAGGCCTGGAGGGGAGGTGAGGGAGGGTTCAGGGACGTGCAGGTATCTTTTCTTTCTCATGGTAGCTGAGAGCAGTGGAACAGGAGGTAGGTCTGGAACAGCTATTTTTTTTTGGCTGCGTTGGGTCTTCATTGCTGCGTGTGGACTTTCTCTAGTTGCAGTGAGCGGGGGTTACTCTTACTTGTGGTGCGTGAGCTTCTCATTGCAGTTGCTTCTCTTGTGGAGCATGGGCTCTAGGTGAGCTGTGCTCTGTGGCTCAGTAGTTGTGGCACACAGGCTTAGTTGCTCCATGGCATGTGGGATCTTCCCAGACCAGGGATTGAACCCATGTCCCCTGCATTAGCAGGCGGATTCTTAACCACTGCACCACCAGGGAATTCCCTGGAACAGCTTTGTGAGAAATTGGGTGTCTCTTCTGGAGGTGATAGGAGCAATGAAAAATTTGGAGCAGTGGAGACAGGTGATCTGACCCAGGTCTCAACAGGCTCCCTGTGGCTGCAGCATGGAGAACATATTGGCATAAAGGAGGTGATAGGAAGACCAGGGAGAAGGATACTCCTATAGTCTGGGTGAGTGTGCTGGTAGCTGGACCAGGGTGGTGGCCATGGAGGTGGGAGATGTGGCTGGATTCTGGATTGGTGTTTTAGGTATGGCAAGCTGGATTTCCTAATTTTGAGGTTGAAAGAAGGAGTCAGGGATGAAGTGAAAGTATGGATTTTGCATGTGGAAGGATGGAAGCTCTACCAACTGATATGAGAAAGTCCATAGTAAGAGTAATTTTCACTGGGGATATCAGAAGTTTTATTCTTGACCTCTTAAGGATATGAGGTGTTTCAGAGTGCAGTTTGTGGGCATCCTCCCCTGAGGAGGAGTTTGGGATGGAGACTTATCCAAAAGGTAGTAGACAGTGTGGACCAGGGAGGAGCTGTAGATCATTTTAGTATAGGGAGTCCTGGTCAGGAGGATAATGGTAATAATAGCCTAGGAAGAAGAGAATGGGTCTGCGGACTGGGCTTCCTGTTTGGACCCCTGGTTGTGGGAGGTAGGTGTCACAACATGGGTGAAGGAGTTAGTCACAGAGAGGGTTATAAGGGTAAATGGTTTGGCATGCAACCAAGGCTTCTGAAAGATCAGTGGACATGAGATGGATGCAGAGGCATCATCAGGAGTAATTCAGACAAGCTGGTGTTTATTCACTGCTCTACCAACTCACTAGGGTTTTGTTGTAACCCTTGGTGGGACCTGGGGTGTTCTAGTCAGGCTGGCAGATTAGCTTGGGGACACAAGCGGTCATCTGGGAAACTCACAGATGATGTAGAGGGCCAGGCGCTGAGCCTTGAATGAGGGTTAGGTGGAGAAAGGAAAGCTATGACTGGTGAGGGTTCATCAAGTGCAGCACAAGTGGAGTAGGGCCATGAGTATCTGAGATCTGATGTGGTTCTTAGTGGGTAAGGTTGAAGCAAGGGACAGTCAAGGAAGGAGGCCTTCATAGCAGGATTCAAGGCTGCCTTTGTCAGTGGGGACCATCACCATCTAGGGTCGTACTTGATCATGTTTGAATTTGCCAAGCATTCTGTGGATCACATATACTGAGTAATGAATAGAGAGGCTGAGGAGATGATTTTGGTGTAGGGCAGGAGGGAGGCTGTGGCTGTGGGAGTGAAGTTGTGAGACAGTTGTGATGGAAAGAGTGATGTGCACATGGAGAGGGAGTGTGAACTCATGGTTCCAGGGCCCTGGTGTTGGCATAAGTGTCAAGGGTGAGCCCAAGTTTGGTGGTGTCTGGGAGAAATGATCTGGGGAACCCCAGGGGAATTGCCTGAGAAGAGTGGGGTGTTGTGGCTTTATGTGCTAGGTCCAGAGCTTAGATGACATCTGTCTACCCACCTGCCTGTTATTGAGGGCTGATACAGTGATCAATAGGACCATGATGAGACAATGGGTATCAGTGCCACCTGAGCTTGGAAATCTTCATGAGTTGGGGAAGGGAGAGGGGTAAGCAACTGATAGATTGGGGAGGTGGTGAAATTAGGATCCTAAGGGTAAAGCTGGTCATGAAATGAACTATCCCCATCATGGCAAGGCTGTGTGACCTTTGAAGTTGTCCCTGCGGGAATGCAGCTGTGAGAGCGAAGTGTGGTTCAAAGAAAGATGTGCATGTGAAGAGGTAGTGTGAACTAATGGCCCTAGAACCCTGTTGTTGGGGTCATAAGGGTGAAGGAAAGACCAGTGTCCGATCACTCACACCCTCCCTGTGGCCAGTGTCTCTCCCTAACCTATGTTTGTGACACCCACCTTATTGACAAGAGGCAATGTGGCCTACCTGCAAGACCCAGAGGTCAGATGTCACCTGTCTGCTCATCTGCCTATTGATGTGGGAAGACACAGAATCAGTGGGAATATAAGGAGAGAGTGATTCTAATGGCACCAAGGTCTGGTATCTCCTCTGAGGTGGGGAGTAGAGTGAGCAGAGGATAGATTGGGGCTGGGGGTGGGGGGAGTGGGGAACGTGGCATGATGATCTTGGAATCATAGGAGAGAAGCTGATGGTGGAATGAACTGTCTCCATTATGACAGGGTATGAAATTTGAGGATGTGGCCATTGACTTCTCCCAGGAGGAGTGGGGGCTCCTTGATGAGGCTCAGAGACTCCTGTACTACAATGTGATGCTGGAAAACTTTGCACTTGTAGCATCCCTGGGTAAGACCTTCACACTCTTTCCAGTGTTCTGAGATGATGTCCTGTTTTTCCTTTTTTCCCTGGAGTTAGCATTGTCTTTTCCACAGCTGGATCATGGGCTCTGCTAATTTCCTCTACTTTCTTGTCAGATGTGCTGTGGATGCCAGCACTGAGCTGTGTGTCATGCCCTGAGTAATGGACTCCCCAAGCATCCGTAACACCTGTTGCCTCCAAAAGTGCAGAGATGGGTCTGGGAGTCAGGAATCTTGTAGTTGGCTTAATGAATCCCAACTTGCTTGTCCTCTCCCTGGTGGAGTGACTATGTCCAGATCCATGGCCTCCAGTTCTTCCCCCTTCTTCTAGCTAAAGTTCTTTGTGACTGCCTGTGCCAGATCATGGTCATTACTTACATGATCCATGGGCTGTTTTTGTAAGACTCTCCTTTAGTTGTTTTTTGTAATGTTTTCTTTTTCTTCTCCAGGAATATCTCATTTTATTAGAGACTTTTTTTAAAAAATGAACTATAGTTGATTTACAATGTTGTATTAGTTTCTGGTGTACAGCAAAGTGATTCAATTATATGTAATGTTTTCTTTACTGAATACTGTCATATGGCAAGTTGTTCTAGGCCAGTGCTGGCCACTCCCCTATGTTGTTTTTCATAAGACTTGCGTTATTCAGGTTCTGAGTAGTTGTACAATGGAGGGTGCAGAGAGAACCCTGGTTGTTTCACAGAGTAGACATGGTAAGATGGTCTCAGAGGAGAGCCTGCCTGGGCCTGGTGAGTGACAGCTGGGGGAGGATATGACATCATGGCTGTTTTCATATTAAACCAGGAGCCTGCCCAGTGACCAGTAGTGCCACTGACTTCACCTCATTTCTACCTTTTCCCCATACTTGACACTTTGCTGACTTGTTAGTTCATCTGTGACTTCCAGCTCCTGACTGCCTTCACCTTTGTGGCTTCCATGGGTCACCTGTTCCTCTGTACTGCTCTCTCTGCAGTGTTCTCCCCCACTGACCTGCACATGTATCATGAGGTGTGCACATATCCTTAAATATTCCTTGAATGCCAGCTACTTGATTCCATTTGGATTTTACTGGGGCAGGACACAACCAGCCTGCCCCACATCTGAAGGTTGTTGGGAGAGGAATGAGTTGGAAGCCTTGCCTCTGCTCTGTGTGGTGCAACCCATCCTTGTGTCCTTTGTCTGGTGCGGTCTCCCCTATTTGTGATCTTCAGAGGCCTGCCCACTGCTGCCAAGCAACTACTTCCTCAGCTTGCCCCCAGCTTCCTTGTTTTTAGAACAAACCCATGGCTCATTCTTTGTTGTGTCTGACACACCTTTGTAATGCGGCTTCACTTTCCCACCAAAGTAAACATGCATTTCCTCAGCGTTTCTCTGCTTTCAGGTTGTTGCCATGGAACAGAAGATGAGGAGGCCCCTTCTGAGCAGAGTATATCTGTAGAAGGAGAGTCACAGGTTAGGGCTTCTAAGGCAGGTCCATCCACCCAGAAGACCCACCCCTGTGAGATGTGTGTCCCCATCTTAAAAGATATTTTGCAGCAAGCCGAGCACCAAAGAGTATACCCTTTGCAGAAACCAGACTTGGGTGGCACATATGTGAGATGCTTCTGTTTCATTGCAAACCTTCGCCAGCAACAGAAGCATGACAGTGGAGAGAAGCCCTGGAAGAGAGATGTGGACAGGGCCTCGCTTGTAAGGAGCTGCAACTTCTTTGTGCCAGGGAAGCCTTTCACCTGTGGGGAGGTTGGGGAGGACTTCCCAGCCACCTTGGGCCTTCTCCAGCACCAGGCCACACCCAACAGTGAGGAACTACAGAGTGGCAGCAAGAGTGGACAGGCCTTTCACAGTGAAAAAAGTCATTGCAAGTGGGGTGAATGTGAAAAATTTGCCAGCCACAGCCACACACTTGTTCAAGATAAAAGTGTCCACTCTAAAGAAGGGCTTTATGAGTGTAACAAATGCAGGAAAGCCTTCAACTGCAACTACAGACTTGTTCAGCACCAGCAAATTCACACTGGACAAAGGCCATATGAGTGTGGTGAATGTGGGAAATTCTTTAGCCATATCTCTGGCCTTGTTAAACACCAGAGAATTCACAGTGGCACAAAGCCTTATGGATGCAGAGAACGTGAAAAATTATTTACCCACAACTTTAGTCTTAGAAAACACCAGAAAATTCACACTGGAGAAAGGACTTATGAATGCAGTGAATGTGGAAAAGTCTTCAGTCACAAATCCAAACTCATTCACCACCAGAGACAACACACTGGAGGAATGCATTTTGAGTGTGGTGAGTGTGGGAAATTCTTTAGCTACAAATCCAACCTCATTGAACACCAGAGAGTTCACACTAAAGAAAGACCTTATGAGTGCAGTGAATGTGGGAAGTCCTTTAGACAAAGTTCTAGCCTTTTCCGACACCAGAGAGTTCACACTGGAGAAAGGCCTTATGAGTGCAGTGAATGTGGGAAAGCCTTTAGACAAATATTTAATCTCATTCGACATGGTAGAGTTCACACTGGAGAAATGCCTTATGAGTGTAGCGAATGTGGGAAATCTTTTAGCTGCAAGTCTGAACTCGTTCAACACCAGAGAATTCACAGTGGAGAAAGGCCTTATGTGTGCAGTGAATGTGGGAAGTCCTTTAGACAGTTCTCTAACCTCATTCGACACCGGAGTGTTCATACTGGAGAAAGACCATATGAGTGCAGTGTTTGTGGAAAATCCTTTAGTCGCAAATTTATCCTCATTCAACATCAGAGAGTTCACACTGGAGAAAGACCTTACAAGTGCACTGAATGTGGAAAATCTTTTACCCGCAAATCTGACCTCATTCAACACCAGAGAATTCATACTGGCACAAGACCTTATGAGTGCAGTGAATGTGGGAAATCATTTAGACAACGCTCTGGGCTTATTCAACACCAGAGAATTCATTCTGGAGAAAAGCCTTATGAATGTGGGGAATGTGGGAAATCCTTTAGCCAAAGTGCTAGCCTCATTCAACATCAGAGAGTTCACACTGGGGAAAAACCATATGAGTGTAATGAGTGTGGGAAATCCTTTAGCCAAAGTTCTAGCCTCATTCAACACCAGAGAAGGCACACTGGTGAGAGGCCTTATGAGTGCAGTGAATGTGGGAAACTCTTTACCCACAAATCTGACCTCATTCAACACCAGAGAGTTCACACGGGAGAAAGACCTTATGAATGTAGTGAATGTGCGAAATCCTTTAGCCGCAAACCTAACCTCCTCAGACACTGGAGAGTTCATGCTGGAGAAAAGCCTTAAGTGTGCAGGGAATGTTTTATTTCCTCACTCAGTATAGCAATACTGGAGGAGACTGTGTGAGAGCCATTTAACTGAATTTAAACCTCATTTATTCAAACATCCACCATGCAAGATTGCTCATAAGTTTCAGTTACATCTAAGGCTTTAAGGAGATGCATTATACCTTGTAACCTGCCCAGAGCTGCTGTTAGATTTATGTCACTGCCACTTTCTGTGGCTGAAGCCATTTCACCCCTGTACATAAGGCACCACTCCAACAGGCTCAGGAAAGCTGAACTCTGTTCTCCCATCTGCGTGAGGAAATTATGAATAGCCCAAACCCTTAGCAGGATCCTCATTTCTTTCTCTCTGATGTTAGGGAATGGACCTTACCCAGGTTGGGTCCAAAGGACCTATCCTCAGCTTGCTAAGAAGGACTACCTTTTTCAGGGACATCATTGTTCTCACATCATACTTGTGATGAATTTTTCCAGGTTCTAATTTACCAACGTGGAAACTGCTTGCTGCATGTTGCTCTGGTTTGTGATCTTTTGTAAAGGCCTCCTCTTGCATTTTTAATTTTGGTGGTTCTTTTCTCTCTTCCATGGGGGTTTGGAAGCAGAATTGTGATCTGTTAGCATGTAGAGGTGAACAGATTAATTTGCATTGCTTCCCAAGGCCTTGAAAGGAAGACTGCAGGTCTCTGTGGTCCTAATTGGTGGACTGGTGCCAGGATTTTCGGAGAGGTCAGAAGCCACCCTGAAGAGGAGGCCTTTGTTGTGAGAACCCCCAGTGCTTCTGTGACCAACATGAATTTTATTCCCTTGTTCACATAATTCCCAGCACCATTGAGGGGACCTCGTCCCCAGGTCCTATAAAGGAGCCATGTGCCACGATATACAAATTTTCAATGACATTTTCAGTGTCATTTATTGTTAGACTACAAGGGTCAGGTAGAACCATAATTTGTGTTACTGAACCAAACTCAGGTCCACTTGCCCATGTGCAGCACAGCCAATCTACTGACGCAAGGTTGTGATGAAGTGAAGTACAGCATTTACTGTAGGGCATCAAGCAAGAAGAATGGGCAGCTAATGTTCAAAAGACCTGAACTCCCCAGTGGTTTTCAAGGAAGGGTTTTTTTTTTTTTTTTTGCTGTATGCGGGCCTCTCACTGTTGTGGCCTCTCCCGTTGCGGAGCACAGGCTCTGGATGCGCAGGCTCAGCAGCCATGGCTCACAGGCCTAGCCGCTCCGCGACATGTGGGATCTTCCCGGACCGGGGCACGAACCCGTGTCCCCTGCATCGGCAGGCGGACTCTCAACCACTGTGCCACCAGGGAAGCCCACAAGGAAGGGTTTTTAAAGGCAACATTTGGTTTGAGTGTTGCAGCTCATGGACTTTCTTCTGATTTCTTAGTATTGAGGTAACAGGGTGATGTTTTAGTTATCTTATCTTATCTTATCTGGGGTCTATGTGCTTGTGGACAGCATGTAGTCGCCATCTTCCACCTGGGTGGGGGTCTTGGTTTCTGCTGAACAGCACAAAGATATGTGTCAGATTGTTGTTATATGTATCACTTGAGGAGGAATAAGGACTCTGGTTTATTGCTGAACTATTGTTTAAGCTGTCATTACTTTTCTTCCTTGACTGCTTTTCCTTTGTTTCTGTATTCCCTCACTTCCCTAATTAGGAACTGCTTGAGTCTGCTCTTTGGAACTCAGGGAAGACCTTGGAGACTAAAACCTCTTTCTACTAACAAACAAGGGTTACATGGAGGGGCTTTTGTACCCAGGAGGGCCTGCAGGGTCCTGCTTTTATTTGATACCCCTCAATCCTGAGGGGAACAGGGTCAGGACAAGAAAAGGAATACAGTTTTGTGTAGAGATGTTAATCATAAATTTACCAGGGGCACTTGGTTTTTTTGGGGGGGTTGGTTTTGTTGGTGCAGAAACACTGGATTAATAGGGAGTTGAGGAGACTGCAGTAAATTAGATGGAATGTACCTCTTCTAAAAGTTCATCCACAAATGCTCCAGTGACTATTCCTGTGTGATCAGTGTGTACAGAAATTCTCAGGATCTCCATAACTGTATTTCCTGTAGCTGCAGTTTGTGGATTCCTATAGCCTTTCTGGGCTGTTCCCTCAAAGGCATTGCTCTACTGGTGGGAAAACAAGGATAGAGAAAACGGCAGTCCTGTAGTCCAAGGATGTGTCTTTTGTGACCCAGCGAGCAGTTCTGTTGATTCAAGTGGAGCAGCCTTCATTGCTCGCCAGTATTGGCTGCCACTGAGGCAAGGCTGCACTTCCCAGGGCATAAGGAGAGAGATGGTAGAGACCATATAGGGTTGCCAACCTAATTTTCCCAGAGAAGTGGGATATCTACTCTTTTATTTGGAACCACATTTTAAGGCTTTCCTAAGATTTAGCAAAGGTTAAGGTAACCCTTGAACAACATGGGTTTGTATAGTTGATGTGCAACAAAGTGCACTTACCTAATGGGTACAATTTGATAAGCTTTGACATACATATAAAGCTGTGAAACCATCACAATCATGAAAGTAAATTTATCTATCACATATTTACCTCATGCCCTTTTGGAATCTCATTCCCTACTCTCCTCAGCCCTACAGACAATCATTGATTCATTGATTCACTTTCCTTTACAATAGGTTAGTATGTATTTTCTATAATTTTAAATAGGTATCATAAGATGTATACTCTTTTTTAAAACTGATTTACTTCATGCTGCACAATTATTTTTAAATTCAACAATGATGCTTATATTAGTAGTTAATTCTTTTCATTGCTGAGTAGTCTTCTGTTCTATGGATAACGTCTTTGTTTATCCATTCATCTGTTTATGGACATTGGATTATTTCCAGGTTTGGGGTATTATAAATAAAGCTGCTTAAAATATTTGCATTCAGTTATTTATATGGATATATGTTTTATTTCCCATGTGTTAATAACTCAGACTGTTGCAGTGTAGGTAGATGTTTAACATTTTAAGATATGCCAAACAGTGATCTAAAGTCCTTCCCTTTTATCTTCCCATCAACAGTGTATGAGAATTGCAGTTCCTCTACAATGTAGCCAACGCTTGATACGGTCAATGTTTTAAAATTTTAGCCCTTGAAATAAGTGTGTAGTTTTAACTCTCTTTGGTTTTAATTCCATTTTCCTAAGAATTCATGATGCTGAGCATTTTTTCATGCATTTGTTTGCCCTCTGTTTATCTTCTTTGGTAAAAAGACTATTTATAACTTTTGAGTACTTTCTTTTTATGTAATTTATTTATTATTTTAACAAGTAAGACTTATGTTGGAATTTCACTTATTCTTCAGTGATGTGACCTCTTTGCCTTATGGGACAATCATTTTTGAATACTGGAAGGAAATTATATTTCCTCAATTTTTTGCCCTTTGCACAACTGAAAGCCCACGTGCACCATATTTTTTTTGTTTAATCTGCACTATTAACATATTCTCCACTACATTCTTAAGACTCAGTATTCAATAATACATTAAATCACACCTAGGTTTGTAGTCTTTGTGCTGATTTCCCTGGTGTAAATACCCCTGTTATGGTCAATTTCCTTTCTTATTTTTTTTTCCTTGTCATGGTCAATTCTGCCAAAATGGTGTCACTGAACATGAAGTTGGTAAGATATTGCAGTAGCACACTATTTTTTTAATTTTTAAAAATTTTTAAATTTTATTATTTTTGGCCATTTTGGGTCTTCATTGCTGTGTGCAGGCTTTCTGTAGTTGCAGTGAGTGGGGACTACTCTTCGTTGCAGTGTGCGGGCTTCTCATTGAGGTGGCTTCTTGTTGTGGAGCATGGGCTCTAGGCACGTGGGCTTCAGTAGTTGTGGCATGGGAGCTCAATAGTTGTGGCTCGTGGGCTCTAGAGTGCAGGCTCAGTAGTTGTGTCGCATGGGCTTAGTTGTTCTGTGGCATGTGGGATCTTCCCGGACCAGGGCTCGAACCCATGTCCCCTACATTGGCAGGTGGATTCTTAACCACTGTGCCACCAGGGAAGCCCCAGTAGCACACTACTAATTATATTTCCAACATACTGATACAGTAGCCACAAATAACCTCAAAAACAGACAATAACAAAAGAGTCAAATGATTAGGAAGTGGCAAGTTTTAAATATTTTTTTGTTTGTTTTTGTTTTTGCGGTATGCAGGCCTCTCACTGTTGTGGCCTCTCCGTTGTGGAGCACAGGCTCCAGACGCACAGGCTCAGTGGCCATGGCTCACAGGCCCAGGAACTCCGCGGCATGTGGGATCCTCCCAGACCGGGACATGAACCCGTGTCCCCTGCATCGGCAGGTGGACTCTCAACCACTGTGCCACCAGGGAAGCCCAATATTTGCTTTTTAAAAGCAGCTTGATTTAAATACAGTTAACTTTGGGAATTCCCTGGTGATCCAATCGTTACGACTTGGTGCTTTCACTGTCGTAGGCCCAGGTTCAATCCCTAGTCAGGGAACTAAGATCCCACAAGCTGCGTGGTGTGGCCAAAATGTACACACACACACACACACACACACACACACATACACACACACGCACGCACGTGATACATATAATTAAACTGTACATATTTAAAATGTACATTTTGATATTTCCATACATGCTTGCATCCCTGAAACCAAGTTTTCTCCTGGCCACTTCAATTTATGTTTCTCAATATATCAAATTATAAGCACGTAGTCTACCATTTGTAATGGCTATTTTCAAATGTATCCATAAATGGAAAAGACTGTTATGAAATCCCATGAACCCTCTCCCTATCTTCATCATGGTATATATCATTTCATGGTATTCTTTATCTCCATGTACATTAGTGTGTTATATTACTTAATAATCCCAGATATGTCAATGTATAACCTCTTCAGAATGCATTTCTAAAACGTAAGAACTCATAACTGATCATTTGGCACAGTCTTCATACTTTCAGCTCTTTTAACTGTAATTCAGCCTTTTTTGGCTTCAGTTTGAAGGATAGCAGTTGTTTTTTCATAATTCTTTTCAGGATCATCAAAGGAAGTATGGGCAATCCATCTTGATACAGGCTGCTTAAAATATTCCAAGCGTTCAGGGATATAGCCTTTTGGAATTTCTGCTAACTCAACTTCACCAATGAATACATTCACCAGAGTAATCCCAAATGCTACTGGAATCCCAGTCAACAAAATGTGGGATTTCACTAAATTCACAAAATCCATGTCATACAAATATCTAATCATCCTGTTGTACACCTGAAAGTAATATAATGTATGTCAATTATATCTCAAGTTTCTGGTTCTGTTTAGTATGTTTACCGTTTCCCCATATTTCCCCTTTAGTATACTAGATATTGATGAGGTGGGTGCCTGAGGTCTTTTCCAGATGGACAATTCTGTGATGGTGACAGACCTGGAAATACAGTGTGTCTTTTGCTTCCACACTTTGTGCAGCCCATATGTGCCAGGTATGCAGCAGACGGTGACACTGCATCACAGCCCAGAGATCTGCAGCACACATCTGTGGAACACAGTGAGTTAGGTGTGTGGCACAATTTGAGAGTGCCCCACAAACACTCTAGGGACACAAGTGTAACAGGTATGGAATGCTGATGCCCCTCAGCCTGGAGGCAGACTTGCACATACCACATCCACAATAGAAAAGATGTATGGCAAACATGGACCACACACACTGGCATATGTAAAGCACACCAGGCACCTGTGAGATGCATGGAGGCACTATTACCACCTCAGTCTCCACGGAAATTGGACAGACATGTGATAGGGACGCCCAATGGTCATATGTGGGCCACGCACAATTGCACAGTTCCCATAGACCAAGTGAGATGAGGTCAGCACAGTCTGGCCTGTGGAGGACACACCTGTCCCCTACGTACACCCCATCACTGCAAGTTTCATTATGGGCTGATGGGAATCCAGATCAGGAGCCTGATGTACATCCCTGCACAACCCAGAGATCAAAATGTGAGCAGTGGTTTGATCTAAGCAGGAGAGCAGATTTTCATGAGTTTTACAGGAGGGAACATTCACTCGTTTTCAGGAATGGTTGATCAAGTGTGTTCCCTAGGAGGACGACAAGGGCATGTTCTTGGGGATTAGCGTCACAGTCAGTCATTGATTTGCATTTCACCTAGAGGGGTGGGAGGTGCGGTCATTACCAAGATCACCTGTTAGGGGGAGTGAGGAAGAAAAGCCACAGGGACCCCAGCATATGAGGGCCACAGTGGAGATTCTCAGTCCTTCAGTGTCTATTCCAACATCCAAAATAGTGATGGAGGTTACCAGGTGACAGCTCTGTCTGCATGTACTGAGTGGCGGGGGGACCCTAAGGTGGTGTTTAGAAGGAAAACTGACAGGACCTTGGAAATGAATCATGAGTGTGGCAGTGAGGGCCAGGGATGCATTTGAGATGACATCAGTGGCAGTGTCAGGGGTGTCCTGCTGGTGGTGGTACCATCCATACTAAACACTCATGGGTGGGAAGCGAGTTGCCAGAAGGCCTTTGTGGGGAGCTACTTGAGGTCTGAGAAGGAGTCTCCTGTTTTAAAGGAGAGTCTGGGGAGCACATGACACCTGGGGATGGATTCCACAATGCAGGCGAATGAAACTGCTGGAAGAAGGGGCCAGAGGGGATGTGTTAGGTGGTAAAAGAGTTGTATGAGTTAAACGACTACATAGAAGGGGACAAACATGGCTTTAGAGGGAGAAACATCATCTACAAATCCACAGAGGGCACACCCTGGAGTTCACTGTCACTCTTAAAAGTTCTTCCAATTATGTAATATGTTCAGTGACTCTGTTCTGTCTCAGCCTCTATTTTTAAAAATTATTTATTTATATATTTGGTTGTGCTGGGTCTTAGTTGTAGCAGGAGGGCTCCTTAGTTGTGGCATGTATGTGGGATCTAGTTCTCTGACCAGGGATCAAACCTTGGGCCCCCAGCATTGGGAGCTCGGAGTCTTATCCACTGCATCACCAGGGAAGTACCATCCTGTCCCAGTCTCTGATGTACTAGTTTTCTTCAACACCTAAGACGTGACCTCTTAGATATCACCTGATTCTCAAATCCATGAACTCCCCCACTCCACCCCATTTATCCATCTGAATCGGGTTCTCCTGTTCTTCTCTGCATGGTTCTCTTGGTCAATACGTCCAGTAAACTCCTGTCTCAGATCCTAGCCCCATTTTAGTTCCATTTTCCTCACTAGGAGAAACACCAGTTCTCCAGTTCCTCTCTGCCTGCCATGAGGCAGTTTTATGGGGCTGTAAGATATCAGTGACCTGCAGATTGTGAACAGTAAAATTTCATAGTCCCGAACCTCTGTTTTCTAAGCTGCTGACTCAGTTTAAATTGTGCCAAAATCTATAGTATTTTACTAAACCTTGACAAAACCCTCCCTCACTGCTTCATAGAAAAGCCTCCCAAAGAGGGAGGAGTTTATTCTCACAGCTGAAGAGTAATGCCATGTCCCTACTGGTCTTTCCAGAAATGCCCCTTCAATTTTGCCCTGTCTTATTTCTGCCTAAATTCCCTTCCCTCTTCATCTACAGTTATATCTCATGGATTTTATTGTATTAATATGGTTTATGAGACCCAATTATTACTATAGTTTATTTTTATTTATTTTTAATTGAAGTATACTTGATTTACAATATTAGTTTCAGGTGTATAGCATAGTAATTCAGTATTTTTATAGGTTATTCCATTTAAAGTTGTTAGAAAATATTGACTATATCCTCTGTGTTATCCTACATATCCTTGTAGCTTATTTATTTTGAGCATAGTAGTTTGTTCCTCTTAATCCCCTACCCCTATCTTGCTCCTCCCCCTTCCCTTTCCCCACCGGTATCCACTAGTCTGTTTTCTATATCCGTGAGTCTGTTTCTGTTTTGTTATATACACTCCTTTGTTTTATTTTTTAGGTTCCACATATTAGTGATACATAGAGAGTATTTTTTCACTAAGCATAGTACTCTCTAGGTCCATTCACATTGCTGCAAATGGCAGAATTTCACTCTTTTTATAGCTGAGTAATATTCCATTGTATATATGTATCACATCTTTATGCATTCATCTGTTGATGGACACTAGGTTGCTGCCATGTCTTGGCTCTTGTAAATAATGTTGCAATGAATATTAGAGTGTGTATATCTTTTCAAATTACTGTTTTGGAGTTTTTTTCTCCTTTTTCTCTTCTCCTCCTCCCTCCTCCCTCTTCCCTCCTTCCTCTTCCTTCCCTCCTTTCTTCCCTCCTTCCTTCCTTTCCTCTTCGTCTTCTTTTGAGAAAATTTTTGAAGAAGAAAAGCTGGTCCTGGGTCCTGGTCGTCCCTCTAAACTGAGACCAGATTTCTAAAGTTTGGTTTTGGTTACAGTCATTGCCCAGTTTGTCATCTCTTGTACTCTCAGTACTGTCTCCCAGTACTCTGCTCTCCCATGTGATACAAAGTATCTTGGAAGAAAAGTCCCCAGGCAGGGCTGTGCTTAGCCTGATGTCAAGTGCTGAGTGGGGATGGAAGGAAATGGCAGGATTTTAGTGCATATTTCTTCAGGTGTTCTTCAGCCCTGAACCCACCTCAGGGATGCATCAGTCACCTGATCATTGATACTTGTTTGTGTCTGTCTATTCCTCTGTCTTGGAGCCTTCTTCATTCCCATCGCTGCTTGATTCAGGCTTCTGTGAGTAGTGCCATTGATGTGGTGACTCAGGAAAATGTACTCTTCACAAGGCAGGTGATATTCTATGCCAGTCATCCTCCAGATCTCATTAAAATGTTTGAATTGTTCGTACATTTAGTTTTCTCTACTGGGGATTCGTACTTGCACCTCATTCATCATAACTAGTTTTCTCTAAGCTTGTTTCTTTTTTCTTTAAAGCTTATATTTTATTCAATGTTTATCATAAGTTTTTTGCCTTGTTTTCTAATGTATTCATTTTATTTATTTATTTTTGGCTGTGTTGGGTCTTCGTTGCTGTGCGCGGGCTTTCTCTAGTTGCGGCAACCGGGGGCTACTCTTTGTAGCGGTGAGTGGGCTTCACATTGCGGTGGCTTCTCTTGTTGCGGAGCACAGGCTCTAGGCATGCGGGCTTCAATAGTTGTGGCTCGCGGGCTCTAGAGCGCAGGCTCAGTAGTTGTGGTGCACAGGCTTAGTTGCTCTGCAGCATGTGGGATCTTCCCAGACCAGGGCTCGAACCTGTGTCCCCTGCATTGGCAGACAGATTCTTAACCACTCTGCCACCAGGGAAGCCCTCTAATATAGTTTCTTATTATATTCTAGTTTAGGTTTGTGTAAATCTGCACTCTCTACGTGTGTATGATTCTTTTAACTATGAAGCTTTTAGAAAATATTGCTTGAATGAAGGTAGACACATAATATCTATGGATCCCCCTCTTTCAGGCCACTTACTCATGATGTTCCTCTGAGTTATGACATCTCCCAGGGAATTAGGTGTTGGAGAAACCCCTGTGAGTTATCCCAAATCTGAACAGAGCCAAATAAATGGCTTCCACTATCTTAATTGTCAGACTTCCATGCCTTCTGCTTCCCTCCCTGTGATAACCCTGGGCACTTCAAGGACTCTTGGAAAAGTCGCTCTCCCACGTTCTCCCAATTGCTTCTTTGGATATTGTCACATGAGTTGTACTTGTTTTTAATGATAGTTAATTGGGGCAAAAATTATTTAAAAGTTATTCTCAGTACCCGATCCAGCCACTGTCGTACATTTGCAGACTTGAAAATGAGTGGCCTGGTGGGAAAGAGGATTAGGGAATACTAAAACTATAGCTCAAGGCTTGGGTTCTTCATCCAAATCACAAGACAGACTCGACTTGTCACCATGGGCTTTCCCTTGTGGTGTCAGACAGAGATGGGTATCTTTTCCTTTTGTATCAAGATGTGAGTTAAACAGAAACTTAAGGAATAGATAAGATAGGGGAAGATTACTCTGTTACTGGTATTGGAAGTGAGACTCTAAAAAACTTTATACATAAAGTGAGGGGCTGTTTCCTGTTAGATGCAGAGTGTGCTGTATCCACCCCATCCCACCTTGTACAAACCCAGTTCCTTCTACAGGCTGCTAGAGATTCTCCTTGATACCATCCTTTTTTTTTTTTTTCCCATAGAAAGTAGAAAAATAATTTATTCCAAAAGAGGGCAGAAATAAGAAATTCATCCTGAAAATATACTTTGGTATAATTCTGGTGGGACACATTTTCCCTCTGAACATGTTCCCCTACTGATTGCCCCACTGGAGTCTTGTTGTCATGTAACAGTTTTTAAACACTTCGCTGATTCTCATGTTTTGAGCAGGCAGGAGCCATCTTCACATCCACAGGTTCTAAGGAGAGAGTAACGTTATTTCTCAGAAGAACAGCACTTTCTATCCCGTAAGAGTACATTAACATTTTATAGGGACTTCCCTGATGGCACAGTGGTTAAGAATCCGCCTGCCAGTGCAGGGGACACAGGTTCGATCCCTGGCCTGGGAAGATCCCACATGCCATGGAGCAACTAAGCCTGTGTGCCACAACTGCTGAAGCCCATGTGCCACAACCACTGAAGCCTGCGCACCTACAGCCCATGCTCCACAAGAGAAGCCACTGCAGTGAGAAGCCTGTGCATCGTAACAAAGCGGAGCCCCTGCTTGCTGCACTAGAAAAAGCCTGTACACAGCAATGAAGACCCAATGCAGCCAAAAAAATGAATAAATAAAAAAGAAAGTAGGGGCTTCCCTGGTGGTGCAGTGGTCGAGAGTCCGCCTGCCGATGCAGGGGACACGGGTTTGTGCCCCGGTCCGGGAAGATCCCACGTGCCGTGGAGCGGCTGGGCCCCTGAGCCATGGCCGCTGAACCTTCACGTCCAGAGCTTGTGCTCCGCAACGGGAGAGGCCACAACAGTGAGAGGCCCGCGTACAGCAAAAAAAAAAAAAAAAAAGTAATGGTAAAATAAAATTAAAAAAAAACATTTTATAGAGGCAACACAGTTTAGATTAAATAAGCACATCATTCATCAAAGTGCAAAAAAAGGTGACAAGAAAAAATGCTGCATTGTAGAATAATATATTCAAATGTGGTGTGAACATTTAAGGCAGCCGATGGCCAAAGTGAGCAAGTCAAGGAGGGTGGTCTGGGTATGGAGGTGATTTTGCATCTAGAGGAGGTCTCTTCGTGAAAAGAGATAGCAGCAAACTGAACAGATTACCAACATGGTGATGATAACTCCCTGGTTGGGACCCTTAAGGATGAACAAGGGCGCCAGGAAGCCGACCAAGCCCCAGAACATGCTCATCATGATGAGAGGCACGGTGAGGCCGGCATATGCCATGATTGCTGCGAGAGGTACCAGCCCCTGCCCCACGGCCTCACTTTGGTCCCACCCGGAAGTGTCAACCTGATACCATCCATCTTTAAGTTTTTATTCTCTTCCTTTTTCTTCCCTCCTTCCTTCCTTATTCTTTACTCATGTGCACAAAAATGAATATTTACATACCTACTTCTCAAAATGTTTTAACTAATTAAATGAGATGAAACCTATCAAAAATATGAATTATCACACTTCTTAGGAGCAGATTTTACATAGTCAAATGGGAAAAATGTGTATGCTTAGAAACATGGAAAGCACATAATGAGTGTGAGTGGCTCTTCTTTCATTTTGGACTCTGGCTGAGAATCAATGTGGAAAATAGGTTTGTAATGAAAATTTCCTTCAGTTAGTAACTTGAGAAAAGGTTTTAGGCACAATCCATATTCTCCCCCTTTAGATTGTGGGGTATCAGGGGGAAGAGTTCGTTACTTTTTCTTAACTCTTCACAGTAGGTAGAACAATTAAAATAGTTCTAGATTGAAATCCAAATGGAGTAAGCTGTTTGTTAACTAATTATCATCCCTGATGTCCTCTGAATCTAAGAGTTTTAGGATATAAGGTCATGATTCTAGAAGGAAGGTGCAGGAGTGTTCTAGTCACATGCATTCAGATCCCCAGTGCATAGCCCTGCCATCTCTTCCGCACAGTAATAGAACCTCAGATGTCCTGATGGGAGGGGGAATGCCAGGCTTATAGCCCAACATGGACTGAGATTCAGAGAGTAACACCCCAGCACGGAGCACAGCAGTGCCTGGCTGCCTGGCCGTTCTTGTAACTACTCTTTCTGAAAATATTTTCTTTGTGAATCCACTGCATTCATGCACTGCTCCTGTCAACTCTCTTTATGTCAGGGCTCATAGACCAAGCTTGCCGGCTTAGAAAACTAAACCTTTATAGGAATTCTATTTTGATGATTCTCTTTGGAAGTCCATCTCATTAAAATTTTGTTAGAAAATGAGCTTACATTCAATTCCTGACCTGCATTTATGTCTGTCCTTAATTGTCATTGTTGAAGACGTATCCTACTGTCCCATCTGTCTCAGAATCTGGATTTTCTTGAATCTAGATTTTAGTTTCTCTTTTTTTTTTTAAGATTTTTTTGATGTGGACCATTTTTAAATTCTTTATTGAATTTGTTACAATACTACTACTGTTTTATGTTTCGCTTTTTTAGCCATGAAGTATGTGGGATCTCAGCTCCCTGACCAGGGATCGAACCCACACCGCCTGAGTTGGAAGGCGAAGTCCTTTTTTTTTTTGGCTGTGTTGGGTCTTATTTGCGGCATGTGGGATCTTCGTTGAGGCGTGCGGGATCTTTCGTTGCTACACAAGGGGTTCTCTCTAGTTGTGGCATGTGGGTTTTTCTCTTCTCTAGTTGTGGCGCACAGGCTCCAGGGTGCATGGACTCTATAGTTGTGGTGCGTGGGTTCCAGAGCGCGTGGGATTTGTAGTTTGTGGCACACAGTTTCTCTGGTTGAGGCGTGCGAGCTCAGTAGTTGTGGAGCACAGGCTTAGTTGCCCTGCACCATGTGGGATGTTAGTTCCCTGAGCAGGGATTGAACACACGTCCCCTGAATTGGAAGGTGAGTTCTTTACCACCAGACTTGCCAGGGAAGTCCCAGTTTCTCTCTTTATAGCTCCTCCCTCCCCTCCATTCTTTCTGATGAATTGCTTCTCTTATACCTTGAAGAAACTATAATGTAAGCTTTTTGTAAGCTTTCCATATTCAAAAGTCACATCTGTAACTCTAGCAGTCTCTTATTTTCCAGAATTGTGCCACTTCCTTTTCTTTTTTCTTATCTGCAATTTCTGAAATGATTCTTTCTCTCTCTCCCTCCTCTCCACTGTGTCCATTTAGTGACTCTCTTTTGCTTTGCACTGTATATTTGCTCGCTGTCTCCCTGATCCATGGTCACAGATAATTTTTTCAATGTGTGTATTGGCCCTGTATTAAACTTCCACAAAAAAGAGCATGGGAGGGGCTTCCCTGGTGGCGCAGTGGTTGAGAGTCCGCCTGCTGATGCAGGGGACATGGGTTCGTGCCCTGGTCCGGGAGGATGCCAAATATCGTGGAGCGGCTGGGCCCGTGAGCCATGGCCGCTGAGCCTGCACGTCCGGAGCCTATGCTCCGCAACGGGAGAGGCCACAACAGTGAGAGGCCCGTGTACCGCCAAAAAAAAAAAAGAACATGGGAGAATGATATGCCATCTAGTTTGTGTTCCAAGACTTGGAATCTTTATGTGGATTTATTCCTGGCAAATGATGAGAAAGTGTTCCTCACTGAGTTCAGGACAAGATCCTGAATGCCAGTCATATCATATCTCTTTGTTTCTTTTATTATTCAGTGGACGCCTCAAGGATAAAGTTCAAGTTTTGATACAGTTATGAAACCTAATCTTTATAGTGCAATTACGGACCGTATATCTGTCTTTCGTCTGCTCTTCCAGCTGCCTTCTGGAGACCTCATGTTGCCTCTTCACATTGCAGAGCTATGGGCATTTCTATAGTGCACTCTTGCAGATGATGGTAGATAACACGGTATGTGAGAAATTCCTGATTCATGCAGAGACTCCACATCTCATGACACCATCTTGAATGTGGTTAATGTTTCCCTGAGAGAGCAGGATATACTTAAGAAATCAGGATTGTGCTTCCGTAGGAAACCTACTTCTGGAGGTTCTCTGAGAATCCTCCTTTTGAAGTCCCATATAGGAGTAGCTTGCCAATTGTGTGGAATTCGGAATCTTTTCTTTAGTTGTGAAATGTGAACCCAATGAGTGACTCCCTGGAGTTTCACTGCTCCACTTGTCAACAGAACCCGAAGGGTCCCTTCCAAAGAGGTTCAAGAGTAGTTATTCTCTGATGTCTCTTCCAATAGATGAAATCTACTAGCTGAATATCACGAAGTAGCTGTTTAAAAGATATTTTCAGGAGGTGGCCTTAACGAGTTGGTGATTGGGACTGGGTGTAATACATGAGTTCATTGGAATATTTTGCCATGTCTGCATATAGCAGGGCAGAGTCTAGTATTGGAGGTGAAATCCCTAGACACATGGGCCTTCCAGTTAGTAATTCATAGGGGGTAACTGATTTGTCAGTGGACTACGTGAGTGTAAGGGCTAGTGGGAGTACCTTTGGTCAGGGAGCTCAAGAGTTTCTGAAAGTATTGCTGATTTTAATTTAAGAATGCCATTGATCCTTCTGACTTTTCCAGAAGATTGTCGGTAACACGGACAGTGTAGTTTTTGAGTCAGGGGAAACACCTTACAGGGTTCTTTTACAATGGTTCCCATGTGACACAGTCACTTGATATAAACATTGGGATAACTCAAGTTGGAAACAAAATCAGTCAGCTTTTTTTTCAAGGACTGTAGCTTTTCAGCAGAGAAATGGTTTAATCCAGCCTGAAAACAGACAGTAACTAAAACATAGTCAAATTGCATGGAGGGTAGAAGCTGGATACAATCCATCTGAAGGTGTTCAAATTCTTCTTGGTGGTGCCTGGGCAGGCAGGTCATGCATGCATCCCCCCATCACCGCCTGGGGACTGTCCACTGGGGATCAGAGCTTCGGTAAGAGCCAGCTGTAAACCCCATCCACCCCCTCACCCCAACCCCCAGCCCCAGTGGCACTTGGCCCCTCTCTCCAAAGGCACGGCTGCCCCTATGCCCCCCTCCCCTCAGGACGATCAGGACCCTAAGACTAGCTCCTCACTCCAAGCCCCTTCCCTAGGCCTACGAGCTATTAAGCATCCTCCAACAGCCCCTGAGGCAGGTCTGCTCCCTCTCCCCATTTCTTACTGGGGGAAACTGAACCTGGGGTGGGGGTTAGAGGGAGAGTCTCTTGTTGCAACCCCCAGAGAGGGGTGGGGATCCAGGAATCAATCCCAAGCCCACAACCCAGTGTCTCAGGGAGTCTGACCCACTGTGTCCCCCTTCTCTCATGGCCTGTTTCCACCCCAAGAAAGCCCCTCCTTCTGGTTCCCTCAGGCTCCTCTGAGTGTTCTTCTTAGCCTCCCCCCTCCCTGGGGTGCCCTCAGACCTTCTCCTTCCTGGATGCTGACGGCCCCTGTAATAGTTTGCTAAGGTTGCCATAGCAAAGTACAGCAGACTGGGAAGCTTAAACAACAGACATTTTCTCACAAACATGGAGGCTAGAAATCTGAGATCAAGGGGTTGACAGCATCATTTTCTCCTGATGCTGCTCTCCTTGGCTTGTATATGGCCATCTTCCCCCTGTGTCTTTACATTGTCTTCCCTCTCTGTGTGTGTATCCTAACTTCCTCTTTTCTTTCTTTGGCTGCATTGGGTCTTAGTTGTGGTATACGGGACCTTTCACTGCGGCACGCGGGCTCTTGGTTGTGGCGTGCAGGCTTCTCTAGTTGCAGTGCGCGGACTTCTCTCTAGTTGAGGCATGTGGGCTCAGTAGTTGCCCTGAGGCATGTGGGATCTTAGTTCCCCAACCAGGGATTTAAACCGAGTCCCTTGCGTTGGAAGGCAGATTCTTAACCACTGGACAACTAGGGAAGTCCCTAACTTCCTCTTCCTTTAAGGACAACAGTCACGTTGGATTAGGGTCCACCCTAGTGACTTTATTTTACCTTTTTAAAGACCCTATTTCCAAATACAATGACATTCTGGGGTACTGGATGTTAAGACTTCAACATATGGATTTGGGGACATACAATTCAGCGCACAACTGCCTGCACCCTTCTTTTCATAGGGAGCTAACATTGAGGAGCTCTCCTGAGGAGTTCCTCATTTACCAGCTCCCAAATTATCCAGCAGAGGAAAAATTTATTACTTCCACTTCTCAAAGGAGGGAGCTGCAGCTGAGAGAGGATGACTTTGACAAGGGCACACATCTGCCAAGTGGCTGAGTTAGGGAAGATTTAGTGAACACTGCTCTGATTCAACTCACCTACTTCCTTTGTTTTTTCGTTTTTTTTAAGATTTTTAAGTTTTTAAAATTTTTTATTTTTTTATTTTTGGTTGCGTTGGGTCTTCGTTGCTGCACGTGGGCTTTCTCTAGTTGCGGCAAGCGGGGGCTACTCTTCGTTGCAGTGCACGGGCTTCTCGTTGCGGTGGCTTCTCTTGTTGCAGAGCACGGACCCTAGACACGTGGGCTTCAGTAGTTGTGGCATGCGGGCTCAGTAGCTGTGGCTCGCGGGCTCCAGAGCACAGGCTCAGTAGTTGTGGTGCACGGGCTTAGTTGCTCCACGGCATGTGGGATCTTCCTGGACCAGGGCTCAAACCCATGTCCCTTGCATTGGCAGGCGGATTCTTAACCACTGTGCCACCAGGGAAGCCCTCACCTACTTACCTTGTATCCGCTCCCTGACAGAAACATCTGGGGACTCCAACCACACCCCCAGATACCTCTCCTGTGAGATCATCTGCTGAGCACTGAACCATCACACCCTGACATTTCAACCTGAGGAACCCGGCCCCTTCTCCATGGGCATGCAGTGCCTTCCCTGCAAACTCACTTCTCTCCTGTGAATAGTATTCTCATGGACAGCAGCACCATCACCCTGGTATCCCTAACAGGGTCATCAATGTCACCCCACACACATCACTGGCCCTCACCTGAAACTAATATTGTAAATCAACTATAGTTCAAAAATATATATATGAAAAATTTTCACTTCCTAATCATTTCACATTTCATTATTTTCTATATTCTTGAGGTTATGTGTGGCTACTGAATTAGTATGGTGGAAATAGACTACATTGGTGTGCTACTGACAACTTTTTCCAACTCCATGGTCAGTGAGTTCATATTGACAGTTTTAAATTGGCCATTGATGGGAATATATACACCAGAGAAACTGGCAACACTACAAAGTATGGCTTGATTTATTGGGGTTTTTTGTTTTTTGCTTTTTGGTTTTTTTGCTGTGAAGTTTGCAGGATCTCAATTCCCCTACCAGGGATTGAACCTGGACCACGATGGTGAAAGTACGGAGTTCTAACAACTGGACTGCCAGGGAACTCCCCTTTATTTATTGTATTGTTGAATATTTAGACTTAAAGTAATGGGAAATATATTAAAAATGCAGATTAAACTTAAAATTAGCTGTAAGTTATCTGTGGTCATTGCAATGTACCAAAGAAAATAACTAAATAAATAAATAAGGTAGGGTAGATATCTTCCAATATTCCAGAATAGTAAATACAATTATTCCTTAGTTAAGAAGTCACATCACTGAAGAATGAAGTTGCAACATAAGTCTTTATTGTTTCACTATCTTCTAATTGGTTAATGAAAAGAAAAATAGCCAAAATTCATTTTTAAAAAACAGGCAAAGGATATGAACATTCTTACCAGACATACAGGTGGCAAATTAACAAATGAAAAATGCTCAACATCATGAAACATCAGGGAAGTGGAACTAAAACTACAGTGAAATACTGTTACACACATTTATTAAAAGGGTCAAAATTGAACTTTGGCACGGTGGTTAAGAGTCCGCCTGCCAATGCAAGGGACATGGGTTTGAGCCCTGGTCCAGGAAGATCCCACATGCCGCGGAGCAACTAAGCCCGTGTGCCACAACTACTGAACCTGCACTCTAAAGCCCGCAAGCCACAACTACTGAGCCCGTGTGCCACAACTACTGAAGCCCGCACGCCTAGAGCTCGTGCTCTGCAAGGAGAAGCCACTGCAATGAGAAACCCGTGCACTGCAACAAAGAGTAGCTCTAGCTCACTGCAACTAAAGAAAGCCCGTGTGCAGCTACGAAGACCCAATGCAGCCAAAAATAAATTAATTAATTAACTTTTTTAAAAAAAGCTTTAAAAAAAAAAGGGTCAAGGGGCTTCCCTGGTGGCACAGTGGTTAAGAATCCACCTATCAATACAGGGGACACAGGTTCGATCCCTGGTCCGGGAAGATCCCACATGCCGTGGAGCAACTAAGGCCTAGAGCCGGCTCTGCAAGAGAAGCCACGGCAATGAGAAGCCCGCACGATGAAGAGTAGTCCCGCAACTATAGAAAGCTTGTGCACAGCAATGAAGACCCAACGCATACCAAAAAAAAAGGTCAAAATTTAAAAAGTCCCGCCATACACACCATTGGCAAAGATACGGAATAACTAGAAGTCTCTCACTGTTGGCAGGGATACAAAAGGGAACAATTGTGCTAGGTCACAGTTTGATTCTTCTTGAAAAGTTATACATTTATCTAACCTGTAACTAACGCGCTCTGAGGTATTAGCACAAGAGAAATGAAATATATCAGTATTGAAGAATTGTACTAAAATGTCTATAGCAATTTTGTTTGATATAGCCAAAAACTGGAAACAATTCAGATATCCAAAAAACAGATGAAGGAATAAACAAATTGTGATATATCCAAGTATATAGTGATATACTCCTCAACAACATAAAAGGAATGAACTACCCACATAAGAACCACTGCTGAATCTCAAAATAAATACACTGCCTGAGGAGGACACCCGGGGGAAAAAAGACTAAATATTTTATAATTCCATTCATATAAAGTTATAGAAAATACAAAATATTTTATTATAGAGTAAATCAATGCTTGCCTGGAAGACCAGGGAGGGCAGAGAGAAAGAGATTATTAAAGGGCATGAGGTAAATACTGGGTAATGCATAGCTTAATTATCATGATTGTTTGATGGTCTCATGGGTTTATATGAATGTCAAAACTTATCAAATGGTACAGTATAAATATGGACAATTTATTATTATTTTTTTGTGGCTAGTTTGAGTCTTTGTTGCTGCACATGGGCTTTCTCTAGTTGCCGTGAGTGGGGGCTACTCTTTGTTGCAGTGCACAGGCTTCTCATTGCAGTGGCTTCTCTTGTTGAAGAGCACGGGCTCTAGGTGTGCGGGCTTCAGTAGTTGTGGCATGTGGGCTCAGTAGTTGTGGCTCACGGGCTCTAGAGTGCAGGCTCAGTAGTTGTGGCGCACGCGCTTAGCTGCTCCGTGGCATGTGGGATGTTCCCAGACCAGGCTCGAACCTGTTTCCCCTGCGTTGGCAGGTGGATTTTTAACCACTGCACCACCAGGTAAGTCCCAATTTATTGTTTATTAACTGTACCTAAAAAGCGTTAAGAAACAAAAAAATTCTTACTGTTTTAGAAAAATAAAGTTTAGCAAACCTATGTTAACACCACCATATCCCTTGTAATACCCTGGGATTGGTGCCTAGCCTCAGTAGTAGCAAATATTGGTGAGCAATGAAGACCATTTACAACTGAGTCAGTAGGAATGCAGGCTGGGTCACAAAGGCCACATCATCGGACTAAGAGATCTTCCGTCATTCCCTCCCTGTTTCCCTGTCTGTGCAGCAATGGCCTTAAGGTGAACAGCCCAGAGAAGCTGGGCTGTTTATAGGAATCCATAAAACCATTAGATTATTTTCTGAGAAGGCCCTCAACTATACAAGATACACAGTTCTGAAGGTCCTGAGAATTTCTGCAGTTTCTCATCCTTCAAAACCATGGTGCCTGGAACACTGTGGATACCCTTTTAAAAGAGGCATATTCCAGCCAGTTTGCTACAGTCTTCTGTGATCTCTACTAATCAGCTGTTCCTGTAACTATTATCATTCCCCCTATAATCTTTCAACCAGGGATACTACCACACATACAGGATTCTGGATGTTAGGGCACATGGCTCCGCTGCAGGATCTAGGGAACAGACTTCCCTCACCAGTGCTAAGCAGGATGCAATATCTCCTGTGAATAAGAGAACAATTTCATGTTGTTCCCAGAAGTACTGGAGGTTGTCACAACTGCTCCCTCCTCAGGATAAGCTCTGTCACCACAAAAAATACTAGCATTCAGCCTCCAAATTAGGACCAAGCAAGCAAACCAGGCCCAGACCTGCAGGAGCACTGCCACCATTCCATCCACCCATGAGGCACACGAGGGTCAGGATCCCACAAAATCTGTTTCTTTTATTCTGGCAGAACCCAGTTGTTCTCAAACTACCCCTTAAAATGAACAGAACCCTTGAGATTAAAAGTGACGGAAACCTTAATGCCTTTGTTATAGCAGAAAACCAGAACAATGTAGGCAGGCTGTTCCTGGGTCAGTGACTTGGAGGCTGGAAATTCCATCACAAGAGTCATGTGAGACCAACAAAATCCCCAGAAAAGGTAGTCCATCTTTACAAGTCACCAGCAGAACTCAGATGGAGTCCTCTTGGTCACAACTGGGTCAAGCCCCTGCTCTAAATAATCAGAGAGAAAGGAGAGTACTCCAGCTTCTCATGAAGTCCCTGAGAGAATGAGTAGACACTGAGGTTTCCTGCCCCAAACACACTGGGTTGGGTACATGATGTACAATCTGGGCATCTGCCAGGTGGTGGAGGTGAATGGCTTCTGCCTTAGATCTGACAGGACAGTAATCTGACAAGAGCTCCAGTAATCTGGAAGGTTAAAACATGAAGTGCGCCTTCCACATATCTGAAATTTATGTTGATGTTTGGATGTATGAGGTTCACTTCAGGCAGATGGCACCCTCAAAAGGCACCTCCTTGAGTGTTGTTATACTGAAGGAGGACATATGACGTTTCTGCATGTCTAAGTTGCTTTTCCTTTGTGAATTTTGTGGTAATCAAGAAGGTAAAGCCTTTGGCTTATGGATTTCTCACATTTAACACACCCATAAGGCCCAATCCTGTATGAACTCTGGTGTTGAGTGAGGTTGGAGCTGTGGCTAAAGACGTTCCCACATTGGTCACACTTATAAGGTCTTTCTCCTGTGTGAACTCTCTGATGGTCACTGAAGTTGGAGTTTCAAATATGTGGGGTTTTTAACACCAAGCAATTCTCTGCACACGCCAACTGGGTGTCCTACAATTTAATTCAGTTCTGAAACTAGGTGCTCAGACTTAGCACAGACCCCACAGCTTAAGGGCTCCATCCTACAAGACTGCCCAATCCAAGGTGGATCCCTAGGTTACCCACACTTCTGTCCAAATTGACTACAAATCAGGGGGTTCCCATGACCACCCTAGCTCGGTTTTGATAATCTGCTAGAATAGCTCACGGAGCACCAAGGAAACACTATTACTTACTAATCTGTTTATTACAAAGGCTATTTCAAAGCATACAAATGAACAGGCCAGACAATGAAGTACAGAAGACAATGTCTAGGAAGGTCCCAAAACAGAAGCTTCTGCCCTGAGAAGCTTGGTATGCACACCCTCCTAGCCCATTGATGCATTCTTGCTTACCAACCAGGAAGTTCTCTTAACCCCATCCTTTAGGGGTTTAATGGAGGCTTTGTTATCTAGTCATGATTGATTAAATCACTGACCATTGGAGTTTAACTGAAACTCCAGGTTCTCTTCCAGGAGGTGGGGGGAGAGAGGGCTGACTGTTCCAAACTCTAATCACAAAATTGGTTCCTCTAGCAACCAGTCACCAACCAGAGCTTTCTAGGGGCCTTTGAAGGGGTCTCCTCTTTATCATGCTCCAATATGAGAGGCTTGAAATGTTCTCTTCAAAATATCATCAGGTTATTTTTATCCGCCCAGAGTTTGGGAAACATAGCTCCAGGCCACTCAATGTGATGATCTCACACTTAGTTTTGATCCACTTGTCATAAGAGACAAAAACAGCATGAAAAGCTTCTCCAATTACAGGACAAATTCCACTTCACTCTGTTATCAAAGCTACAAAATATAGTAAATCCCACACAGTAGATTGTCCCAGGCCCCTTACATGTTTGTGACTAAATCAGTAATCTGAGGTGGGCAGGAACATTAAGGGCATCATGCCTCATAGCAAGTTCTTACAAAAGGATTGCTCCAAGATACATAGTTTTGTTTTGTTTTAATAGTATAAATGCTCTTACATATGGAATCTCATCTCTTTTCCCTGCTCTTTTTTTTTTTAAATAAATTTTTTAATTTATTTACTTTTGGCTGCGTTGGGTCTTCGTTGCTGCACTCATGCTTTCTATAGTTGCAGCGAGCGGGGGCTACTCTTCCTTGCAGTGAGCAGGCTTCTCATTGCGGTGGCTTCTCGTTGTGGAGCATGGGCTCTAGGCGCACAGGCTTCAGTTGTGGCATGCGGGTTCATTAGTTGTGGCTCACAGGCTCTAGAGCACAGCAGGCTCAGTAGTTGTGGCACACGGGCTTAGTTGCTCCACGGCATGTGGGATCATCCCAGACCAGGGCTCGAACCCTTGTCCCCTGCATTGGCAGGTGGATTCTTAACCACTGTGCCACCAGGTAAGTCCTCCAAGATACACAGTTAAGTGAGAAAAGCAAAGTGCATATCTTTATATGAAATATGACTTTATTTTTACTAAGAAAAGCAGCTTGTATAGGACTATATTTTAACATATAGATAACACACAGATAGCAATCCATGTGCAGAAGCAATCCTAAACTGATCCTATACTGCAAGCTTTGTTTTTCCTCCAAGAGGTTTAATTATCTGACACTTATGACATTCTATTTTATAATTGTATATGGTGTAGGACATCTTCATAAACACTACAAAACATTTTATACTTTTCTTTTTTTAGGAATCAAATATGTACTGATCCAGTTTTTTTTCCAACTTCAGCCAAAAAATCCTACATATTTAGACAGAACACCTGTAAATTGCAAGAAATGCAGGTATATGTCTCTGCAGAATACACAGCAGAAAGATACATATTTCTTGAGCATGTATCATTATCACTTGGAAGCTTGTTAAAACACAAATTCTTTGGCCTGGCCCACAGAGTGCCTCATTCAGGTCTGGGTTCAGAATTGAGCATGTGCATTTTTTTCTCTTTTTTTTGTGGTACGCGGGTCTCTCACTGTTGTGGCCTCTCCCGTTGCGGAGCATAGGCTCCGGACGCGCAGGCCCAGCGGCCACGGCTCACGGGTCCAGCCACTCCGCGATATTTGGCATCCTCCCGGACCAGGGCACGAACCCGTGTCCCCTGCATCGGCAGGCGGACTCTCAACCACTGTGCCACCAGGGAAGCCCCATGTGCATTTTTAATGAGTCCCCTGGTGACACTGATGGTGAAGGTCCTGGGATCAAACTCTGAAAATCAGGGTTCTAGGAAAGGTGAGCATGCCTGGTTTCAGGCCCCAGTTCAACATAGTGGAAATTTTCAAGCTCTGAGAGGCAGAGCCAAGACTTTCTACCCACATGCCCTGAGTGTCTCTGCAGTGAGCAAAGGAGAGGAATGGCCAGCTGGGCTGGTGTCCTGCACTCTGCACTGCTGAGGAGACCTGTGAAGCCTCCACCCACTGAACAACCTGGTCACCTGCTTCTTCTCCCCAAAATTTATTGCAGAAGTACCCAGCGGGCTCATCTCTTACGTCCTTCAAGTGTTTTCTCAAAGTCCCTCTTATTAAAAAGATTTCCCTTTCTGTGCTGTGTAATATTATACTCCATACTGTACTTCTCAGGATACTCACCTTGCCTTCTTCTCCCAATTTGTCTGCCACATTATAACATATTATACAATTAGTCTTTTCTGTTTCTGGTCTTTCTTCCTTGAGTACAATGTAATTCCTATGAATTCAGGGTTTTTTGTCTCTGTTATGACCCAATGTCTCCCATGTACCTACAGTAAATACCTAAAACCAACTGTTTGTTCATTGATCATTAGTGAGACCAGGGACTAAATATGACATCTGAGCTTCCCTGTATATTTTTACAACTCTGGTTATTCTGAATGTCTCCTTTAACTCTCTCCTTCCATGCTGGTATTGCTCAAAAATTTCAAGAATAAAAGAGTCAGGACTTCCCTGGTGGCGCAGTGGTTAAGAATCTACCTGCCAGTGCAGGGGACACAGGTTTGATCCCTGGTACGGGAAGACCCCACATGCCGTGGAGCAGCTAAGCCCGTGCGCCACAACTACTGAGCCTGCATGCTGCAACTACTGAAGCCCATGCTCCTAGAGCCCGTGTTCCGAAACAAAGAGAAGCCACTGCAATGAGAAGCTCACACACTGCAACGAAGATTAGCCCCCGCTCACCGCAACTAGAGAAAGCCCACGCACAGCAACGAAGACCTAACACAGACAAAAAATTAATTAATTAATTTTTAAAAAAGAGTAATGGTAGTATTTAAAAAAAGAATGAAGAAGAGTCACATTTTGGAGATAAAACCTTCAGAGTGACCATTCTAGTCATGTAGTCATAGGCTCAGCTTAATTCTATGTCTTCTCAGACATCACATCTAAAACTCTGAGGCCTGACCTTTTTCTATCATCCACTGATGTTTCACCAAAACTATTTCTGCTACTACTTTGAATCACTACATAGACATTATGAATAGCTATTTGTAATTTGCATTTTACAACTATTTTTCTGAGATAACATCAGTTCTTCATGCAAACAGTCCCTGCATCAAAAAAGAAATGATAATCATTTCCCAGCAATGAAATTGTAAATTTAAGATACTCCCAGTATCTCCAGGGCAAGAGTACCCTTTGTATACATCCTCCAACTGTGAACACTGCAGCCATTGTACAGTAAAAGTAGCATGTTTCTCATTGTCCTTTTTTTGAGATTGATGGTAGATTCCTAAAAGGAACTGAATATATGTCAGCGTATCAAGTAAGAGATATTAAATGGTTAAAAGTGTTGTTCAATGTATTAGACAGAATAATTGACTCTAAAGGCAGGAGAGATGTTTTCTTTGGAAACCACAGACTGATCTGTTAAAGAAAAATTACTCAGACGCTTGTAAAAAAGTTGGGATTTGTAGCCAAGGAGGAAGGGGTTGGTGTCAGTGGATAAAAAATTACTAAGAGAGCAGGGAAATTCTTCCTAAACTGACCTAAACAATTCTTCCAGAAGGTGTAGGTCAGTGTGATCAGTTATTACCTGTGTGATGGTGAGGGATGAGGAAATTTCGTCAGATATCAGTGGCTATCAGACATTTAGGATGGGAAATTCTTGCCAAACCCACTTAGCAGAATTCTTGCTCTTGAGGACAAGGCCCAAAGACTGGGTCTAATAAAATAAAAAATAAAATAAAATAAATAAAGAGAAAAAGCTTAGAGGGGCTTGACTAAAATTTAGTCAAGGAGAGGCTCTGTTAGATCTATTTTTGTACTCCTGATTGAGGGTGGCTCAATATCCTTCCTCTGTCTTCCTTGACAGAACACGATCTGGAGTATTTTCTCTCTTGCCCCTGACCAAATGTACATAGACTGGAAAACTAACTTTATGCTTTGGAGTGCATGAATTTGAATTGAAATAAGATAGTGTTTATTAGCTTCCGCTAACAAACACATTTTGTGTCTGATTCTATAAAAATATGTTCGTTTGGTTTTGTAGCCTTTGGGGGCATCTGAAATTGTTTGTTTGAATCTCTCTTCCCCACCCCCCCCCCCCCCCCACCCCCACCCCCGTGCCGTGCCCCGCGGCTTGCGGGATTTTAGTTTCCCCATCAGGGATTGAACCCGTGCCCTCAGCAGTGAAAGCCAGAGTCCTAACCACTGGACCTCCAGGGAATTCCCTGAAATAGTATTTTTAGCTTCTGGGAGCATGCCAATCTTCACCGAGTACGAAACTCTATGTCTCCAAACACTTGGGTGATCAGCTGCAGAGAGCATTTGGCAAACATAGGATCACGATACCTTTAAAGGTGGGGTGAAACTCACCTGGATATATCTTTTCCCAACTCCCCTCCTGGCAAAGCTAGTCCTTTCCAGCAGAAAGCCCAGTCTCCTCAGTGTGTGGATCTGTTGGGACTACATTACCCAGAATGCTCAGTATCGAGCGGCAGGAACGCTACCCAATGAACGCTTAGAGACAGGAGGCCGCATGATGTCAGGGCGGAACTTCTGGCTTCCTTTTCACAGCGGCCATGTTAGCTACTCTTGGTTTTGTTTGACCAGTGTGAGAGATTTGGGAATTGTGGGTCCATCTCGAGGTGACGGAATTGAGAAGGTCCGAAAGGAGGGGCTGTCTCCGCGGCATAGAGGCGGGTCTGAAGTTCGGCGACGCCCCCCGGGGGCCCCGCGCCAGGCCCAGGAGAGGGTCCGCCGTCCCTGCGTCCCGCCTCTCCCGGCCCCGCTCCGCCCAGAGTCTGATGGCGGCGGCGGCGCTGAGGAACCTGCCTCAGGTAAACGCTCGTCCTCCGGCCCTCACCGCGCCAGACTAAAGCCCCGAATGCGGGGCGCTTGCTCACGTGCCTGCAGCCCAGGCCGCGGTGTCCGGGATGGTGGTGGGGCGTGGGCAAGGGTGACAGGCGGAGGGACACCTGTTAAAAGGAGAACCGATCACTGAGGAACAGAGGTTGAATAGCTACCCTGAGTCCCAGTCTTCAGGGTCAGGCAGGGGTATAGGGAGGTCTGAGCCCATCGAACCCCGCCATAGACTCATTCCTCAAGACTTGGCTTTTTCCACGTTTCCCACGGCTGCAGAGGCGCATTTTGGAAACAACACAGCCAAGTGGAGGGTGCCCCATTCCCTCACTGTCCCTGACCTCCACCCACATGTTCTCTGGATTGTGGTTTCTTGCGACTCGTAAGTGCTGTGCCCCCACTTTGGGGTCTGGAAGCCCTGGAGAAACCCTAAGGCCAGGGTTATGGGAAGGTGTTTCCGTTTCTGGCAACCATTGTAAACAGGTGTGAAAAGTTATCCTAGAAACTGGTAGCACATGCTTGAGGTAAAACTTAACTGGGAATTTCCAGGAAAGGAAAAGTCCCTTTTCTTTCAGGTGGGAATAAAGATCAGGGGACAGTAATTAGGACTGGAATGACTGCTGAGAAGTTGGTGATTGATGGGAGGTTTCAATCAGAGGAGGGAGGTAGTATTACCAACGTCTTAACTGGCTACATCTGGCTGTTGCATGAAGTATAAACTGTGGGTTAGAGGAAGGAGTAAGGAAGATGGGTATGGAGGCTACTGCCATAATCCAGGTGAGGGTCAGTGGACCAGAGTCATGGTTTAGGAGGTATGATTGGATTCTGGATGTGTGTTTTTAAAAGTGACAACTATATTTTCTGATGTGAACCATGAGGGAGTAAAACAGGACTCAGGGATATTCCTAGGGTTGTTTTTTTGTTTGTTTGTTTTGTTTTTTTAGCAGGTGTGGGAATAGAAACTCTATCAACAGAGATGAGGAAGTTGGTAGTAGGAGTAATATTCCCCAGAGATATCAGGAGCTTCTGAGATGTTTCCTAGAGCAGTAAGTGGAGGCATTAAGTGAGCAGCTAAATACACAGGTCTAGAAGTCTGGAGTGTGGGACAGTGAGGTGGTGACCACCATAGTCATGGGCTGTGGGATCCAGTCTCAAGGATTATGCGTACTTGAAGAGGGAGTATGCTTGATGACCCCAGGGCCCTGGTATTGAGGCTTTTGTGACCTTGGCCACACCAGTGGAATAGCCTGGCATGAGTGTGTGGATCCCTCTATGCCAGGTCCACAGCTTAGATACCTACTTGCCAACGCACCTCTTGTTGATGGCTGGTTCCAGTGATCAATGGGACCGTTTGAAGACAGTGACACCAATGGTACCAGGGCCTGGTTTCTCCTCTGAGTTGGAGAGCTTGGGAGGAGAGTGGGCATGGGGCATGGATTGTTGTCCCTGAGAAAGGGGCTGTTTGTGGTTTCATCTGTCTCCATCTTGCCAGGGCAGTGTGACCTTTGAGGATGTGGCTGTGTACTTCTCCTGGGAGGAATGGGATCTCCTTGATGATGCTCAGAGATGCCTGTACCACAACGTGATGCTGGAGAACTTGGCACTTACAACTTCCTTGGGTAAGGCTGTCAAACCTGCCTCTGTGCCTTGAACTAGTCTCTGCCCTTCCTTTTTTCCCCAGGAGCAGTCTGTCCTCACATCAGGACCATGGGCACTGCTTCCTTCCTTAGTTCCCTGGGTTGGTGCTGTGGTTCGTTGGGCTGAGGTTTGTGCACTTCCCTCTCCTTCCTTTAGCATGCCCAACATTATCTTCCTTGTTGACTTAACAGTTCTTTTTTTATTATTATTCTTTTTAAAAAATTCTTTATTTTCCATTATGGTTATGATAGGATATCGAATCCCTTGCTTCTTGTATCATCAAGGTGCCATGTATTTGATCAGTGAGGGAGCGGGATTGGGTTGGAGAGCCCACAGAGGTTCACAGTATGTATATGAATCAAGCAAGATGACTCAGAGGGAGCCTGGTCCTGCATAGTAGCACATAGAGGGCATGATGACAATGCCGTATTCAAATCATGCCAGAAACTTACTGTGTTTGACCAGAATTTTGATGCCAGTGGCCACACTTCATTTCTGTCTTCCCCTTTCTTGACACTTGGCCAATTCGTCATCTCTATTGTCACTGCTACTCTTAATTTCCAACCTGAGGTTAACCTCACATCTCTGGACTCCTCTCTCACCCGTTTTTCTCACTACTCCAACTGCAGTGCTTTCTGCATTGGCCCCTATGTATTCTTTTTTTTTTTAACTTTAAAAAATTTATTTATTTATTTTTGGCTGTGTCAGGTCTTCATTGTGGCGCACGGGCTTCTCTCTAGTTGCGGCGGCACATGGGTTTCTCTCTAGTTGTGACGTGTGGGTTTCCTCTCTCTCATTGAGGCGCGCAAGCTCAGTAGTTGTGGCGTGTGAGCTTTGTTGCTCCGTGGCATGTGGTATCTTAGTTCCCCGACCAGGAATAGAACCTGGGTCCCCTGCATTGAAAGGCAATTCTTTACGACTGGACCACCAGGGAAGTCCCCCTATGTATTGTTTCATGAGGTGTGCACACATTCTTAAACAGTCCTTAAAGACTAGCTGCCCTAATATAGTATTTTCTTGGGTCTTGGCACAACCCTTTTATACAGTGTTCATGTGTCCCCAGCAGACAGGTTCCTTTTCAAAGTTCTTTGTAGAAGAAGGAATTGCATACCCTGTCTCTTCTTTTTGTGTCCACCACAAGGTTGTGTCCTTCACCTCATGAGACCTCTCCCATTCTGTGATCTTTATAGCTCAGTAGTGCTAAGCAGCCCCATCCTCAACTGCAACCAACTCCTTGCTCCTGCAAACAATCCCATGGACAGGTTCCTAGGTTTGTTATACACACTTTTGTAGTAGCTGTCCCCTCCGACCAAAGTCAATGTGCACTTCACCAGCATTACTTGCTTTCAGGTTGTTGGCATGGAGCAGAGGATGAAGAGGCACCTCCTGAACAGAGCATTTCTGTAAATAGAATGTCACAGGTCAGTACTCCCAAGGCAGGTGTGTCCACCCAAAAGGCCCATTTTTGTGAGATATGCGGCCCGGACTTGGGAGACATTTTGCACTTGACTGAGCACCAGAGGCAGAAACTGTACGATATTGGGGCATGGGAGCAGCAGTTGTATTTCAGTGCAAAACTTCAGCACCAAAAGCAGAACATTGGCGAGAAATGCTTCAGAAGCAACATGGACAGAGCCTCATTTATGAAAGACTGCAAATGTTTTGTGTCAGGGAAGTCCCTTTCCCATGGGGAGTCCACATACATGAGGAAGAAGTCAAACAGGGGAACTGAGTGTGGAGCTGCCTTTCACAGGGGGAAAACTCATTATAACTCTGGAGAATGTACTGAAGACTTTAGTTGCAAACACATGCTTTTTAAGCACCAAAGAGTCCCCACTAGAGAAAAATGCTACATGTGCAGCGAATGTGGGAAATCTTTTAGCAAAAGCTACAGCCTCAATGACCATTGGAGAGTTCATACTGGGGAAAAGCCTTATGAGTGTGGGGAATGTGGGAAAACCTTTAGGCAAAGCTCTAGCCTCATTCAACACCGGAGAGTTCACACTGGAGCGAGGCCTCATGAGTGTGACGAATGTGGAAAATTATTTAGCAACAAATCCAACCTCATTAAACATCGGAGAATTCATACTGGGGAAAGGCCATATGAGTGTAGTGAATGTGGGAAATCCTTTAGTGAAAGCTCTGCACTCCTTCAACACCGGAGTGTTCACACTGGAGAAAGGCCTTATGAGTGCAGTGAGTGTGGGAAATTCTTTACCTACCACTCCAGTCTTATAAAACACCAGAGAGTTCACTCTGGATCAAGGCCCTATGAGTGCAGTGAATGCGGAAAATCCTTTACTCAAAACTCTAGTCTCATTGAACACCATAGAGTTCATAGTGGAGAAAGGCCTTATAAGTGCAGCGAATGTGGGAAATCTTTTAGCCAAAGCTCTGCACTTCTGCAACATCGGAGAGTTCACACTGGAGAAAGGCCTTATGAGTGCAGCGAATGTGGGAAATTCTTTACTTACAGCTCCAGTCTCTTGAAACACCAGAGAGTTCACACTGGATCAAGGCCTTATGAGTGTAGTGAATGTGGGAAATCCTTTACTCAAAACTCCAGCCTCATTAAACACAGGAGAATTCACACTGGAGAAAAGCCTTATGAGTGCAGCGAATGTGGGAAATCTTTTAGCCATAGCTCCAGCCTCATTAAACACCGAAGAGTTCACACTGGTTAAAGGCCTGATGAGTGCAGTGAATGTGGGAAATCTTTTACCCATAGGCCCAACTTCAGTGACCACTAGAGTGTTCATATTGGAGAAAGGCTTTATGTGCATTTGAATGTGGGAAATTCATCTCCAGACTCCTAAAACACCATAGTGTCACATTGGAGCAAAGCCTTATGAGTATGGCAGATGGGGGAAATCCTTTGGCCAAAGTCTAGCCTCAGTACACTCCAGAGAATTCACAGTGGAGAAAGGCCTTATAACTTATAAATTCAGTGAGTGTGAGAAAGCCTTCCGCTGAAGAACGTACCTCATGGGATACCACAGATTTCAAATGGGAGAACTACCTTCAATGTGCAGGTATATATGATTTCTTTGTTCAGTGCAACAACACAGGAGGAGATCCCTTATGAAGATGCCATTTGCCTGTATTGAACCAGATACATCCAAACATCTACTTAAATTCCAGGTATGTGGGAGCTGCATTGCACTTTTTAACCTGTCCAGGGCCCTTGCCAGATTCATGTCACCGCCAGTTCTGTAGTAGAAGTCATTTCACCTCTAACCACCTGGCAGATGCCCATAGTGTGCAACATTCACCCAACCTAGTGTGTTCAGGGAAGGAAACCCCAGTGCTCTCCCACTTGCGGGATGATTCATGAGTAGCTTGAACACTTAGTCTTTCCCAGGTTTTTTTCCTCCCTTATGAGTTAAATCATGGGCCTTACCCAGTTTTGGCCTAGAGGACTCCGTTGGTGATTTGAAAAGATGGACTACATTTTTCAGTAATATTATTGATCTCATGAGACTCTAGTGATGGGATTTTTCCAGCCTCCAAGTCACTAGCCTGGGGAACAGTCTGCCTCCCATTGCTCTTGTTTGTATAATAATAAAGGTCTTATTGTTTAAGACACCATTAATCTTAGGGGTTCTGTTCACTGTATGGGGTGGTTTGTTGTAAACTGGGTTTGTTGGCTTGAGATGAACTGCTCTGGTCAGGATCCCAAACTGTGTGCCTCAGCAGGGACAGTATGATGACAGAATATGCCTCTCCAGTTTTGGCCTAGGTTGCATTGCTGCTCAAAACCTTCAAGGAAAGACTGCAGGGCTTTGTGGTGTTAATTTTTAGATGACATACCATGATGTTTTGTAGGTTCAGAGTTCAAACTGAGGAGGGGGCTGTTTCTGGTTGCTGTGACAACCTTTAGTGCTTTTGAGAGCAACATAAACTTATTCTCTTGTTCACAGGCGACATTTCATCGTGCTCAGCACTGTTGAGGGAAATCTGTTCCCCAGGTCCAGCAGCAGAGCTATGTGCCCTGATGTCCTGAATTCTGTAGGGTAACATCAGTGATTTTAAGATTAAAGGGGCCAGGGAAGTGATAATTGTTACAGAAACACTGGATTAATAGAGAGTGGAGGAGACTACAACATAATGGTTGAATGTGCCTCTTTTAAAAGGTCACTCACGATGTTTAGTCACTATGGTTGTGAAGGATGAGCAGGTACAGAAATTCTCAGGACGTCCAGAACTGTATATCCTGTGTAGCTGAAGGCCTTGTCAGAGAAAATAATCAAAACTTTTTGTGGGGCTTCCCTGGTGGCGCAGTGGTTGGGAGTCCGCCTGCTGATGCAGGGGACGCAGGTTCGTGTCCCGGTCCAGGAGGATCCCACATGCTGCGGAGTGGCTGGGCCCGTGAGCCATGGCCGCTGGGCCTGTGCGTCCAGAGCCTGTGCTCCGCAACAGGAGAGGCCACAGCTGTGAGAGGCCCGCGTACCAAAAAAAAAAAAAAAAAGTTTTGTGGATTCCTGTGGCTTCTCTGGGCTGTTCATCTAAGGCCATTGCTGTGCAAACAGGAAAACAAGGATAGAGAGAAGAAAGATTCTTAGTCTAGTGATATGGTATTTTTGACCCATCCAGTATCCCTGTTGAATGAAGTGGAAATAGTCTTTGTTTCCACTTCAAAAATTTCTCACTTATTTTTGCTGCCCCTGAGGCAAGTGCTGAACCTGCCCATTGAGTCAGTATGGTTGGCAAAACTGATTTTCTAGAGTAGGAAATCCAGAATTTTAAGTTGAATCATATTTTTAAAGTTTTAATAAGGTATAAATTATATGCAGTAAATATCTATATTTAAACTATAAAATTTGATAAATTTTGATATCTATATAAATCCATGAAACCATCAATCATTATAATAAACGTTTCTGTCACCTCCATACTTACCTTTAATAATCCTTTAATAACCTCTTTGTCCTCCAAGCAGCCATTGATTTGCTTTTCGTTATAACAAATTAGTTTGCATTTTCTAGAATTTTATATGATTGAAGTCATAAAGTCTTTTCTTTTTTTTCCTTGGGTCCCCTCGCGTGGCATATTTATTTTGCAGTTCATGGTGCTTACATGAGTAGTTCATCCTTTTTATGTTATTGAAAAGTGTGTTGGATTGTTATTGCACTATTTATTTATTTATTCATCTGTTTATGGATGTTCTAATTGTTTCCAGTTTTGGCTATTGCAAATAAAAGTGGTACACAAATTGGATACAGTTCTTCGTATTGACATATTTCCTTTCTCTTGTGTTAACACATCAAAATGCAATACCTGAATCATAGTGTAGGTAATATATAACTTTTAAAATTTATTTTATTTATTTTCTTTGGCTTCATTTGGCTTTCGTTGCTGCGCAGGCTTTCTCTAGTTGCAGCGAGTAGGGGCTACTCTTCCTTGCGGTGAGGGGACTTCTCATTACGGTGGCTTCCCTTTGTTGCAGAGCACAGGCTCTAGGGCACGTGGGCTTCAGTAGCTGCGGCACATGGGCTCAGTAGTTGTGGCTCACTGGCTTTAGAGCGCAGGCCCAGTAGTTGTGGCACATGGGCTTAGTTGCTCTGTGGCATGTGGGATCTTCCCGGACCAGAGCTCAAACCTGTGTCCCCTGCATTGGCAGGTGGATTCTTAACCACTGTACCACCAGGGAAGGCCCTATAAAACTTTTTAAGAAACACCAAATTGTCCTCTAAAATGATTGTTTCCTTTTGTATGCCTATTAGCAGTGTATGAGAGTTCCAGTTCTCCCATATTCTTGCTAAAGTGGATATGGTTAGCTTTTAAAATTTTGACTTTTTTAGTAAATATATAGCATTATGTCACTGTGGTTTTAGTTGCATTTCCCTGCTATTTCATGATGTTGAGCATAGCTTGTGTACAGGAAATATGGAAGAAGAGTGAGCATGTTAAACATTTTGAAAGACTCAATAAACCAAATTTAGATTGTGGCAAATTCTAATGAACAAATGGCTTAGCAGCTTCATCAAGTGAATAATATGAACTAAAAAATGGTAAGTGGTACATAGAGGTTAAAAAACATGCAAGACACACCTAATTATTGCCTAAGATAAATTTTGTATCCAGATTGCAATCAATCTGCATCAAATAATACAGTTGACAAAATTCAGCACTTACAACAGTTTATCATAATTTTAAGTATTTTGATTTTTTGCAACAAAGTTATTGGAGTTATATAAGGGCCTTTACATTTTAGAAACACATCCTGAAGGGGTTATATGTGAATTGACATGATGTCTGCGATTATAAATAAACCACTAAGTGCATTGTGATATAGAGAATAAGAACAACCATGAAATAATAAATAATGACAGAATCATTACTTCTTACTAGTCTTTTCCATTCTGGAATATATTTGAAAATAGCCATTACAAAGGGTAGAGTATGTGCAGGTAGGGTAATTTCATATGGTGAGAAGGATAAATTTAAAAGGCCAGGAGGAAACTTTTAGTTTTGATACTCTAAGTGGATATTTTAAATATGAGCAGTTTAAGTCAATCATGTCTGAACTAAACTGTTTAAAAAACAAATCTTCAAAACTTGTCACTCCCTAATCTTTTTGTTTTCATTTTCATAGATATTTTTGTATGTGTGTCTGTGTGGCCATATTCCATTTTATTTGATCTGATATAGAAAATCCTACATAGGTTTTTGTTTTGTTTTGTTTTGTTTTTTTGTGGTACGCGGGCCTCTAACTGTTGTGGCCTCTCCCGTTGCGGAGCACAGGCTCCAGACGCACAGGCTCAGTGGCCATGGCTCACGGGCCCAGCCGCTCCACGGCATGTGGGATCTTTCTGGACTGGGGCACGACCCCGTGTCCCCTGCATCAGCAGGCAGACTCAACCACTGCGCCACCAGGGAAGACCCTACATAGGTTTTGAGGGTGTTTGTAACTTTAAAATAGAAACAATTAGCATTATCCATAGAAATTTAGAACAGGAAAAAACCTTAGATGTCATGAGACCAATTTTTCTTCTTTCGCAGATAAGTAAATTAGGGCCCAGGAAGGGGAAGTGAGTGACTTGCACAGCTAGTTAGTAGCAGGATTGGAAGTAAACCCAGGTTTAGTAACCCTTTGGTCCAATGTTTTGTTTTGTTTCATATTTACATTTTTAATTTTTTTACTTAAAGACTTTATTTTTTAAGAGCAGTTTTAGGTTCATAACAAAATTAAGAGGAAGGTGCCCTGCCCCTACACATTCATCACCTCCTTCATTATCACCATCCCCTACCAGAGTGGTACTTTTGTTATAATCTTATAATCGATGAACCTACATTGATACATTTTTATCACCCAGAGTCTATATAGTTCATATTAGGATTTACTGCTGGTGGTGTATGTTCTGAGTTTGAACAAATTTATAATGATATGTTGCATCACTATAGTGTCACACAGAGTAGATTCACTGCCCTAAAATTCCTCTATTCTCTGTATTGATCCCTGCTTTGTCCCCACATTACCTGGGAACCACTGATCTTTTTTACTATCTCCATAGTTTTGCCTTTTCCAGAATGCCATGTAGTTGGAATCATACGGTATATAGCTTTTTCAGATTGGCTGTTTTCACTTAGTAACAAGCACTTAAGGTTCCTCCATGTCTTCTTATGGCCTGATAGTACATTTCTTTTTTAAAACTGAATGATATTCCATTGTCTGGATATGCCACCATTTATACATTCACCTACTGAAGGAGACATCTTGGTTGTTTCCAAGTTTTGGCAATATGAATAAAGCTACTATAAATAATTATGTACAGGTTTTTGTGTGAACATAAGTTTTCGACTCCTTTGGGTACATACCAAGGAGCAAAATTGCTGATAAGAGTATGTTTGTTTTCTATGTCTCTTCCAAAGTGTCTGCACTATTCTCACCAGCAGTGAATGAGAGTTTCTGTCGTTACACATCCTCACCAGCATTTGGTGTTTTCGGTGTTCTAGATTTTGGATTCTAATAGATGTGTAGTGGTAGTTCATTGTTGAGGATTTTTGCATCAATGTTCATGAGCAATATTGGTCTGAAATTTTCTTGTAATGTCTTTTGTTTTGGTATTAGGGTAATGCTAGTCTCTGAAAATGAGTTAGGAATTATTCCCTCTGCTTCTAGCCCCTGAAACAGGTAGTAGAGAATTGGTATAATTTCTTTCTTAAATGTTCACTAGAATACACCAGTGAACCCATTTCAGTATGGTGTACTCTGTTAGGGGAGATTGTTAATTACTGATTCAATTTCTTCTGTTGCTTTATCTTTATCTTTTTCTGTTATTCCTGTTACTCATAATTTATAGCTTTTGTAGTTGTCTAACAGTTCTTGAGTATTCTGTTTTGTTTTTCAATCCTCACCCCTCCCCGTTTTGGGGGTTTCTATTGAGATATCCTCAGGTCAGATTCTTTTCTTAGCTGCGTCCAGTCTATGAATTAAGCTCATCAAAAGCATTCCTCATTTTTGTTACAGAATTTTTGCTCACTAGCATTTCTCTTTGGTTCTGTTTTAGAATTTCCATCTCAGTTTACATTGCTTGTCTGTTCTTGCATGCTGTCTACTTTATCCAATAGAGCACTAAGCATATTAATCATAATTGTTTTGAATTCCTGGTCTCTTAAGTCCACATCTCTGACTTGTCTGAGTTTGTTTCTGATACTTGCTCTGTCTCTTCAAACTTTCTTTTTCTTTTTTCTCTTCAAACTTTTAAAAACATTTTTATTATGCCTTACAGTTTTTTCTTGATAGCTAAGTATGATGTGCTCAGTAAAAGGAACTGCTGTAAATAGGTCTTTTAAGTGATTTTAAGGTGTGGGGAGAGGGGAAGTGTTCTATAGTCCTATGATTAGGACTCAATATTTCTTTTTCTTTTTGCATTATAACTTCCTCTTTAACCTATTAGGTCTCTAGAAATGTTTTCTTAAAAATTTCCAAACTTTGGACGTTTTGTTTGTGGTTTTAAGTTTTCTGTAAAAAAATATTTTAACTTGACACATAATGTAGGTCCCAGTGTTTTAGTGAGGTTCTCCTACTGGACTGTGAACTTCACATGTGCCTATTCAGTCTCTCCTCTATCTTAGGTGGAAACAGGATGGCTAGAGTGGGCTCGAGTTGGGTATTTTCCTTCCCCCCAGTCATTTAGGCTCTGATAAAACCTAAGGCTCTGCTTTAAATTTTTCTCCTGGAGCAGACTTTGCATAAAGAACAGAATGCTTTGGCATATTTGAAAATGGTTCCTTTTCCTTTCTCCCTGCTGGGAGTATGACAGGATTTTTCTCGGATATTCACTGCGAGAAACAGGTAGAACTCTAGGAGATAAAACTCAACAGAAGTGTGGGTTTTCTTCCCCATGACTGGGCTCCCCTGGAGTTCTTCTCTCTCAGGTTTGTCCCCACTGAGAGGAATTTGTCAATTACAGTTCCGGTTTCCCTGTCCTGGCATTGGTTACCACAGTGATTTCAGCTTGTGGGTTTCTGCTTCAGTAACTTGTGATTCTCTGTGTTACCCTTTCAATCTCTCCAATTTGGGGACAGTGGTTTGCCCTGTGACCACACTTCATTTAGGAATCTAAGAAGAGTTGTTTATTTTTTCAGTCTGTTTAGGCTTTTGCTTGTTAGGATAGAGTGGCAAATGCCAGCTTTTTATATCCTTGACCGGAAACCAGAGGTACCTTCCTACCCTTTTTATTTCATCCTTCTGAACGGATTAAATTTCTGATACACTGGCACTGCTATGACCTGAATGTTTGTGTTCCCTTCAAATTCATATGTTGAAATCCTAAGCCACATAGGTGATGGTATTGGGAGGCTGGGCTTTTTGGAGCTGCTTAAATCATGAGAGTGGACCCCTCATGAATGGATTAGTGGCTCATAATAGAGGCCCCAGAGGATCCCTAACCCCTTACACCTTGTGAGGACAGAGCAAAAAATCAGCAACATTGAAGAGGACCCTCAGCTGACCATGCTAAGCACCTTGATCTCTGACTTCCAGTCTCAGTACTGTGAGAAATAATTATCTATTGTTTATAAAACATCCAGGCAGTGATATTTTGTTATAACAGCCAGAACAAACTAAGACACATTCTATCTTTTGTTACAGCTATTTTCAAATATATACAGAAATGGGAAAAACTATCATGACACCAAATGAAGGCTTCCTCAATCTTCCACCATCATTTATCATTTAATGGCCATTCTTGTTTTGTCCATCTTCACATACACTAGTGGATTGTTTAATTTATGATCTCAGACATTACATCATTTAATGCATAACTTCTTGAGAATGCATGTTTTTAATGTGAGGGCTATTTCATAACCCCAATAGCTACCACACAAAAAATATTTTAAAATATGATAAATATGTTTTCACTGCTCAATTATCTCAAGAGTTTTGTGTTTCCTAAGTCAGATTAATCACAGTTAGGATCCAAAATGTATTATGGCTTTCAGAAACTGTCTCATAAGTCTCTTCACCTATAAGTTCCATCTACCTTTTTTATTCTTATTATTTATTTGTTGAAGTTGCTGAGTTGTCATTTTCTAGGTGTAGTTTGTTGAACCTCTGATACTGTTTAATGATCACCCTTTCCTCGTATTTCCTGTACACAAGATATTGATGAGATGAGTGATTGAGATTTCATCCCAGCAGATAGATTGTGATGGTGAATGTTGGGGAAATAAAAACAAAATCTCCCAACCCACAGATCCTGTCCAAAAAGGTGGTAGAGACAGAAAACACTTTCATTGTTTGCAGTGTGTGTTTTCTAACCTCACCAAGCAATCAATTCTGACATTATCTCCCTGGAGGTAGCATGAGATCCCACAGGTGAAGGACTCAGTCCCACAAGTCTTCCACCACTTCAGATATCTTTCAAAAGTCCAGGTTGTTACCTCTGCTTCTGAGAGACTGGCTATAAATCAGAGGTTCCCATGACCCCCTTCTGGAGTTTGATTATTTTGCTAGAGCAGCTCACAGAACTCAGGGAAACATGTACTTAAATTTAATAGGCAGATGAAGAATTATATAGGGCGAGTTCTGGAAGGATCTGGAGCACAAGAGTGTCTCTCCTCATGGAACTGAAGTCTGTCACCCTCCCAGTACGTTTAGAGACTTGGAAGCTCCTTAAATCTTGTTTAAGAGTTTGTATAGAGCTTTAAACTCCAGCTCTCTCCTCACACCCCCTTCCTGGAGGTCAGTGGGTGGGGCTATTTAGGACCCCCAACCTAAATCACCTCTTGAAGCATAAATTCAGTTGTGCTCAAAAGGGACCTCTTGGGACTTCCCTGGTGGTCCAGTAGTTAAGAATCCGCCTCCTGGGCTTCTCTGGTGGTGCAGTGGTTACGAATCCGCCTGCCAATGCAGGGGACACAGGTTCGAGCACTGGTCCAGGAAGATCCAACATGCTGCGGAGCAACTAAGCCTGTGCACCGCAACTACTGAGCCTGGGCTCTAGAGCCCGCGAGCCACAACTACTGAGCCTGCGTGCCTAGAGCCCTTGCTCTGCAGCAAGAGAAGCCACTGTAATGAGAAGCCCGTGCGCAGCAATGAAGTGTAGCCCCCACTCGCCGCAACTAGAGAAAGCCTGCATGCAGCAACAAAGACCCAACGCAGCCAAAAATAAGTAAATTAAAAAAGAATCTGCCTTCCAATGCAGGGCACACGGGTTCAATTCCTGGTCAGGGAACTAAGATTCCCACATGCCGTGGGGCAACTAAGCCCACATGCCACAACTACTTGAGCATGCAAGCCACACCTAGAGAGCCCACGTGCTGCAACTACAACAACAGAAGGGACCTGTTATGAGTGACAAAAGATATTCCTGTCACTCAGGAAATTCCAAGGGTTTTAGAAGCTCTGCCAGGATCTGGGGACAAAGGCCAATTAAATTTCTCATTATACCACATTATTGGGTTAGTATTAAAGCAGGATGTGATGTGCAGCCAAAGCCATCTGCTAAGAAATTGCAAAGACAGAAAAATAACCAAAAAAGCCTCCCTTATATAGACAAGCACATAGAACCCATTATTTACATGTTTTCAAGATAAATATAACTAGTCTTCAAGTAACAGGACTTGACAGCATTGTGAAAGATGAAATAAAATGGAGTCGTTTATGTCAAGGGGTTTTTAAACGGAGCTGAGAGACCATTAAAGAAGTGGGTCTTACGCACGTCCTCACCAGGTGAAACGTGACCTGGAATGGGCCAAACCACAAGTGTTTCAAGAACTCTGCAAAAGTACCTTGCTCCAGTAACATTTTTGCTTAGTGACACCTTTAGCAACCAAACATGCTTAGCCAAGACTAGCTTTCTGCCACCAGCAGCAATCAAAATACTTTGAATTATGTAGACATTCCGCTTTTTGTCTTTAAAAACCCGACTTTCACTCCCTAGTAGGACACTATTTGGGTTGCTACCCGAATCTGTGTATCCTGAGTTGTAATTCTTTGACCCAAATAAACGCTTCTGCTTGATTTTGCCTCAACATTTTCTGGTTGACAGCATCATTTGTCACAGATAGTTTATCCTAACTATACCTGGTAATTGGGGTGACCATCTGTGTTAGCAAATTGGCTTTATCTAGAGGAAAGACAAACTACTTTGGGAAGTTTTTTCAAATTGGAACAAGGAACCCACCGAGGTTAGGCTCCTACCCTCCCTCGGGTACCGGGAGATAGGTGAGCTAGCTCCCTTGCTGTTTGCATTTCAAGAAGCTGGGTCTAAAGATGTTTCCATTTTAAAGAAATGGCTCCTAGGTTCTTAAGAAAGACTATTCTGGGTCATGAATCTGAAAAACAAAACAGCCCAACTGACAAAAGTCCTATCTAGTATTCAAATGGATGCATTTTAAAGAGATAAGGAAGTGCTTAGAAGTTCTCTAAGCTAAATGCTCTGACAAAAGACAAGGGAGAATCTCCCCATTTTCAACAGGAAGAATTAAGCCTCATATTTAATTTGTATTTCACACACGGGGAAACACAGTGTAATTGACATTACAGTGTAATAGATGTGGATTGAAACAGTGTAATAGACATAGATCTGCCTAACAAAATACCCTTCGCTAAAAATTCAGGGAGGCAGTCAGAGTCCAAATGGCATTTGGAATCCTCTTCATATGAAGTATAGAGAGAGGGCCATTGGTTAATCAGATTTTTATCTCTTTTTTGTCTTGAAAATTTAAAGTATTACAGTGCCCACTTAGGGAACTATGGCTTTATAAGCTTAAAACTTCCTCACTAGGGAATCCACGTAAACCCTGTCCCCCTTTGTCCTGTTTGTAGCCCTCTCTTCCATTCTTTTACTTCCCTCTACAGTATTCTTAGTTGGCTGAAATACCTCAGTGTCCCTTGAGTTTGCAACTTCCTTGTGAAGGAGACACATTCCTGGATAATGGATGTTCAGCCTGGTTGTGTTCAAATTTCTGACATTGTCAGACTTCTCAGATTCCAGATGGGAAAAGAAAAGTCTGTTAAATCATTCATTTTTCTCCTGTGCATACACAGTTCCATGGATTAGTCACTCCATCTTTTGATTGAACCAAGAGTTGCAAAACATGGTTTGAAAAAGTCTGCTAGACCTGAATGAAATAGATTTGGAGGTTAACAAAACTCATTTAAAAAGGAAACGATGGGACTTCCCTCGTGGCACAGTGGTTAAGAATCTGCCTGCCAATGCAGGAGACGGGTTCGAGCCCTGGTCTGGGAAGATACCTCATGCCACGGAGCAACTAAGCCCATGTGCCACAACTACTGAGCCTGCACTCTAGAGCCCACGAACCACAACTACTGAGCCCACCACAACTACTGAAGTCTGTGCGCCTAGAGCCCGTGCTCTGCAACAAGAGAAGCCACCACAATGAGAAGCCCGCACACCACAAGGAAGAGTAGCCCCTGCTCGCTGCAACTAGAGGAGCCCTGTGCACAACGAAGACCCAACACAGCCAAAAAAATGATAAATAAATTTTAAAAACTTGTGAAAAGTACTTATTGATAATATCTGGAAAAAAAATTGTCCTAACATAGGATGAAAGAAAGATAACCATTAATCTTCTAATGCTTTACAGAGGTTTGGCTCTTTCTTTTTATTTATTTATTTATCCTTTATTGAAGTACAGTTAGTTTACAGTGTTGTGTGGTTCTGCTCTTTATATTGCTACATAAAATCTTGGTGAAAGGTGTTTTTGAAGGAAAAATTGTTGAACTGTGACTTTGAATAATGGCCTTGACTTTTAGGTTACTAGATAAGAAGGAGAGCCTCAGATATTTGCTTTGAAGAGGCTTTAGACATTTGATTTGTGTATGTAGATGTTTACAAATTATATATTTTTAAAATTTGTATAATGTCCTTATCAATTTGGCTTTTTGAACAAATTAAATTGATTGAATAATTTTATTTGTGAAATGGAATTACATCTTCTTGCTGATTTTATCACCATGTAAAAAAAAGTCATCACAGTATTGTAGTTTAATAAGACCTAGGATTTAATTTCTAATGATTTCGAATTTATAAATTGCGTACATTGGATTTATGGGTCAGCTAAGTTATTATTTCCACAAATTATTTCTTTTTGCTTGTTTGTTTTTCGGTCGTGCCGCACAGCATGCGGGACCTTAGTTCCCCAACCAGGGATCGAACCCGTGCCCCCTGCACTGAAAGTGCAGAGTCCTAACCACTGTACCACCAGGGAAGTCCCTCTACAAATTATTCTGTCTCCTTAGTTCAGAGTCTGGACATGAAGTATCCTTTATTGTGTCTCAGCCCCTTCTGTCTTTCCTGAGTGTTCACACAGCTTCCCAGCACCAACCCTTCACAGGCACTTCTCTCTCTCACTGGAATATTCTTCCCAAAACTCAACATATAGTAAATTACTGCAGAATATTTTTTTCATACACAGAAATACATTCTCAAGGTATCTTTTCTTGAGCCTTCAGACTAGGTCAAGTCCAGTAGTTGTATTTTGTCATAATCACCTAAACTTGATCTCCCAGCATTTACAGTAATTTAAGTTGTGTAATAATTTGTATAGATGTATGCTTAAAGACTGTGTCCTGGCTGAACTATCTTTTTTTTTTTTAAACCAAAGCTAAGATACCACCAAGTGTAAAACAGACCATTATTTTATAGGCATTTCAGAAAGAAAAGTGCTGTGATAAGGTGCTTTAATGATGGTTTTATATGATACAGAAGTCAGTCATGGAGTCCTTTGTTACTTTCAAATTGCTTACATTCTGAAGGATTTGGCAACTTCTGTGATTTGCCACACTCAGTTGAAGCACTAGGACTAGGATGAAGCCTATGAACTCGATATCACAACTGCTCAGCCACAAGTATAAGATGCTATTCAGTATATGATACCTCCCAATTTTAGAGCTGTTAGAAGGAAAAAAAATGTGTGTCCTAAGATCATTGAAATATATCGCAATCCCTGTGAGGGCTGGAGCTACTGGTCTAATTTAGGTAATTGAATTACCTAATAGTACTTGGCCCATAGTAGAGGCTTAGCCTTACCTAATGGATGAATGGACATATGAATATTTTGTAAAGAACAGAAACCATCTGGTCTTGTGACAAATCTAGAGAAAATTACCTTTTGCCCCAGCAGAGGAAATAGAGCCTGGAGACAGAGTTGTTGTTATTGATGAGCACAAAGGGAAAACATTGGGGAAACATGTCTCCACAAATGTAACAGTATTTATCAGACATACCCTTGGATTATCAAATAGCACCATGCAAAGAACCAAGATGAAAGAAAGCAAGTAGAAAATGACAAAGGTGCACATCAGGATCAGGATGGTTTGGGTGGCTCTGGTCTCGGGAGAATCTGGGGCAGTGCTGGGTGCTGTGAATATATCATACTTGCCTCTTGTGCCTGTAGAAGATGCTCACTGTGGAGCCGTTAGACCAGGCTGTAAGGCCCAGACACACATCAGTGAACACATGTTATATTTTTATATCGTGATGAGAGAAAAGTTATCCCTGAGAAGGGGGTGAACCAAAATATGTCACCCCAATTTGGCACATTGATTTTTTTCTTTTTTAATATATTCCTGGCCATGCAGCGCGGCATGTGGAATCTTAATTCCCTGACCAGAGATCGAACCCGCACCCCCTGCAGTGGAAGCGAGGAGTCTTAACAACTGGACCGCCAGGGAAGTCCTTACATTGATTATTTTGAGTTCAAGGCACTTAAGAAACAGCAGGCGCAAGGACACTCTGGCTCTTTTTCTTCCTTAAAGCAGGACATAGAACTCCCACGTGGATGTTATCTTCCCTAGAGAAGAAGGAAAGAAGACATTCTTATCAACCCAGACATGGCACCAGAGGAATCTGCAAACAATACCTTACTCCATTAGTTTCCCTCCATATATTTCCCTTCCCACAGTTTGCCCCCTGTGGAAGCCTAAAATTGCTTTCCTCTCTCTTGTCATTTCTCTGTGACTTTATTGTTCTTTGTTGAAGTTGCTATAAAAACTGGAGTTCTGAGCCTCCATTTTGAGTTACTTCTAGTTTAGGTTTCTCCCACAGGGTGTGCACTGCACTCATGCATAAATTGCTTGTTTTTCTCTTATTTTTTATGAATTTATTTATTTATTTAGTTAGTTAGTTATTGCTGTGTTGGGTCTTCGTTGCTGTGCGAGGGCTTTCTCTAGTTGCGGTGAGCGGGGACTACTCTTCATTGCGGTGTGCAGGCTTCTCATGGTTGTGGCTTCTCTTGTTGCGTAGCACAAGCTCTGGGCACGCAATTTTCAGTAGTTGTGGCACGTGGGCTCAGTAGTTGTGGCTTGCGGGCTCTACAGCTCAGCTTCAGTAGGTGTGGCGCACGGGCTTAGTTGCTCCACGGCATGTGGGAATCTTCCCGGGCCAGGGCTCGAACCCGTGTCCCCTGCATTGCCAGGCGGATTCTTAATCACTGCGCCACCAGGGAAGCCCCTGTTTTTCTCTTCTTGATCCGTCTTTTTGTTACAGCCAAAAACTCAGAAGGTTCTAGAGGGAACACCATTTTCCTCTCTTACACATACTAAATATGGACATAAACTCCAAAATTCTTCTCCCACCCACCCCAATCTTAACCTCATTTGGGTCACACACAGTCTGCAGACATGGACACCAACAAAAGATTTGGCAACAGGCTCAGTTACTCTGCAAGTTTCCAAGCACTTCTTGACCCAAGAAATTACACATAATTTGTAGTGTAAATACTTTGAAAGGTGGACAGTGTATGCTTTTAAATGCTAAAATTAACCCCTACCTTTCCTTTTTGAATTATAGCATGTACAACTACTGTCTTTTACAATTTTTATTCACCTCAAGAGGAAGAAAATATTTCTATTTGCTGACCCCTGGTTTTCCACACTGCCAATGACTCTGATAGACCCAGGAACTCCCTTAGTCTGAGTCAGGGAGAGGGTGTTCTGTTTTGAATTGTGGTTAAAAATATGTATCACATAAAATTTATCATTTTGTTATTTATAAGTGGCATTAAGTACATTCGCATCCTCCTTGTGTAAACTCATATTAGTTTAGTCTTTAAAACAACCCTGGGTGGGGGGGGGGGAAATTCCCTGGCGGTCCAGTGATTATGACTTGGTGCTTTCACTGCAGAGGGCCTAGGTTCAATCCCTGGTTGGGGAACTAAGATCCCACAAGCTGCGCGGCCCAAAAACAAAACAGAAAGTAAAATAAAAAAAGCCTGGGATCACAACTTAGAGTCACAATTTGCCCAAAGAGAGCACCCGTCTTGATTCAGGGGTGCCATTTGTGGGGTTCAATCATGTTTATCCATCTTCCTTCTTTCTAGTTGTGACGAGGTGGTGTGTGACAGCCAAAAGTGGCTAGATGATAACACTGCAAATTCAAAGTCCTACACACCAAATCTGCCGTACACATCCAGAAATCTTAGGTTCATGTGCTGGAGACCCCGGCATCTATAACTAATCTTCTCCATGTTTTTCTAAGCTTCACTTTCCCTTTTTACGCCTGGTATCTTCCCTGATCGTTCACGGAGAAATTAGATCTCAAACAGCAAGAGTCATCTTCCCACCACATAAGAAAGGAATATGCATGGGCCTGCACCCATCTTATACTTCAGCCTCCCCAGCCCCATCGTTTCAGAAAAATGTCCCTCTTTCTGTCAAAAGCCAAACATGAGGTAAAAGACATAAATGTAAGAGGAACTAGTCTTGTTTTGAGCTACAGACACTTAAATATATATATATATATATATACATATATATATATACATATATACACACACACCCGCCGCCGCCAAAAACAGCAGAAACCTGCACATGGACATTAACGGTGGCTTTTTTCATAGCTACCAGGACTGGGAGGCAACCGAGATGTCACTCAGGAGTTGAACGGACACAGATGGATACATTCATGCAAAGGAATTATTTGGTGCTAAAAAGAAGTGAGCGAGCTATGGAACTGTGAGGCGACAGAAGGGGAACCTTAAATGCATATTACTCACTGAAAGAAGGCAATTTGAAGAGGCTACATACCTTATGGCTCCAACTATGTATGACATTACAGAAAAGGCAAAAGTTTGGAGAGGGTAGAGAGATCAGTGTGTTGCGAGGCGTTGTAGGGGGTTGGCGGTTGGGGGTGGGGGTGAATAGGGAGAGCACAGGATTTCTAAGAGGGAAGTTATTCTCTATGATACTATAATGGTGAGATAGATTGGTCAAAACCCACAAAATGTACATCAAGAGTGAACCCTAATGCATGTAGAGTCAACACACTGATGTGGAATGTTGATAGGATAGTAAAGAAGGGGAAGGCTCTGAGGTCACTCTCTCTCTCTGTCTTATTTGTGGGGTTGGTGGGAATCAGCGATGGCAGAGGAGGGGGCATATTGGAATAAACTGTACTCCAGTTTTGCTCTGAACCCAAACTGCTCTTTAAAAAAACAAACAATAAAGAGTTGAACTTTTTTGAACACTTGCCTGTTTAACATATAACCTTTCAATATCTTCACCTGACATCTGCTCTTTATTTCACTGTATACACAGTTTCCCACCAGATGGCTCCAAATACTGCTCTCTTTTGCCATGGACACCAGTGACTTCTTTGGTGAACATCTAATGCTCACTTTCCATTTACCACCTTACTGGACATTCTAACAGCTGTAGGGAAGGGAAAATTCTCCTCTTCCCTCTTTTTAGGGTCTCTGACTGGGCCTAAGGTTGAAACTGACAAAAGACAGATTAATAGAAGAGCACACACATTTTATTAAATGTTTACATGTACATGGGAGATTTCATGAGAGATCGAAGACCCAAAGATGTGACAAGAACAGGAAGCTTTTATATCTTTTAGACTATCAATTTGTGAAGAATTGACAAGACAAAGGGGTCTGGGCTGTGGGAAGTTTACAGTGAAGAAGTGGACTAGGAAGATAGGCATGAGATTAGTCAGGTTTTGTTGGTACAAACTGCTCAGTCCCCAATTCTCCCACTCACATTTCCTGCCTCTGGTGATTAAGAATGTCTTCCTCCTGGTACAGGGAGGGTACCTTTCACATGAGAGTTTGATCTGCTCTCAGGAAGAAAAAGTAGTGTCAGAGCATCCTTCCTGCATCTGCTGTGTCATAAGTGCCTGGAATTCAAAATAATTGATGTGCTAAACAGTGGGTGATATTTTGGGGTGACATGTCCTGGTTTCCTTCAAAGCAGTTCAGGTAAGTGGCTCACTTATCTTGGTTTCTTGGAATGCTGTTATCTCTGGCTCCTGACAACCAGAGGTTTCTCATTTCACTACTACCTTCCTTGATGCTCCTCCACAGCACTGTTTACCAGCATAGGCTCCTCTGCATGGGTGTTAACTTGAAGCACATCTGTTGCTCCACGTTGGGCTCTACAGTCTATTACCGATATGATTAAAAAAATAAATAACCTCTGAGTGGTCTAGTCCATTTCTAAGGCATTAAGAACTATGCTTATAAACCCCATATTTCAACTCTTTCCAGAATTAGATGTACAACCACCTAGTTGGTTTTCTGACTAGGATACCTCACAGAAATGACATATTAAAAGTGGTCCAACCCTAAAATCTTGTTCTGCTTCTTCTTTACCCTGGCCACGCCCCAGACTTCCCCCTGTCTGAATGGATTTTACCACTGTTCACGTAGTGAGTCTTTTCCAAACTCCAGAAGCGTTTCCTCATCCTGTATGTCCCCATGTCATACAACCCATTGTCCAGTCCTGTCCAATCTTCCTTCGCTATGTATATCCAAACACTTCTATTTCCACAACTACTCCTGCCACCAACCATTTCTGTAACCAGTCACTCCTTGAAGGAATCCGTGTTGTTTCCAGTTTGGGGCTCTGATGAACAGAGGGGCTGAGACCATTCAAGTCTAGGATTTTTCGTGAACAAAAGTGTTGTCCGGCGGGGGAATAGGTGGCGTCCTCCAGACCACCCTCCGATTTGATGCTTTGCTCCCTAGAAGGACTCACAGGACCCCATAAAGCTGACTTCCTGGAGCTCAAACTGATACCGCGTGGCCCAAGGCCCCTGCCATAAATCACACTGTTAGTCTCAACTATCCAAGTCCCTAACTAAATAAGGACATTCATCAGGCATTCCAAGGGCTTCCCAGGAGCCAGGCAAGGCCCGACGTTTCTTTGGAATGTGCTGGTTCTGAACATTCTAGACCTGCTGAGTCAATCTTTTACTCGACAATCTATTTTTATTTGACTGGGGGTTGAGTTTCTGGATTGTACAGTACTTGCAAAGCTTTTTGTTTTTTGTTATTTGTGTGTTTGGAAGCCACCACAGTGTTTTCCACAGTGACTGTACCATTTTACATTACCACCAGTATGGGTGAATGACTGGGTTTCTCCTCTACCTCATCAGCATTTTATTACCGTTCTGTATGTTGTTTAAGGCGTTCTGATGGATGTGTCCAGGTATCTCGCTATGATTTTCACTTGCATTCCCAGGAAATGCCTCATATCTTTTTACGTGCTTATTTGCCATCCAATCATATCTCTTCCTCTTGGGTGAAATGCCTGTTCTGTGTTTTGTCTATTTTGTATTTGGATATTTTTTAAAAAGATAATAGTTTTGAGAGTTCTTTCATATTCATATCTGATGTGTGGTTTGCTTATGTTTTCGCCCTGCTTCAGTCCTTGGTCCTTTCATCCTCTTCAGGTGTTTCACAGCCTAGGTTTTTAATTTTGAAAATTTCCAATGTCTCTATTTCTTTTTATGGATCACACTTCTGGTGTCAGATTTTAAAATCTCTTTGCCCGACCCTAGATACCCATTTTTTTTTCTTGGAATATTTTCCTCTGAAGTGTGTTCTAGTGTTAAATTTTACATTAACGTGAGTGATCCATTTTGAATTTGTTTGTAGGAGGTGTGAAGTTAAGGTGTTTAGGTTAAGGTTTTTTTGTTTGCTTGCATGCTTGCTTTTGTTGTGGATGTCCGATTGCCCATATCATAGAGAAGCCATTTTTTCTCCAGTGAATTGCTTTTGCACATTTGCCAAAAATCACTTGGGCTTAGGCATATTTGTTTGAATCTCTGCTTTGTTCCATTGATCAACGTGTCTAACTGCAAACATCACATGGTCTCTATCAGCTCTATAAGTAAGCTTTAAATTATGGGCAACTTTATTCTTGGATTTTGAAATTGCTGTAGCGGTTCTAGTTCCTTTGCCTGTCCATCTATCTTTTAAAATAGAAATACATGTACTTAAAACACACACACACACAAAACCAAACCAAAGGAAATTCTACACCTTAAAAAAAAATTTCATGGAACAGTTCACCATCAACATTAACCTCATTTCAAACACACACAGTCTCTCTCTTTCATACTGTTGCATTGTACAGATATGCTGGAAGTTTATTTAGTAAAAGGCTATTAATCCTCCCCTGTTTTTTATGATAAGTAATGATGAAATCAGTATTCTTATCACTCGATGTACATTAGCACCAGTGTTCCCCACATCCATTTTTTGTCTTTGAACTTTGTTATGGTCAATGCAGAGACAGATTTTGTTTAAACTTCTATGTGGTCAAGTTATAAATTATTTCCTTCATGTCTTCTGAGCTTTTTTTTTTTTTTTTTTGCTTTAGAAAGACCTCTGCTCAAAATGATAGAATTAAAATATTCGGGCAGTCCCTGGCAGTCCTGTGATTAGGACTCGGCACTTTTATTGCCAAGGACGTGGGCTCATCCCCCTGATCCGGGAACTAAGATCGCAAAGCCACACGGCTCAGCCAAAAAAAGGAAAAAAAAAAAATTTCACCCGTTGTTCTCCATGAATCTTTGTATGGTTTTCGGTGTACACTGCCTGCTGCAGAATTTTTCTAAGTCCTCCTGGGAACTCGCTGGTGCCATTCTGGGCAGCCCGAGTGACGGTCCCAGGCTGAGAGATGCGCTCCGAGGTAGGCCTGGACTAGTTCCAGCACCCCGGGGGGCCGGCGGTGCGCCCTCGTCGGTCCGGGATACGAATCCGCCCCGCTGACTTTGGCGCCGGTTGTCGGGCGCCATTTGGCAGCCACGTTTATATTGTCCCTTCCCTTCCGGAGCTCGGGCAACATCTTCAGGGGATGGGATTCGGCCGCGGTGCCTGCAGACGAGTTCCGGGAGGCCGGCGGGACTGGCGGGATCGTCCCGGTTCTGCCGGCCGGGCGCGCCTCGTGCTTCCTCCGGAGATTGTACCTGCAGACTAACGGGGAAGAGGCCGCGGCCGCCCGGCCAGAACGACCAGCCTCCGCCGGGGCTGCTCCGGCTGCTGAGGGGAGCTGGAGCGGGTCTCCCGGGTCTGGAGGTGGGAACCGGGCCAGACTAGGCTGTGCGGGCAGGCCCACGGAGGGCCCCACGGTCTAGGCAGTGGGCTCGCGTGAGGTTCCGGTAGGTGGACACCGCCCCACCTCTCCCTCCCGCAGCCAGGACACTGTGGCCGGCGGGCAGTGTGCGCTCTGCGTCGCGGGGGAGGTGGGAACTCGTGGGCGACGGTGGGCTGTTTGGCTGGTTCCTAAGGTCGTGCTGCACACCCTGGCTTCAAACCCTATGATTCCTCAGAGGTCTCCTCGCACCTCCTGACCCGCAGCCTCTGGGGTTGGGCGGGGGTGGGGGTTCCCCGCCAACGAAGTTTGTCTGACTCTTGGCGGCGGGGTCCCTCTGCTGGTGAAGTTATGAACAACGCTCCTAACTGAGAAAATTCACGTGAATTGCGGGTTCTGGTGGTCACTCACAGCTTGAACTCACTTGTGGACCCGGCTTCCTCCTGGGGCTATGCCTCTCTGAGCGTTGTTTGACGATCCGTTGCTGTGGGGCGTAACTCCCGGGTGCGCGGCTGGCGGTGCTGCCACAGGGCCTATTCCACCACCTCTGGGTAAGGGGGCATCCCTCTCTTCTCCTTGGCAATTCGCCCCTTACTGCGTTTAACGGTTCGTGAGCTGGGCTCCCTATTGTGTGCTTCCCTTTGACAGGATGTGCTCTCAAAGTCAAAGTACGATGACCCCAGCCAAAAATATAACTCTTTTCTTCGAAATCTGAATCCTTGCAGTGGAACAGTGTCTTATCTGTGGCCCAGTGACATCTCTGACCTCTGCACTGGCCTTCTTTTCCTTGAACAGCTGAAAGTATATTCTGGCCTCAGGCATGTTACTATGGTGTTTCCTCCCACCCCCCCAAATCTCATGCCCTCATCTTCATCAAATGTGGGTTTGGAACATCCTTTACCCATGAGGCTTTTTAAAAAATAATAAATTTATTTATTTTTTGGCTGTGTGTTGGGTCTTTGTTGCTTTGCGTGGGCTTTCTCTAGTTATGGCAAGCGTGGGCTACTCTTCCTTGCATTGCACAGGCTTCTCATTGCCGTAGCTTCTCTCACTGTGGAGCAGGGGCTGTTAGGCGCACAGGCTTCAGTAGTTGTGGCATGTGGGTGCAGTAGTTGTGGCTCACAGGCTCAGTAGTTGAGGCACACGGGCTTAGTTGCTCCCTGGCATGTGGGATCTTCCCGGACCAGGGATTGAACCTGTGTCCCCTGCATTGGCAGGCAGATTCTCAACCACTATGTCACCAGGGAAGCCCTACACATGAGGCTTTTTTCCAACCCCCCCAAAGTTTAATTTAGAGCCCAATCCCCTGCACTTGTTACTCTAAGTCAGCCTTTCTCCTTAGAAACTTTTATCCTATTAACAATTTTATTAATTTTCATAATTAAAAATTTTTTTTACAATAATGTGTGGCACACACAGTAGGGATTTTTAAGTAGGTGTGTTCAAAAGCGACAAATATAAATGTTTTGATGTGTATTTCCCCCATTTTGGGCCAGTTTCATGAAGCTGGCTTTTTTCTTATTCTCCCTTCCAAGTTTCTACTGTGAAAGCTAAGAAACTTTGAGGGCTGAAGGAAATTCAACACAGCCATGTGTGGGGTTACTTCTCAGGTCTCAGCATCTTTTGATGACTCTTCCCTGACACCAAGTAGTTTTCAGGGATTAGATGTTTTCCCCTAGCTAATCCTGGCTGACTAAATCCATCTATCAAATCCCCAGGGCACTTTTTAAAGCAAACATATAAAAACGTACGTTTTTCCCCCTTGTACTTTCCCAATTCCCCTTCCTCCTCATTCAAAGATATCACTGGATGGAGTTGAAGTTAAACTTTGTCATCGATTTTATTATATATCCTGCCAAAGATATTGTGATTTGCTTAGGGATATTTCTTTTAACAAATGTTTATTTATCAAAATTCCAAGTTTCCCAAGTGAAGTGGATTTATACCTAATAGGAGGAAGAGTGTTTTAAAGAAAACATTCTAGGGTGATTAAAAATACTGTTAATGTGACAATAATAGAAATATTCCATAAGAAGTTTCCTATGTTTTTATGTCGGATTCTATTCCACTTTACCACTACAGTTAAAGTCTTGCAAAAGTCAGGGTTCAAATATTTCCCTTGGTGCACTTACTGTGCTTTACAAAAAATTACATACAGATTGTGATTTTTTTCTGCTTATAGTTGTGGAGTGCTCTCTGAGGGGGTATACTTTTTAGTACCACGTGAAGTGACAGGTTTTTTCACTCCTTTCAAGTCACTTTTGAGGCTAGTATGTTCTGGTTCCCATCCTAGTGGCAGTAGTGACTCAGCTGGGAATGCCCAAGGCTCACCTGGAAAAGACACTTATACCGACACCAGGGCCAACCAACACTGTGGCTGGGCCACCCCTCGCAGTTATCTTAGTTTTTTGAAGTGCTTCCTACCTATGATCATGATAAGAGAACTGCAAGAGGTGGTAGGAAAAACTTCGAAACTATCAAGCTTGAGGAACATAATTCACAGAGCCTGGAGGGGCACCCTGGGGGCATGCGACAGTGAGGTTGTGGGTGCAGGGAGCATGCTGCCTTTGTTAGGGTCCACGGAAGGATGGGGGTGTTCCACGGTTTCACCCTTCCTTTGCAAATTTACACCAGAAGGGTTGGGAATTAGGGTGTAGGAAGGATAGTTCCCCACACTCTTGCACATACAGTACCTGAAAAGTTTCCTGGCTGTGTGGAGCTCTGGTAGTAAAAACAATGCCACAGATGTGCACCATCAAGACACTTCAACTTGCCCACCCTAATCTCTTCAAATTGGCGGGGTGGTCAGCATGTTAAATAGTTTGAGAGACCCAACAAACAACATATAGAATGTTGCAAACATGTTGCAAACTCTAGTGGAATGATTGGGGAACTTCAGAGATGTAATAGTTACCTACCTATAGGTTAAGAGAGTTTATGAAACACAAAAGCTTTAAAGTGGGATGTCTGAGCACTGATAGATATTGGACCTATGAAAGGCTTACATCTTAGAAATGGACTCTGAAGAGGTTTATGTGTTACATAATTCAGTAATATAGTGTGGCGAGATGCAACGTTACCCCTAACATGAACAAAACAAAGAGGCTTCATCGCCTGTGCCATTCCATTGTGTATATACATAAGGCTTTATTGTAACAGCCGAAAATTGGAAACAAGCCAAAATGGCCATTAAACAGAAAAGTGGGTAAACAAATTGTGGTTCATCTAGACAGGATATAGTACTCAGCTATAAAAAGAATGAAGTATTTACATAAGCAAAGATTTATGAATCAGAAAATAATTATGCAGCATGGAGGGAAAACAATTTTTAAAAAGTAAACAAAATTCTATGAAACAAACTAATTTACTGTGAAAGAGTAAATCAGTAGTTGTGAGGGCAGAAAGAGATTTTAAAAGTGTATTCTCTGGTAGCCGAGGGGTTAGGATTCTGGGCTTTCACTGCCACGACCCAGGCTTGATCCCACAAGTGTGTGGTGTGGCCAAAAATACAAGGGAAGTAACTATGAATTACAGATATGATAACCATCAGCATTATTTTTAATGGTTTCATGGTTTTTACACTATGTCAAAACTAACCACACTGTACAATTTAAATCAATTATATGTCAATAAACCTTTGTAAGAATTTGTTTAAATAGAAATCTAATTCATTTTTTTTCATAACCAGATGTTTAGAAAGCTTGGGATGCAGCCCTCCAACAGGGCAGAAAGTATTCATAAAGATCATTTCTGAGTTGGCAGGAACAGCTGCTAGGTCACAAAAACTGTATCTCTGGGCTTCAAGATCTCCCTTCTGTCTATTTTCATTTTCTTCTCCATGCAGCAGTATCCTTAGAGTGAGCAGCCCGGAGGCTACACAAATATACAAAGCTTTATATGCTCTGACAATGACTGCAGCTACAGGAAGAACACAGCTATGGCATGTACACCTCATCCAACACAATGTAGCCACAGTCACTGAATATTTGTGGAGGCACGTTTAAAAGAGGCACACCTCTCTCACCGCCACAGCCTCCTCCAGTGCATATGAATCACATCCACTGTGTGTGAATTTAGGTTCCAGCCTCACCCCTGTCTTACAACCAACACCAGAAAACCCAACTCTAGACGTGAAGGCACGTGATTCCTTTGCAGTACCTGGGGAACAGCTTCCCCACAGTAGTGCTCAGCATTATGTGATATCCTTGGGAAAAGAGAACTGATTTATACTTCTCACAGAGGCACTAGAGGTGCTTCCTCCCTTGAAAATTACTCCTCCTTACTGTTCTGTAGAGAATGGGACAGAGACATCTGCCTTCCCTGATCACTGCAAGGGACATACATACTACTGGAACCTGGAAACTACTAAGTGGTAGAGGTGAGGCTTCTGCCACAGAAACTGGAAGGAACATAATTCAGGCAACAGAGCCAGCAGTAGAATATGCAAAGAGGATCCTAAAAGCTTTCCACAAACCTAGAACTCCTGGGGAACCTTCCCACTCTGGATGCTCAGCTGTATAATGTTCAACGTCAAGCAGATGGCTCCCTCACAAAAACACTCTAGTTCTAGTACACTGAAAACCCGTAGGTCTCAGAGACCTTTAGATGAAGGTTTTCCCAACTTTGCTGCACAAATTTTATCCAGGCTGTGAACTTGTTTAATTACAGACCATTGGCTGTAACTGATTTTCTCCCAGTCACTGCATTCATGAGGTTATCTGGTGTGAAGTTTTCTGTGTTGAATGATGTGGGAGCTTTGACTAAAGGACTTCCCACATTCCCCACACTCATAAGGCTTTTCTCCTGTGTGTACTCTCCGGTGCTGAATGAGGTTGGACTTTTGGCTAAAGGATTTCTCACACTCGTCACACTTATATGGTCTGGCTCCAGTGTGAATTCTCTGGTGTTGATTAAGAGTGGAGCTGTGGCTAAAGGATTTCCCACATTCCCCACACTCATAAGGCCTTTCTCCAGTGTGAATTCGCAGGTGCTGCACAAGTTTGCATTTGTAGCTGAAGGATTTTCCACATTCACTACATTTATAAGGCCTCGCTCCACTGTGGATCTTCTGGTGCTGAATGAGGTTGGAGCTTTGGCTAAAGGAATTCCCACACTCACCACACTTATAAGGCCTTGCTCCAGTGTGAACTCTCTGGTGTTTAATGAGAGTGGAGCTGTAGCTAAAGGACTTCCCACATTCGCCACACTCATAAGGCCTCACCTTAGTGTGAATTTGTAGGTGCTGCACAAGTCTTAATTTGTAGCTGAAGGCTTTCCCACATTCATTGCACTTATAAGGCCTTGCTGCAGTGTGACTTCTGTGGTGTTGAATGAGTCTGTAGCTTTGGCTAAAGGATTTCCCACATTCACTGCACTCATAAGACCTTGCTCCTGTGTCAGGTCTCTGGCAATTAATAAGGATGGAGCTTTGGTTAAAGGGTTTCTCACAGTCATAGTAACTTTCTCTAGTGTGAAGTTGCTCATCCTGAAAAAGTGTGTATTCATAGCTGAACAATTTCTCATACTCACTATACTTGTAATGACTTTTTCCGCTATGAAAGGACTCCCCACACCTGAAGCTGCTCTGTGGCTTTGCCCCTTTGAGAGTGGCCTGGTGCTGAAGAAGATTCAACATAGCCAGGAAGTCCCTCCCGACTTCTTCGCAGGTGAAGGTCTTCCCTGAAACATGGAACCTGTAGTTCGTCACAAATGAGGCCCTATCTATGTCCCTTTTGAATGGCTTCTCATCATTGTGCTTCTGGTGCTGGTGACTGTTTGGACTCAACCAAAATTGTTTTCCACATGCCTCACAGGGGTATGATTTCTGCCCAGGATGCAATCCTTGGTAATCAGGCAGATACAAAATGTCTCTCCCAGCCATGACACACTTCTCACAGGGGTGAGTCTTCTGAATGGATGGATCTGGAGTTGGAGTCTTGCCCAGTGACATTTGTTCTACAGAAACACTCTGCACAGAAAATGCTTCCTCATCCTCCATTCCATACCAACAACCTGAAAGCACAGAAATGCTGGTGAAATGCATGTTGTCTTTGGTGGTGGTGGGGCAGCCCCAACACAAATGTGTCAGACACACCAAAGAATGAGGCCATTGGATTGTTTTCAATATGAGGTTGATGAAAGAGCTGCTTTGCAGTACTGGGACTCTGAAAGCCCTAAGAAGTAGGGAGCCCTTGCAAGATGGAGGCTGTCAGGGTGGCATGCAGCACAGGAAGAAACATCTCCAATTCACTTCTCTGCCAACACCCTTCAGGAGGGCCTTGGCTGCTGCTGATATTTGAGTGCTATGTTCAAGTATCCAGGCCCAGGAAGATATGGTTGCAACTGACTACATGGTATTCACAGTCTATTTAATGATATGTGCATGCCTTGCAATACATTATGTGGGACCTAATCTTGGGGAACATTGTAGGGGGAAGAGTAAAGGTGACACATGAAAGTAGAAAGGTGGGGACAGCCAGGGACCCAGAGAAGAATCAGAAGTTATAGAAGTGTCCACAGTAAGGAAGGAAAGGTAGAAATGAGGTGTGGTTACTGGCATCACCACCAACACACTGGTGGACACAGGACAGGTTCCATATGATCTGAATACAGTCTTGATGTCATGCCCTCCATCAGCTGCCATTCACCAAAGAGAGACCTGCTCTGAACCCATCTCGCCATGGCTGGAGTCATGTCCATCCCAGCACTCTTCTTTCTGAACCCCAGTTGAACAACTGCCTGGGACCTGTGTCCTAAGGCAATGACAGGATAGGTGATGGACTAGCATTGGCCCAGAGTAATTCTGCATATTATAAGAATAGCCCATGGGAATTCCCTCACAGTCCAGGGGTTAGGATTCTGCACTTTCACTGCCAAGGGTCCAGGTTCAATCCCTGGTTGGGGAACTAAGATCCCACAAGCCATGGGGCATGGCCAAAAAAAAAAGGCCATCGTCCCCAAAGGTAGTCAACGTATTATCAATGGCAACTGCTGGCACAGACAGGAAGAATGTCAACAGAAAGGAGACAGAAAAACCTGGGCAGGAGCCATGGATCTGGACAAGTTACCCAGCCAGGGAGAGGGCAAGTAAGGTGTGATCCATCAGGCTCACTGGGGCAGCACACCAGTGGCTGTAGTTTCAAGAAGAGGGAAGTCGCTCAGCCCAGCCCTGTCGACCACAGCACCCAGCCAGGGAACTGAGAAAGGAGACAGAACCTACTGTTCAATTGTGAGAAGATCAGAGTCTAGCCCAAGGTACTGGGATGGGTGTGAGGGCCTTACCCAGTGAGGTCACAAGTGCAAAGTTCTCCAGCATGACATCGTGGTACAGGCATCTCTGAGCCTCATCAAGGAGCCCCCACTCCTCCCAGGAGAAGTACACTACCACGTCTTCAAAGGTCACACTACCCTGCCATGATGGGGAGAGATGAAATCACAAAAAGCCTCTCTCCCAAGGACCCACAACCCATCATTCACACATCTACCCCATGCTTACCCTCCTCCCAAGCTCTCCAACTCGGAGGCGACACCAGACCCTGGTGCCACTAATGTCACTCTCTCCTCATGGTCCTGCCTGCAGGGCCCCACCAGCCCCCAGCCAGGCCATATCCCTGGGATACCCCAGAGCATACCTGCCAGGTACAACCAAATGTAGACTCAACCTGCACTCTTAAGTCCCTAATACCAAAGATGTAGAATCATAAGCTCATGCTCCCACTCTGTGTGCACATCTTTCTTAGCACCTCTTGCATCTGTGCATGCCATAAGTGCATCCCCACAGCCACAGGGATTCCATTTGTCTCCCCGTTACTCATCATACAGCATTGAGAGTGCCCTGCTACTACAGACCTCTGCAGGACCCCACCTCCCGCCAAGGCTACCACAACAAAGTACCACATAGTGGCTAGCTTAAACAACAAAAATTCATTTTCTGACAGTTCAAGTGTTGGCAGGGTTGGTTGCGTTTACAGCCTCAATCCTTGGCTTATTGATGGCTGTCATTTCCCTGTGACTTAACTTGGTCTTTCTTCTGTGTCTGAGAACAAATTTCCTGTTATTACAAGGACACTGGACATGTTGGATGAGGGTTCATATTAATAAAAAACCCTATCTCCAAACACAGTCACATGCTGAGTTACTGGGGATTAAAACTTCAACATAAGACTTTAGGGGGGTCATAATTCCACGTGTAACATGAGGCCGAGTAACTCACAGGTGTCCTATTCATCCCTAAGCTCATCAACCAGCCTTGGAGGATCCACAAAAGGTCACCACAAAATTCTGGTGAGTCAAGAATGGTGAATAAGCAGCAGCCCCATCCTCAGGGTCATCCTGCCTCAGTTACTCCTAGGCCTCTGCATTCACCTCATGTCCACTCTTCCCTTGGAAACTGTGGCTGCTAGATTATCCTCTCCTCCCTCAATGGCTACCTCTCTTAAAACATTTTACCTATGTCTGAGAGACCACTTCTTCCAACCTGGTGCCCAAGGAAGACACCCAGAATTGACACCTACTCTCTTCTTCTGATTTGTTAATAATACTACCACCAGAACAAGAATTCCCCTTCCTAAACGTGACAGAATGCCCCACCCAATCCACCAAGCAGTCACCACCCATGTGTGTCTAATGCTGAATTCTGTCTCAAATTTCTAGACCTTTCTTTTCTGCAGCTAGATGGAACAGGTTAAGGCATGTGTAAGTTCACCTCCATCTTATGACCCAATCTCCCCCACTGCTCCTACCACCTCCAAAATCAACACCCACTTCTCAGGGAGACATTCCAGGCCTGAGTCCTGCCTCCCTACTCTGTTCTCATCAGAAGAAGACTTACATTTCCCTGAATATTCCCAGCTTGGCCTCACCTTCAAGCATCTGGCACATACTGGTACCTATGCCCTTGACGACTTTACTAATTTCTGGAATTGTGAACACCTCCATATAACCTCCAGCCTCGGTTGACGTTTCTCCAGGGTCCCAGACTAAGAGCTGGGAGAATGGCAGGTGAAGGGTCCCATGATACCACAACCCCAGATACCACATGCATAGGGTCATGATCAGTGAGACCCTGGGACACCCCCCCCCACTTACTTGTGTAGATTCTAAAAGCACTTCAACTGTTATGGGAACCACTGGGCAGAGGTCAGTGGAGGCAGGCAACCATGCTGGAGCTCAGTGGGCTCTGGTCTCCATTATAGCTCTGCTCACCACTGGAGCAAAGAGACCTCAGGCTGTCTAAACTCTGGGGTTCAGTCCTCAGTGCTGACTCTTAGCGGCTATGTGACCTGCACAAGGACTCCGTCTCCCTGTGCTTCACTGTCGTCAAACCTCTCCAGTCTGTTCTTCCTTTAAAAATCCTCTTGGAAAACTTCATTTGTCTTCTTTGTTGAAATTCCCCATGGTTCCCAGGGCCTTCAGAATGAAGAAACAACCCCCTGAGCCTGCCAATCCAGGGGCCACTCAATCTCAATGCTCTGTTCCCTAAAGAAATAGGTTTCCCGAATCCTCCGACCTCCAAACCTATACACCTGCTGATCCCTCCACCTGTGACCCTCTCCCACGCACCATCACACTGTCTGTCAGAAACAGGGCCCCAGGCCCCCACCCATGGCCGCCTCACCATCCTGGACACTGGGGTCTGGGCTGCGGGCACAGGAGCAAGCGCCCCACACTCGGGGCTTTAGTGTCTTGTGGAGTGAGGGTGGTGAGGGCCTGGAGGACGAGCGTTTACCTGAGGCGTGTCCCTCAGCACTGCCGCCGCCATCGGAGTCTGTGGGTGGAGCAACCCAGTGCTTCAGATCCGACTCTGTACAGCAAGGACAATTCCTCTTGGTCGTGTCTCCTCTTTAATTTGGTCACCTCGGACCAGACACAGAGCTGTGGAACCTCTGAGTAGGAAACAGACTGCCACTAGGAGAATGCCGGAAATCCCGCCTTGACACGATGGCACACATGGAAATGCCCCAGTCCTGGACCTTCATTGGCTCCACACTGACGTGAATTTGTTGGCTCAGGGTCCTCTGGTCAATGTAGTTCTCACAGCAGTGAATAAAACACTGAATTAAAGAGTAAATAAAACACTGAATTAAAACAGTTAATAAAACTCCTCTGTATATTTTATCTACTTAATGAGTTTAAATAGATGAAGATATAAAATCTTTAAGGATATCTTGAGGTATTTACTTTTTTGGCCATGGCTTGCAGCTTTTGGGATCTTAGTTCCCCAACCACGGCTGGAACCCCGCCCTTGGCATTGAAAGCACAGAGTCCTAACCATTGGACCACCAGGGAACTCCCTTGAGGTATTCACTCTTGAATTGAGCTGCCAAAGATCACACCCCCTTTCTGTGAGAATGATTTAGTGACAGTGACTTGTTAATCTACATGTATATAAATCATTTGGTATGAAAGATGCTAAGAAGTTCTAACTAAAAATACCATGTAAACTGACAAGGGACAAGCACTCCCTACAAGTGCGTGTGCGTTCACAAACAATTGTGTGACTTCATAAGCACTAAGAACATTTCCAAAATATGTGAATTCTTGAAAAAATACAATAACTGCACCAAGGAAAACTTTTGGGATCTTGATTTAGAAAACATTACAAAGCTCATAATTTTCTTGGGGAAACAACAGGTTTTATTTTTCACGTAATGGAGCCCTATTCAAAGGACCATCTAGGTAAGCCACTAAGTGCTTACACAGAGCCTCTGAAGACTGAATACATTAGATAAACCCCACAGAGAAAACATTCAGATCCTCAGTTGATGAGATGATAAGACTCTCCCTGCAAAGAAGCAACTCTTACTATGAGAAAGAGTGTTTCTGCTGAATTTATCAGATACAAAGGCAGGGGACCAAAATATGCCACATTGGCATAGGGATTATCTTGAGCTGGAGGCAGATAAGAATCAACACATGCAGAAAGACATCTTCCAAGAACATCCTTTGGAGGAATGAAGAGTCAGACCTGAGCTCCCCAAGACCTGGCTCTACTCAACAGCCTACAAACTCTAGTGCTGGATACCTCAGGCCAAACAACCAGCAAGACAGGAACACAGCCCCACTCATCAAAAAAAAAAAAAGAAAGAAAGAAAGAAATGACAAAAAAATATATGTCACAGACGAAGGAGCAAGGTAAAAACCTACAAGACCAAATAAATGAAGATGAAATAGGCAACCTATGTGAAAAAGAATTCAGAATAATGATAGTAAAGATGATCCAAAATCACGAATTGAGAAAATAGAAGAAATGTTTAACAAGGACCTAGAAGAACTAAAGAGCAAACGGGATTCCCTGGTGGCACAGTTGTTGAGAATGTGCCTGCCAATGCAGGTGACAGGGATTCGATCCCTGGTCAAGGAAGATCCCACATGCCACGGAGCAACTAAGCCCACAGGTCACAACTACTGAAGTCTGTGCGCCTAGAGCCCAAGCACCACAAAAAAGAGTAGTCCCTGTTTGCTGCAACTAGAGAAAAGCCTGAACACAACAACAAAGACACAATGCAGCCAAAAAAATAAATTAAGTAATTTTTTTAAAATAAAGAAACTGTCTTGCAATGCAGGGGATGCTGGTTCGATCCCTGGTTGGGGAACTAGGATCCCACATGCTGTGGGGTAACTAAGCCCGCACGCTGCAACTACTGAGCCACACACTCAAGCCAGCATGTCACAACTAGAGAGAAGGCTGTGTGCCAAAAATAAATATTTTTTTAAAAGAAATGAAAAGGAGAAATTACAACTGACACCGCAAAAATACAAAGGATCATAAGAGACTACTACAAGCAACTCTATGCCAATAAAATGGACAACTTGGAAGAAACGGACAAATTCTTGGAAACATACAGCTTTCCAAGACTGAACCACGAAGAATTAGAAAATATAAACAGACCAATCACAAGTAATGAAACTGAAACTGTAATTAAAAATCTTCCAACAAACAAAAGTCCAGGACCAGGTGGTTGCACAGGTGAATTCCAACAAACATTTAGAGAAGAGTTAACACCTATCCGTTTCAAACTCTTCCCCAGGCTCATTCTACGAGGCCACCATCACCCTGACACCAAAACCAGACAAAGGTATCACAAAAAAAGAAAATTACAGACCAATATCACTGATGAACAGTGATGCAAAAATCGTAAACAAAATACTAGTAAACAGAACCCAACAACACATTAAAAGGATCATACACCATGATCAAGTGGAATTTATCCCAGGGATGCAAGGATTCCTCAATATACACAAATCAATGTGATACACCATATTAACAAATTAAAGAATAAAAACCATATGATCATCTCAATAGATGCAAAAAAAGCTTTTGACAAAATTCAAAACTCATTTATGATAAAAACTCTCCAGAAAATGGGCATAGAGGGAAACTACCTCAACATAATAACAATCATATATGACAAACCCACAGCAAACATCATTCTCAATGGTGAAAAGCTGAAAGCATTTCCTCTAAGATCAGGAAAAAGACAAGGATGTCCACTCTTGCCACTATTATTCAACATAGTTTTGGAAGTCCTAGCCACAGAAATCAGAGAAGAAAAAGAAATAAAATACAAATTGGAAAAGCAGAAGTAAAACTGTCACTGTTTGCAGATGACATGATACTGTACATAGAGAATCCTAAAGATGCCACCAGAAAACTACTAGAGCTAATCAATGAATCTGGTAAGGTAGCAGGATGCAAAATTAATGCACAGAAATAGAAATTTTGGAAACACTCCCATTTACCATTGCAACGAAAAGAATAAAAGACCTAGGAATAAACCTACCTAAGGAGGTAAAAGACCTGTACTCAGAAAACTATAAGGCACTGATGAAAGAAATCAAAGATGACACAAACAGATGGGGAGATATACCATGTTCTTGGATTGGAAGAATCAATATTGTAAAAATGACTATACTACCCAAAACAATCTACAGATTCAACGCAAAGCCTATCAAATTACCAATGGCATTTTTCACAGAATTAGAACAAAAAATGAATCAGACTCCCTGACCTCAGGCTACACTACAGGGCTACTACGGTAATCAAGGCAGTATGGCACTGGCACAAAAACAGAAATATAGATCAATGGAACAGGACAGAAAGCTCAGAGATATACCTACACACCTATGGTCACCTAATCTATGACAAAGGAGGCCAGAATATACAATGGAGCAAAGATGGCCTCTTCAATAAGAGTTGCTAGGAAAACTGGACAGCTACATGTAAAATAATGAAATTAGAACACTGCCCAACACCATACACAAAAATAAACTCAAAACGGATTAAAGACCTAAATGTTTGACCCACCTCCTAGAGTATTGAGAATAAAAACAAAAATAAATAAATGGGACCTAATAAAACTTAAAACCTTTTGCACAGCAAAGGGAACCATAAACAAGACAAAAAGACAACCTTCAGAATGGGAGAAAATATTTTCAAATGAAGCAACTGGCAAAGGATTAGTCTTCTAAATATACAAACAGCTCAAGCAGCTCAATATCAAAAAAAAACCAATCAAAAAATCGGTGGAAGACCTAAATAGACATTTCTCCGAAGAAGACAAAGATGGCCAACAAATACATGAAAAGATGCTCAACATCACTAATTATTAGAGAAATGCAAGTCAAAACTATGATGAGGTATCACCTCATAGTGGTCAGAATGGCCCTCATCAAAAAATCTACAAACAATAAATGCTAGAGAGGGTGTGGAGAAAAGGGAACCCTCCTACACTATATGGAGAAGAGTATGGAGGTCCCTTAAAATACTAAAACTACGGGCTTCCCTGGTGGGACAGTGGTTGAGAGTCCGCCTGCCAATGCAGGGGACACGGGTTCGTGCCCCAGTCCAGGAAGATCCCACGTGCCACAGAGTGGCTGGACCCGTGAGCCATGGCTGCTGAGCCTGCACATCCGGAGCCTGTGCTCTGCAGCAGAAGAGGCCACAACAGTGAGAGGCCCGCATACCACACACACAAAAAAACAACAACTAAAACTACAACTACCATATGACACAGCAATCCCACTACTGGACATATACCCTGAGAAAACCATAATTCAAAAAGAATCATGTACCCCAATGTTCATTACAGCACTATTTACAATAGCCAGGACATGTAAACAATCTAAGTGTCCACTGACATTTTATCTATGAATGGATAAAGAAGATGTGGTACACACACACACACACATATATATATATATATATAATGGAATATTACTCAGCCATAACCAGGAATGAAAGTGGGTCATTTGTAGAGATGTGGATGGACCTAGAGTCTGTCGTACAGAGTGAAATCAGAAAGAGAAAAACAAATATTGTATATCAATGCATGTATGTGCAATCTAAAAAAATGGTACAGATGAACATAATTCTAGGGCACAAATAGAGGTGCAGACATAGACAATGGGTGTGTGAACACAGAAGGGGAAGGGGACGGTGGGATGAACTGGGAGAGATTAGGTTTGACATGAATACACTACCATGTGTAAAACAGATAGCTAGTGGGAACCAGCGGTATAGCCCAGGGAGCTCATATAGCACAGGGAGCTCATATAGCACAGGGAGCTCAGCTCGGTGCTCTGTGATGACCTATATGGGCGGGGCCTAGGAGGGAGGGAGGGAGGGGATATATGTATACATAGAGCTGACTCACTTGTACAGTAGAAACACAACATTGTAAACTAATTATACTCCAATTAAAAAAAAAAAGGTAAAGGAGCAGATTCAGAGCCCTTCCCTTAATAATTAAAGAACTGGGGTTATTTAAAAAAAAAAAATTCAAATCAGCATTGGATTTCTACCATCAAACTCCCAAAACCTGAAAAAGCCATACGTTACTTTAGAGTAACATCTTTGAATAACTATTTACACAATAGTTTCGTTACGGAACTGGTGACAAAAACCACCTGCCTTGGCCAGGCCCGCTTGCCTGAGCTGTCGCACAACAGGAGGTTTTGATAAGGAACAAGGTGCAGCAGCAGAAAGCTAACCCGAAAACTAACCGGGAGGGGCCAAAAGAGGGAGGAGTCGACCAACCTCCCAGAGCCCTTCTCACTGGATCCATCTTGGCTGAGAGATGTGTGAGCCACGAGGAAGGAACCTAAGTCAGACTATGGGCCAAGCGAGATGACTGGCCAGAGACAACCTGAAAGCTAACCCCGTCACCATAAAACCTGAGACTGTGAGCCACGTGGCAGAGCAGTTCTTCCTGGGCTCCCTCACCCTGCCGCTCTCTGCCCGGGCGTCACTTCCCAATAAAGTCTCTTGCTTTGTCAGCACATGTGTCTCCTCGCACAATTCACTTCCTAGTATAAGACAAGAGCCCACTCTTCGGCCTTGGAAGGGTTCCGCTTTCCTCGACAGTTTCTTTTGTATCCTACAACTACTATGAGTTATTTCAATTATTATTCAATAGTGGATGCAAAATTCCCAACAGATTAACTGACACAGTTTATAAGACTTAAAACATAAAAAGAAAAATTTATTAAATACACGATTGAATGTCCTGGAGGGAACTTAGAGCCCAGAGGCCGTATTTGGAAAAAAGGTGTTTGCCTTACCCAGCACACAAACAGAACTTAGAGACAGGGTTGTCACTGCTAACCAGCACAAAGGGACAAAAAGTTGAGAAACAAAGACGCAAGTGAAGAAACGTTTTCATCAGCCAACAGCTTGGGTTTACAACTAGGGCCATCTAAAAGGACAAAATAGATGTGAATAAGTAAAAAAGCCAAACATGCTCACCAGGATCAGGATGGTGCATGTGGTTCTGGCTTCATAGGAAGGTCCAGAAGAAGGTCTATTGCTGAGAATGTATTGGACTTACTGCTTGTATCTGTAAAGAACAAAGACAATAGAGTCATTAGCCCAGACCGCAAGGCTCAAACACATTACATCAATATCACAGATACAGACGATATCTCCTCTCAATCTATCTGGAATATCCCAGGAAGATATGCATATGTTTCCCCCCGCCCCCATACTTCTGTTTCTGCTCCTCGCTACTCTCACAGGAATGTTAATATATACCAGGAGTTTCAGGATACAGTCGAGGAAATAGGAGAAGCCAATGTACTCAGTGGATGGAGCTAAGAATTTGATCCCCAAAGAGGTACTGGGGCAAAGGTTAATGGCCTAGAAACTACTCAGGAAGCAAGTCATGCTGGGGGAAAGCTCCATGCCCTTTCTGTGTAAACAGAAGACATGTTGACTTCCAGCATCATTCAATCCAAAACATGCCATTGGTAGATGATCCCTTTAGAGAAAGAACCAACTTGCTAGCAAAGACCAACTGACCCACAGAGGTCTCAACCCATGCCCCAATTTGAGTTACAAAGCTATAAAGAGTGAGGAATCTCCAAGGATCCCAACCCAGTCTGAATGAAGATAATATGCAAAGTAATGTTAGTAGAAACTACTCCATCAATTTAGAAAGTATGTTAGAGACTGATTTTATTTGAATCTACCAGAAAATTGATTTGCTCACATAGCAAATTGTTTTAATTTAACAACAAGAGCAAGTCTTTTGTAATAACAAAGCTATTTAGTATCGATTGTTTCATAATAACAAAGATTAATCAACGTAGTATCTATCAATGGGAGACTGAATAAATCATGCTGCATCCTTATAATCAGGGAAGCCCCAGAGTTCTTTTAAATTGGACAATGCCCCTGGTCACACAGAAACCAATGAGTTCAACACCAAAGGCCTTAAAGTGGTCTACTTACCCCCAAACACATGCCTCTAATTCAGCCTCTAGATCAGGGGATCATAACAACCTGTAAGCCTCATTACATAAAGTACTCTATAGAAAGATTATCAATGCTATGGAAGAGAATCCTGATAAAGAAATCATCATGGAAGTTGGGAAGGTTTACACCATTGAAGATGCTATTGTTGCTATAGAAAAAGCTGTGAAAGCCATAAAGCTTGAAACAATAAATTCATACTGAAGAAAACTGTGTCCAGATGACTTCACAGGATTTAAAACAAAGCCAAGGGCTTCCCTGGTGGCGCAGTGGTTGGGAGTCTGCCTGCCGATGCAGGGGACACGGGTTCGTGCCCCGGTCTGGGAAGATCCCACATGCCGCGGAGCGGCTAAGCACGTGAGCCATGGCCGCTGAGCCTGCGCGTCCAGAGCCTGTGCTCCGCAGCGGGAGAGGCCACAACAGTGAGAAGCCCGCGTACCGCAAAAAAACAAAACAAACAACAAAAAAACAAAGCCAATTGGGCTTCCCTGGTCGCGCAGTGGTTAAGAATCTGCCTGCCAATGCAGGGGACACAGGTTCGAGCCCTGGTCCAGGAAGATCCCACATGCCGCAAAGCAACTAAGTCTGTACGCCACAACTACTGAGCCCGCGTGCTGCAACAACTGAAGCCCATGTGTCTAGAGCCCATGCTCTGCAACGAGAAGCCACCGCAATGAGAAGCCCGCGCACCGCAACGAAGAGTAACCCCCACTCGCTGCAACTAGAGAAAGCCCGCATGCAGCCATGAAGACCCAACACAGCCAGAAATAAAATAAATAAAATAAATAAGTTAAAATAAATAAATAAATAAAACAAAGCCAATCAAGGAAATCATGAAAGAGATTGTGGATCTGACCAAAAAAAGGGTGTGAAGGTGAAGGGTTTCAAGATATGGATCTTGGAGAAATTCAAGAGCTAACTGAACACCACACCAGAGGAATTCACGAAGACGACCTGATGGAGACGAGTACTTCCAAACCAGTGCCAGACGACGAGGAAGATGATGTAGAAGCATCAGGGCCTGAAAATAAATTGACATTAGACAATCTAGCAGAAGGGTTCTGACTATTCAAGACTGCTTTTGACTTCTTTTACAACATGGACCCTTGTATGATACAGGCACTGAAACTAAGGCAGACAGTGGAAGAAGGATTGGTACCATACAGAAACATTTTTAAAGAAATGAAAAAGTAAAGAAGTCGGACAGAAATTATGTATTTCTGTGAAGTTCGACCAAGCGTGCCTGCCTCTCCAGCCTCCCCTTCCACCTCCTCCACCTCTATCACCTCTGCCACCCTGAGACGGCAAGACCTATCCCTACTCTTCCTCCCCCTCCTCAGCCTACTCAACATGAAGACACCAAGGATGAAGACCTTTATGATGACCCACTTCCACTTAGTGAACAGTAAATAATCATCATGACTTACAGTTAATAAACTTATCTGTTGTGTATGCGTGTGTGTCTTTGTGTGAAAATCTAAGAACTGTATGGTAAGAACTGTATGAGAATTTTTGTGTCATCATCATCATTGCCTAAGTATTCATCATGTAGAACACTGTGTTCAAGACTTGTATTGAGATATCCCCTGGCGGTCCAGGGGTTAGGACTCCACGCTTCCACTGCAGGGGGCATGGGTTCGATCCCTGGTCAGGGAACTAAGATCCCACATGATGCGTGGGGCAGCCAAAAAAAAAAAAAAAAAAAGACTTGTATTGAAGTGGATAGCCCATCCTTACATAGGAATAAGGTGAGTGATATTTAATATAAAATTAATAATGTGTTAGTTTTTTACTGTTTTATAACTTTGCTTTCAAAGTATTATATTATTATATAGTATCTCTCTCCTATTCTCTTAATTGGAGAAACTGCATATCAACCTGTCATCACAGGTAACTCGTATGAATAGAACTGTAATACTGTATGCCATAAAAATATTATGATCATTCATTCATTAGTGTACAGGCTAGGCTATCATGAAGCAATCATACTGCTGCTTTATTATTAACACATGAATTATTATACCTATAAATATGAATTTCTTTTTCACATTATCTTATTTTTAATTAAGGTAGAGCGGATTTACAATAAGCTTCAGGTGTACAACATAGTGATTCACTCTTTTTAAAGGTTATACTCCATTTACAGTTATAAAATATTGCCTATATTCCTTATGTACAATATATCCTTGTAGCCTATTTTATACGTAGTAGTTTGTACGTCTAAATCCCCTACTTCTATCTTGCCCCTTCCCTTCGCTCTCCTCACTAGTAACCACTAGTTTGTACTCTATATCTGTGAGTCTTTTTAACATATTTTTAGTTATTTAATTTTTGGCTGCATCAAGTCCTATTTGTGGCTTGATACCTCAGCAGTTGCGGCACGTGGGCTCAAGTCCTCAGTAGTTGCAATGAGCGGGCTTAGTTGCCCCGTGGCATGTGGGATCTTAGTTCCCCAACCAGGGATCAAACTTGAGTCCCCTGCATTGGAAGGCGGGTTCTTAACCACTGGACCACGAGAGAAGTCCCTGTTTCTTTTTTGTTATCTTCACCAGTTTGTCTTCTTTTTTAGATTCCACATATAAGTGATATCATACAGTATTTACCTTTCTCTTTGAATTATTTCACTAAGCATAATACATTCCAAGTCCATTCATGTTGTTGCATATGCAAAACTCCATTCTTTTTAGGGCTGAGTAGTATTCTATTCTATTAAATATATACACATAATATATATAATACATATATCAAAGATATATACATTTATATATCCCACATCTTCTTGATCTAGTCATTTTTGATGGACACTTAAGTTGCTTCTATATCTTGGCTACTGTAAAAAATGCTGCTATGAACACTGGGGTACATGTATCTTTTCAAATTAGTGAGGTTTTTTTGTTTGTTTGGATAAATAGCCAGGGGTGGCATTGCTGGATCATATGGTAGTTCTAGTTTTAGTTCTTTTGAGGAACCTCCATATTCTTTTCCACAGTGGCTGCAGCAATTTACACTCCCGCTAACAGCATAGGAGGGTTCTCTTTTCTCCACATCCTTGCTATTTGTGGTCTTTTTATTATTTTTTATTTATTTTTATTTTTGGCTGCATTGGGTTTTCTTGCTGCACATGAGCTTTCTCTAATTGCAGCAAACTGGGGCTACTCTTCATTGAGGTGCGCGGGCTTCTCATTGGTAGCTTCTCTTTGTTGTGTAGCACAGGCTCTAGGCGCTCGGGCTTCAGTAGTTGTGGTACATGGGCTCCATAGTTGTGGCTCACGGGCTCTAGAGTGCAGGCTCAGTAGTTGTGGTGCACAGCTTAGCTGCTCCGCAGCATGTGGGATCTTCCCAGACCAGGGCTGGAAGCTGTGTCCCCTGCACTGGCAAGCAGATTCTTAACCACTGCGCCACCAGGGAAATCCTGTGGTCTTTTTGATGATAGCCATTCTGACAGGTGTGAAGGGATATCTCATTATGGTTTTGATTTGCATTTCTCTGATGATTAAAAATGTTGAGCATCTTTTCACATACCTGTTGGCCATCCATAAATACAGTGCAATACTGTAAATGTATTTTATTTTCCTTATGATTTTCTCAACAGCATTTTCTTTTCTCTACCCTTAAGTATAAAATACATATAACATAGAAAATATGTGTTGGTCAAGAGTAGGCTATTAGTAATTACGTTTTGGGGGAATCAAAAGTTACACTCAAAGTTTTGACTGTGTAGGTGGTCGACACCCCTAAACCCCACAGTTTAAGGGTCAACTGTATCTACAATGGATTAAAGAATAAATTTGTAAAAATCCTTTACGTTTACTACTACTAAAAAAAAAAAACCCTCAATTTGGAGAATGGAAAGGATCAAATCATCACACTGAGAAAGGAGAGATAAAAAGAATCCAGTTTTTTTTTTTTTTTTTTTTTTTGTGGTACGTGGGCCTCTCACTGTTGTGGCCTCTCCCGTTGAGGAGCACAGGCTCTGGACGCGCAGGCCCAGCGGCCATGGCTTATGGGCCTAGCCGCTCCGCGACATGTGGGATCTTCCCGGCCCAGGGCATGAGCCCGTGTCCCCTGCATTGGCAGGCGGACTCTCAACCACTGCGCCACCAGGGAAGCCCGAATCCAGATATTTTTGCATATTTTTTTTCTATCTGAACATCTCCTCCAATACCTTTCTTGTCTGTAAAAAACATGTTCCACCTAATACAGGAAAAGGGAGGGTAGAACCATGACCTACATTGATGGTACAGGCAATAATTATCAATGGCTGCTAAAGCTCTTAGATTACAGAGTGACTCAGGTGCAGTTGACACACTGACTACATTGATCATAATCCTACAAAAGAGAAAAATGAATAATTCTGAATCTGATCTCATCTCTAAAATAACTACCTTTTTGCAGGAAATATTAAGCATGGGAGGTCACATTAAAAGACATCATGAGAATGCAGTAAGCCAAATCAGAATATCAGAAAATTCTACATGGATTATGATCTCTTTCAAACAAAAAAAATTAATGTATAAAAGGGAGTTATTGGGCTTCCCTGGTAGTGCAGTGGTTAAGAATCCGCCTGCCAATTCAGGGGACATGGGTTCGAGCCCTGGTCTGGGAAGATCCCACATGCCGTGGAGCAACTAAGCCCGTGTGCCACAACTACTGAGCCTGCGACCTAGAGCCCACGAACCACAACTACTGAGCCCATGTGCCACAACTACTGAAGCCCGCGCACCTAGAGCCTGTGCTCCGCAACAAGAGAAGCCACCTTAATGAGAGGCCTGCACAGAGCAACAAAGAATATCCCCTGCTCGCCTCAACTAAAAAGAAAGCCTGCGCACAGCAACGAAGACCCAACGCAGCCATAAATAAATAAATAAATAATTTAAAAAAGGGAGTTATCCATAGAAGATTATAAAATCAAGAGATGTAAAATATAATAACAGATAAGAAATGATTTCATGTTTCTTTAAACGAACCTGTCAAAATATAAACATTCAGGAATATTTGAATACTGTTTGGTACTGGATAATATGGAAGAATTATTGTTTATAGTTACATATGATAAAATACTACAATTAAGTTAAACAAAAAAAGTCCTTGTCTATTAGATACACGTGCTTAAGGGTTTTTTTTTCTTTTTTGGGGGGCCACACCACATGTTTTGCGGGATCTTAGCTCCCTGACCAGGGATTGAACCCACACCCTCCGCAGAGAAAGTGTGGGGCCCTAACCATTGGACTGCTAGGGAATTCCCTTACTTAAGTATTTAGGGATGTAGTGATACGACTTCCGGAGTTTGTCTTAGCATAAACAGTTGCTGGAGGGAGATGGAGCAGGATTATAGACGAAATGATTTCAGCTGTGAGTCAGTCCATTTGTAGCTGTTTGATTAGTTCTTGTGGGTTTTTTTCCTATTACCCTCCTCACGTTTCTAGGATTTTTTAATATTCTGTACTATTATTTAAAATTTTTTTATATTAATAATTAGTCATGTTGAGTTTGTTTTCCATTTGCTATGTTATCCGTTTATTCTGGAGTATAACATATCTCAAAACCTCTCATGTTCAGATAATGTCACATTGGATTATAATAATATTATTCTTTCTCATCATTTTTCCTTAGCAAAATTAAAAATACTGAATCCCTTCAACCTCAGGAGAGGCTGACCTTAGTCAGCCATACTGGCAGAGGTGTCAAGTAGGGAAGAGAAGACCCAACTCTGTGGGTTATTTCACAGTTCTCACCAAGTTTTCACTTCTATTACCACCAGGTCATCAAACTCAGACTGTTATTGAACCCTCCTACACTGTTGGTGGGAATGTATTGAGTTGGCCAAAAAGTTCATTGGGGTTTTTCTGTAAAACCAGAATGAAATTTTTGGCCAACCCAATAGAATGGTACAGCCACTATGGAGAACAGTATGGAGGTTCCTTAAAAAACTAAAAATAGAGTTATCATATGATCCAGCAATTCCACTCCTGGGCATATATTTGAAGAAAAGCATGGTTTGAAAGGATACATGCACCCCAATGTTCATTGCAGCACTGTTTACAACAGCCAAGACATGGAAGCAACCTAAATGCCCATTGATAGAGGAATGGATAAAGAAGATGTGGTACATATATACAATAGAATACTACTCAGCCATTAAAAAGAATGAAACAATGCCATTTCAGAACGCAGATGGACCTGGAGATTACCATACTAAGTGAAGTTAGTCAGAGAGAGAAAGACAAATATCATAGGATATCACTCATATGCAGAATCTAAAAAAAAAAAGATACAAATGAACTTACTTACAAAATAGAAAACAGACTCACCTATTAAGAAAACTAACTTATGGTTACTAAAGGGGAAAGGTGGCCAGGGTGGTGGTGGTGGTGGTGATAAACTGGGTGTTTGGGATTGACATATACACACTACTATATTTAAAATAGATAACCAACAAGGATCTACTATATAGCACAGAGAACTCTGCTCAATATTCTGTAACAACCTAAATGGGAAAAGAATTTGAAAAAGAATAGATACATGTATATGTATAACTGAATCACTTTGCTGTATACCTGAAACTAACACAACATTGTTAATCAACTATATTCTAATATAAAATAAAAATTTTTTTTAAATTCAGACATCAAAATAACAACTTTTAATAGAGTTTCAATTAAAACACCTTGCAGGCAAATATATATCTATTATTAGGAGAAGCTTACGGACTTCCAATATACCAAAACTGTCTCAATATCTGATATCATTCATGGATAAAGATGCAGTATGGCACCTCATGTACAACTTTTGTTCCTTCCAAAATTACAGGTTTTCAAGAAGTATTATCATGGTTAAATATTAGAAGCATGTGCAAATTGTTCTGAAATAAGACATAATGCTGGGTACCACCAAATATGACATGCCTGAAAAGATCAGGTGAAAATGACAGGTGAGGTCTGAGTAGTGAGAGAAGGAATCTGTGCAAAAGGTCTGGCTCTGTTTAAGGCCAATCTGAGGAGTTTTTTCCCTAAATATTATTCAGTTTTCATTTTGGAAAACCTTGCAAAATTATAGCCTGGAAGGGAGAGGAAAAGAAAAAACCATTTAAATAAAACCTGCCAGAGTCTTAGAAATGAATATGAAGAAGGGGGTCAAACCCATATTCGCTGCCTCAATAAATATGTGTTAAGCACCTAAATTATGTCACATTATTCTCAGTAGGTGAGCTATGTCAGGAAATTAGACTCATAATTAGAGAACCAAGATAGCTAAAAAAGGTGGACATTTGATAATAATTAAAATAAACAGGGACTTCCATGGTGGTGCAGTGGGTAAGACTCCATGCTTCCAATGCAGGGGGCTCGGGTTTGATCCCTGGTCGGGGAACTAGATCCTGCCTGCGCGTGCAACTAAGAGTCTGCATGCCACAACTAAGAAGTCTGCATGCCTCAACAAAGATCCTGTATGCCGCAACTAAGACCCAGCACAGCCAAACTAAATTAAATAAAATATATTTTTAAAAAGGTACTTAAAAAAATAAAATATACAATATGTAATAAGATAAAGGTACCTTAGGAGAAAAAAGGAGCCCAATTAGTGGAAGGGATGCAATATTAAATGTTAGTAAGGGAAGATCTCACTGACAGTTGGATATTTCAGACAACACTTGAAGAGGTGAAGGAATAATCCATGTGAATATTTTGGGCATATGATCCAAGCAAAAGAAACAGCCAGGGTCATGTCATGTCCCAGGCAAACTCAGGTGCCCATGTACATGAAATCAGTTGAGTGAGGCAGAAAGTTTAAGAGAGGAGGTCAGTGGGAAATCCCTGGTTGTCCAGTGGGTAGGACTCCACACTTCTACTTCAGGGGGCCTGGGTTCAATCCCTGGTCAGGGAACTGAGATCCCACAAGCAGTGCGGTGCAGCCAAAACAACAAGAACAACAAAAACAAATAAACAAACAAAACAGAGAGAGAGGTCAGAAAGGAACATGAAGCTCCAAAGTGTCCTGGTAAGGATTTTGAATTTTCTCTTAGGAAAATGGTAGTCATTACAGAATTTTGACCAAAAGACTGACATTTTCTATCTCATCCACTGAAAGGCCGTGTTGTCTGGTAAGCTGAGAAAAGACTGCAGAAGAATAAGGGTGGGAGCATAGAGACTACTATTGAAGAAATCCAGGTAAGAAAGGATGTTAGCTCTGACCAGGCTGGTAGCAGAAGTGGTTATGGAAAGTAGTCAAACTCTGGATAAATTTTGAGAGCAGAGCCAATAGGATTTCTTATGACTGCATATGGAGTGTCAGAAAAAGAATGCATCAAGGATAATATCTAGATTTTTGGCCTGCCTCAGCAAATGGAAGAACAGAATTGGCACCAACTGAGATAGGGAAAGCTATGACCAGGAAGGATTGGAAAAATGCTCAGGATAAATTTTTTTTTAACATGTTGAGTTCGTGATGTCTACTAGAATTCCAAGAAAAGGTCTATTATACAGATAACTGTGGAGTTTCAAAGTAAGGTATGTTATGGACATGTACACTTGCAAGTTTGGGGCTTATAGTGCATTTACAGTCATGACACTGTATGAAATCACAATAGAACGTGAGTGAAGATTGAGAATTTAGACATGACTGAGCTCTTGGGCAGTCCCATATTAAAGGGATGGGAGAAAAAGAGGACCCAACAAATTCAAATTAAGAATAAAAATGTCAATTGTGGCAAAAGCTTCTGAGAGGACATTTAAACAAAATCTCAGAAGTTACCATTGGGCGTAGGAGTTTGTTAATGACGATGCAGCTGTGAGGCTAATAAACCAAACCTGAGTGAGTAGAGCTACATAGCTGAGGTAATCGGAAGAGAGAAAAAAGAAAGCTCTTTAAAAGTTCAGTTGTAAAAGGTGAAAGAGACAGTAGAACAGGAAATGTACTGGATCATTAAGAGAGAAAAAACGATTTTTATTTTTTTAAATTATTCATTCATTCATTCATTTGGTTGTGCTGGGTCTTAGTTGCAACAGGCGGGCTCCCCAGTTGTGACATGCGAACTCTTAGTTGCGGCATGCATGTGGGTGAATTATTTCACTTCCATTATTAAGAATTAATTGCTCAATGTTAATTCTGAAATTTTATTTTGAGGTTTAATTTTCTGCTTTTACTCAACTTTTTTTTAAAAGTTAGGATCTGAACATTGCATTAGCTGAGCAAATCTATGGGATCTAGCTCTCTGGCCAGGGATTGAACCTGGGCCCCTGCACTGGGAGCAGAGTCTTAACCACTGTGTCACCAGTGAAGTCCCAGAAAAAACTATTTTTAAAAGGTATAAGTGTTTATAATGTTAGTTTAAAAAGAGACTGAGAGAGCAGTAATAAACAGGTCACCAGTCATGAGATTTGATAAAGAACCAGTCCACAGAGAAGTTAAGACATGGGGGCATGGTCCCTAGCTGGCATTAGAGTTAAATGATTTGTTTTAGGTTAGGAGGCAGAAAGTGTTTTCAAATGGTGATTTCTTTTTTCTTTCTGAGGGGGGCAGGGGCAGAATATCAAGATAGAGGGGAGTAATCCTGGGGAACTTAATGAACTAACAATTAAGATGTACTGGTCTTGCCAAAAGTTTAATAAACATGTTGAGCCAAGAACTGCAATCTGGAGAGGAAAATAACAGGAGATGGAAAAAGGCTGCTGGTCCAGGGGACAACATATGTGCACAGGAGTTCAAGTGAAATCTGTGAGCAGGGTTTGGGAAGTTTTAAATGACAAATCTATAATGACTGAGCTCTTTTTCCTGAAAGTACTGAAATATTTATAATTATTAAGACAGTTCAGGGGAAGATGTCCTAGATTTTCCAAGTGTTCCCCAACTAAGTGAAGGTGGTAAGGCTAAAAAGGAAATCTCCATATGGAGTCTTTTTAGTCAATGGGAACACTGAAATCTTAGAACAGTGATGGTCGAACCCAGGACCTGACATCTCTAAAGAGCAGAGAATGTGTCTGAGACCCGAGATGGTGATTCTGAAAGTCTTCTCTCTTTAAGCCAGCATATGCTCCAGGCAGTAAGTGAAACTGTGCCAACAGTCACTGGGGTAGGATGCAATTCTACTCCCCTAATTGGTGGTTGTGGTATAAGGAGAGTTTCAGTTAGAAATATAAATAGGAATTATGACATCTGCTGCAAACAGCTTATGATATACCATGGAGATGATACTGCATCCATCTAAAATTGAAGTGTGGTTGTGTATAAAGAAAAAAGAAAGATCTCCCAAAGCCCTAGCATTATGGATGTCAAATCAAAATATTGTAAATTTGAGAAGACTACTTCTGTTTCACAAAACGTATTCTCCTTAAAATTGTTTAAAAACCCACTCCTGAACATATATCTGGAGAAAACCATAATTTGAGAAGATACATGCAGGGAAGTTCCCTGGCGGCCTAGTTGTTAGGATTCCTGCTGTGGCAAGTGTTCAATTCCTGGTGGGGGAAGTGAGATCACGAAAGCCGAGGAAGGCAGGAAGAAAGGAAGGAAGGGAGGAAGGGAGGAAGGGAGGGAGGGAGGGAGGGAGGGAGGGAGGAAGGAAGAAAAGATACATGTATGCATGCACCCCAATGTTCACTGCAGCACTGTTTACAATGGCCAAGACATGGAAGCAACCTAAATGTTCACAACAGAGGAATGGATACAGAAAATGTGGTAAATATATAATGGAATATTACTCAGCCATAAAAAAGAACAAAATAATGCCATTTACAGCAACATGGATGGACCCAGAGATTATCATACTAAGTGAAGTCAGACAGAGAAAGACAAATATCATATGATATCACTGAAATGTGGAATCTAAAAAGATGATACAAATGAACTTATTTACAAAACAGAAACATACTTTGAAAACAAACTTACGGTTACCAAAGGGGAAAGGTGGGGGCGGGGAGAGAGGGATAAATTAGGAGTTTGGGATTAACATATACACACTATTATATTTAAAATAGATAACCAACAAGGCCCTATTATATAGCACAGGGAACTCTACTCAATATTCTATAATAATCTATATGGGAAAAGAATCTGAAAAAGAATGGATACATGTGTATGTATAACTCAGCCACTTCGCTGTACAACTGAAACTAACACAACATTGCTAATCAACTATACCCCAATATAAAATAAAAATTAAAGGGACTTCCCTGGTGGCACAGTGGTTAAGACTACATGCTCCCAATGCAGGGGGTCTGGGTTCAATCTCTGGTCAGGGAACTAGATCCCACAGGCATGCTGCAATTAAGAGTTTGCATGCCACAACTAAGGAGCCCACATGCTGCAGCTAAGAACCCCATGGCTGCAACTAAGGAGCCCCTGAGTTGCAACTAGGGAGCCCGCCTGCCACAACTAAGGAGCCCACATACCGCAATTAAGGAGCTGGTGAGCCACAACTAAGGAGGCTGCCTGCCATGACTAAGACCCAGCACAACCAAATAAATATTAAAAATAAAATAAAAATAAAAATTTAAAATTGTTTTAAAAAAGAGAAAACTAGTCCAAAATGGAGTCACTTGAACTGAGCTTCACTCACCAAACCAAGACTTAACACCTAACTTAATTACAGTTTCAGCCTCCCCTAGAAACCGAATCTTAAATCAGTCAATCTGGAATTAACCTGGTCAGCACTAGTGAGGTAATCTGCCTGATAGACCCCTGCCTGCTGTCGCCTAAAGAAAGGTAACCTTACCACAAACAATAAGCTCTTTTATAGTATAACTTTCTCATAGCTCTTCAGAGTTCCTTTCTATTCGTTAGATGGGATGCTGCCCAATTCATGAATTACTGAATTAAGCCAATAAGATCTTTAAAATTTACTTGGCTGAATTCTGTTTTTTAACAAAACCAAATGGGACTACTTTGATGTTACCTAAGCAAACACCAGAGAGCTTTATAATTTCAGATCTCTCTGCCTGAATTTCTTTGTTCTCAAATAGCCACATGGCTTGCTGCACAATCCTTTCAAGTTACCAGCCTAATGTCTTATTAGAGTCCTTTCATGACAACCCTATTTAAAATAATAATAATAATAATAACTCTCTGACCTTTGTCTTAATTTTCTGTAGTACATACTGCAAAATGTACTCTTTCTAATGTACAATTCAGCATCTTTTGAGAGCATATATAACATAAATACATCACTAAAATATACAGAACTTGGGAATTCCCTGGTGGTCCAATGGTTAGGACTCAGCTCTTTCATGGTTGTGGCCCAGGTTCAATCCCTGGTCGGGGAACTAAGATCCTGCAAGCTGCAGCCAAAAAAATAAAAAGCAACAAGGGAAAAGCAACAAATAACATACAAGGGAATCCACATAAGGTTATCAGCTGATTTTCCAGCAGACTCTGCAGGCAAGAAAAGGGAAAAACCTACAACCAAGAATATTCTACCCAGCAAGCCTCTCGTTCAGATTCAACGGAGAAGTCAAAAGCTTTACAGACAAGCAAAAGCTAAGAGAATTCAGCACCACCAAACACAGTTTTACAACAAATGCTAAAGGAACTTCTCTAGAAGAAAAGGCCAGGACTAGAAACAAGAAAATTACAAATGGGAAAGCTCACCGGTAAAGGTAAACATACAGTCAAAGTAGGAAATCATCCACACACAAATATGATATCAAAACCAGCAATCATGAGAAGCAGAAAGTACAAATGCAGGATATTGGAAATGCATTTGACATTAAGAGACCAGCAACTTAAAACAATATATATATATATAGACTGCTATATCAAAACCTCATGGTAACAGCAAAACAAACTTCCATGTACAAAATAAGTAAGTCACAGGGATGTAGTGTACAGAGTAGGGAACATAGTCAATAATATTGTAATAACTTTGAATGGTGACAGCAACAAGACTTATCATTGTCATCATTTTGTAATGTACAAAAATATCTAATTACTATGCTGTACAACTGAAACTAATAGAAGTCAATTATATAATACTTCAGGGAAAAAAACCCACTTGGATTCATCTCTGAATCCTCTGTTTCACTCTCTCACTATTATAAAACTGAATGTTTATGTCCCCCCAAAATTCATAGTTGACACAAAACCTCCCAATCTCATGGTATTAGGAGCCGGAGACTTTGGGAGGAAATTAGGATTAGATGAGGTCATAAAGGCAGGCCCCACGTGAATGGAATTAGCACCCTTATAAATGTCACGAGAGAGCTTGCTCCTCTCTCTGTTCTCCACCATGTAAGGACACAGTGAGAAGATGGTGTCTATGAACCAGGAAGCAGGCCCTCATCTGAACCTGACCATAAAGGCATCCTGATCTTGGACTTCTAGCCTCCAAAACTGTGTGAAATAAACTCCTGGTGTTTATATGTCATCTAGCTTACGGTATTTTGTTATAGCAACCCAAGCAGAACAAGACACTTTCCTTCCACATTAAGAAATCTAGTTAATCCTTAATAAAAACACATTCAGAATCCAGCCACTTCTAAGCTACCACTCTGTTCCATGAACCCTCAAGTGGCCTAATATAATAGCCTCCACCCTGGTTTTCCTTCCTCTTCCCTCAGTCTCACAATCTGTTCTCCACTATGCAGCCATATGCAGACTGTTAAGACCTAGGTAAGGGACTTCCCTGGTGGCGCAGTGGTTAAGAATCCCCCTGCCAAAAAAAAAAAAAAGAAAAGAATCCCCCTGCCAATGCAGGGGACATGGGTTCGAGCCCTGGTCCGGGAAGAGCCCACATGCTGCAGAGCAACTAAACCCCGTGAGCCACAACTACTGAGCCTGCGCTCTGGAGCCCACGAGCCACAACTACTGAGCCCACGTGCCTAGTCCCCATGCTCCGCAACAAAGAGAAGCCACCGCAATGAGAAGCCTGCACACCACAATGAAGAGTAACCACCGCTCGCCACAACCAGAGAAAGCCCGCACGTAGCAATGAAGACCCAATGCAGCCAAAAATAAATAAATGAATAAATTTATTTTTAAAAAACTTAGGTAAGATCATTCCCCTCCTCTGATCCAAACTTCCTATCACCTCCAGAATAGATACTCAACTTCTTTTATTTTTTTTAAAATTAATTAATTAATTAATTTTTTTTTGGCTGTGTTGGGTCTTCGTTTCTGTGCAAGGGCTTTCTCCAGTTACGGCGAACGGGGGCCACTCTTCATCGCAGTGCGCAGGCCTCTCACTGTTGCAGCCTCTTCTGTTGCAGAGCACAGGCTCCAGACGCGCAGGCTCAGTAGTTGTGGCTCACAGGCCTAGTTGCTCCGCGGCATGTGGGATCTTCCCAGACCAGGGCTCGAACCCTTGTCTCCTGCATTGGCAGGCAGATTCCCAACTACTGCTCCACCAGGGAAGCCCGATACTCAACTTCTTAGGCAGCCATTCCAGTCCTGAATCTTGTCTTCCTGCTCCTTCTTCCCACCTGATGGAAAGGAGATCTTAATGATCTCAACTCAGCTCTACCTCTAAACATTTTTACATCCTGGTATTGAGATAACCTTTCCACATCCGTTTACATTCGGTGCCAGAAATGTTAATACCTCCATATAATCCTTCGTAGACTTGGGATCCTGAGCTTGGGTCCTTAACGAATACCACGACACCACAATACAGAGAATATATGGGTGGGGGTAGGGATCAGTAAGGGACTGGGACACTCTACACGTACCGGTATAGGCCCCATAAGCGCTTCTACAGCCATGTTTTAAGAGACAGATTACAGATGAATGAATATAACCATGTCAGGTTTCAGTGGGTTCAGGGCCCTGTGTGCCCACGCCTGGCCCTTGAGCCTGGTGAACTAGGGCTGGATACCTAACCTCCGTGCCTCAGTGTCTCACCTTACTAGCTCTGTGTGCTTGAACGAAGATCCAACCTCCTGGTGCCCTAATACTTCATCCTCCTCCTTCAGTCTGTTCCTCCGTTGAACAGCCTTTGGGAAACTTTTAAAATCCTAATGTAGTCTGTGTCCCCCCTTGGTTTAAAATTTTCCGCAGCGATCAGCGTTCTGAGAACATAGGCAGAGGCCTCAGCCTGCTATTCCAGGCGCGACTCCGCCTCAAACTTTGTTCCTCGCCAGGCACAACGGAGCCCAGGTTTTCCGAATCCTCACGGCTCAATCGCAACTCCAAGCCTTTGTACATGCCGGTTCCTGTGCCTGTAACCCTCTCCCATATCTAATCACACCCCCGATAGTAAAATTAAACAGGAAAGCTGAGGTGTTGACCACTGTCAGAAACAGGAGTCCATATACTAGCGCCTCACCGTCCTGGACACCGGGGCCTGGGCTGCAGGGACGAGAGCATTTGGGGCTTTAGTGTCTGGTGGGGTGAGGGCCCGAGGACGAGCGTTTACCTGAGGCGGGTCCCTCTGAGCGGCCGCAGCCATCCAGGCCTGTGGGCGGAGCGGGGCCAGGAACGGGCCGGCGGTTCTTAAACCGGCCCTGGTGCGGATCATCTCGGGCGGCGCCGCGGCCGAGCCTCAGACTCGCCTTTGTGCAGCGGGAACAACGACTGCCCCGTCACTTTCTCGGTCCTGTCCCGTCAGCCCCACTAAACGCTCCAGAACTTCTGTCCGTATGAACACACCCGAGCAGCCAAAATGACCGCCCGGAGGAGGACGCCGGAAGTCCCGGCCCACGCTAGGCAACCCTTACGGAAACGCCTCTGTTCTGAGCCTTCATTGGCTCAACGAGGCGGCTGGTCGACGCAGAGCATTCTGGGTAATGTAGTTCCCACACTTGGGGTAACCTGCGCGTGGACTTAGACCCCTGAGGGGCTCTGGGAAATGGAGTCAGCGGACCAAAGGACTTAGAAAGCGCTTGTCCTTTTTTTAAAAAAAATAAATTTATTTATTTATTTTTATTTTTGGCTGCTTTGGGTCTTCCTTTGGGTGCGCGGGCTTCTCATTGCGGTGGCTTCTCTTGCTGCCGAGCACGGGCTCTAGAGTGCAGGTTCAATAGTTGTGGTGCATGGGCTTAGTAGCTCCGCAGCATGTGGGATCTTCCCAGACCAGGGATCGATCCCATGGTCCCTGCATTGGCAGGTGGATTCTTAACCACTGTGCCACCAGGGAAGACCCAGGGACTTGTCCATTCTTAAGGGGTAGAACTCAGGGTTTCTGGGGGATGTTGTGTTGCCTGCAGACGTTCAGCCAAGGTTGATGTATTAGTTCAGACCCTGTGAACTTCATCATGCTCCCTGAGACTAAACATTGTTACAGAAGCTCCCACAGGACAGAGATCCAAATGCACATATCATTCCTAGTCATTCAGACACAAAATATGTCCACTGGTAGCAGAAACTAATAAACATTTCATGGGGGATGGGCAAAATAGGGGTATGGGATTAAGAGACACAAACTGCTATTGCTACCAAACCAAATTTGGGCTGTTCATCTGATGCATAGCAAAGCCAATCCATTGACACTCGGTTGTGGTGAAGGAAAGTACAGGGCTTATTGCAGGCACCAGCAAGGAGAACAGGCAGCTCATGCTCAAAAGACCTGAACTCCCCAATGGCTTTCAAAGAAGGGTTTTTAAAGACAGTGTGAGGAGGGAGGGTGGCAGGATGTGTGATCAGCTTGTGCACAATTCTCTGGTTGATGATGAGGTAATGGTGATATTTTCGGAATCTCAATTATCAGTTTTCTTGCTCCAACTGGTCTGGAGTCTATGTGCTGGCTGTCAGCACGCAGTTAACTTCTTCCACCTGGTGGTGGTTTTAGTTTCTGCAAAACAATTCAAGGATATGGCTCAAGATATTATCTATAGCCCTTGAGGAGGAACTAAAGGTCCTTGGCTTTGTTTTATGGCTAAACTATTATTATTTTGTCTTGCTTGACTGCTTTCCTTTGTTTCTGCATTTTCTCACTTCTCTGATTTTGCTTTTTGGAATTCGGGAAAGGCTTAGGAGGCTAAAACTTTTCTATTAACGAGAGTCAGGTTGGGAATTCCTTGGCAGTCAAGGGATTAGGACTCCACGCTCTCACTCCTGAGGACCCAGGTCCAATCCCTGGTCGGGGGAACTAAGATCCCACAAGCTGTGCAGCAAGACTGGAGGAGGGGTGGGGGGGAAAGTCAGGAGACATGGGGATTGGGGGTGTCTGCCCCAGGGAAGGCCCAACAGGGTCCTGCTCAGTTTCACTATGTATAAAATAGATAAGCAACGAGGATATATTGTATAGCACAGGGAAGTATAGCCACTGTTTTTAATAACTTTAAATGGAGTATAATCTATAAAAATATATATTTTTTTAATTTTAATTATTTATTTTTGGCTGCATTGGGTCTTTGTTGCTGCGTGAAGGCTTTCTCTAGTTGCGGAGAGTGGGGACTACTCTTCATTGCGGTGCGCCGGCTTCTCATTGCAGTGGCTTCTCTTATTACAGAGCACGGGTTCTAGGCGCACGGGCTTCATTAGTTGTGGCTCGCGGGCTCTAACGTGCAGGCTCAGTAGTTGTTGCACCCGAGCTTAGTTGCTCCACGGCATGTGGGATCTTCCCGGACCAGGTCTTGAACCCACGTCCCCTGCATTGGCAGGCGGATTCTTAACCACTGCGCCCCAGGGAAGTCCCTATAAAAATATTGAATCACTATGTTGTACACCTGGAACTAACTAATATTTTAAAACAACTATACTTCAATAAGAATAAACTAATAATGAAAAATAAACATTACCATGTTGGAATTAAATCTATGCACTATGAAGTGTTAGACTCAGTTTTAACAGTCTCTGTATGTTTGGTCAAGGAGAAGAGAAAAAACACTCCAGATGGTCCATGACAGGAAAGACAGTAGAGGGATGCTGGGCTACTCAAAGCAGGAGTACACAGGTGGATCTCTGTAGTCACTTCAGAAAATACTTCTAACAGCATAGTAAATTATTGTGCCCAATTTAGTAAGCAATATTTTTATCCATTTAGTAAATTTTTGGGTAGCTTGATAGTTAACTTCTTTTTGGGAATCTGACATCAATCTCAAAAATAGAACAATGAAAGATATGCTGTATTGATATGGGACAATGGGTGTGGTGTTCACAGGTACAGCATGTATGAAAAAGATGTTCTGAACCCCAAAATGAACAGGGTAACTTAAACCATGATCTCATATCATTGTTGGGAAGTGGTTATCATTTCCCCTGTGATTACAGAGACTGTTCTGCATGAGGAATTGATATTATCTGGGAAAAAGTTATAAAATTCAAATTATAGAAAGCTATTAATGACTATGTAGTGACTCAGAGATTGTGTCAGAAACGTCTCAGAGAAAGTATCAGTGTATGGTAAAAAAGTGAAAATCTTAGAGAAGTTTTAGCAGTGATGTCTGAGAAGAGGTACAATTAAGTTGAACATGTGACTAGAACAATCTCTCTGAACACTGTCTCCAAAATGTGATTCGTCTTCATGCTTGAAGTCATTATGCAATATGAGCGTTCAGGAAAAGTTAAAGGGGACATTGAGAGTACATGGAATTGCAAAAATACACAGGGAAACTGAAGCCAAAGTGTCTCGTTTGGTCACTGTTCTGGCAAATGATCAATGAGTAAATATTTGGCTTCAAGAACTTATTGTAGATGCGTGGGAGACATTGGGATACAAAAGCGACAAAGACTCCTACCCTTCTAGGGGTTATATTATATTCAGGAGGACACAGGAATCATGAAAGCAGAAATGTTAAGTCATATAGTATGTTCAGTGTAGGAGGCATAATGGAAAGAACATAAGGTAAATGTACTTAGAGGTAGAGTGTGGTATGCAGATTACAGAGCTGAGTAATCACTGCGCAGAAACGTGAAGGAGATGAGGAAGAACTATATGGGAATTTTGGGAATAAATTCTAGCCAGAATAAGCACGTGGCTAGATAGCTTTGGTGGGTGGAGCCTCACAGGGCTCCTTGGCAGTGGAGGGCCTGGTTAGGACTTTAGCCAAGTTGGCCATTAGCCGGACTTGCTCACTGCAAAGACACTCAGGGGATGTGTGAGAAACCTTGGCTCCGCCTCTGGGCGTCTGCAGACTTCCTCTCTGGTGGATTGAGTCCTGGAACCAGGAAACGTAATTTTTCAACGAACCCTGGTTTTCAAGTCTGATCCCTGGACCTTCACCATGAAACGCTCATTTTCATTTCAAAACCCAACCTAGTGAAGCAGACATTTTGTTGGTCAGGCTCTAGAATCTGTGTTTTAATAATCTTCCGGGTGATTCTGATACATTTTCAAGAATATTCCATTGCACCATTGAAGTTTCTGTGGATCAGGTCACTGTGTTTCTTGCAATAACAGAAGTCACCCTGAATCACTATGCTGTACATCTGGAACTAATGTAATGTAAAGCTACTTTCTCATTTTACACCCAATATTTCCTGATACTTCCTTCTCTCAAAACCTTGTAGACCTAAAGCTACCTCCTTTTAAAGACTGCCTTGCATTTTGTCTTCTGCATGTACCATGGCTGGCCAGCTGCTGTGAGCTCATGGCTCGTGGCTACTCTCGCTTCTCAGTCCCTGTATGGGCCCTTCTCCAAGGCCAAAGAAAGTTCTTCAGAGGTGACCAGAGTCCTCAAGTGCCAGTCCAATCCCAATGATGTTCCCTATGGGCAGAAAAACCAGGCCAAGTATTGATGGCCTGAAGGTCTAGAGGCTGATAATTATGTCCCAGGAGTCAGGTCCAGCTGAGGTTACAAATGTGGAGTCCAAGGGGCCACCCCCTGACCAGAGGGCAGGCCCCTGAGATGGCAGGGACACGTGTGCAAGAGAGGGGCCAGCATTGCTTAGGTGCTACATGTGGGGAATCAGCTTCTGGAGTAGGAGGGAGTGGGGTCTCAGGTTTTGAGCCAGAGGTGAGGACATTGCCTCTGGAGGGGGAAGCTGGGATGCAGTGACTAGTGGCACCTGTCCATACCTGACCTCTGATTCAAGAGCAAGGGTCTCTGCCCCGGGAGGTCCGGCCTGAGGTTTCAGAACACCTCTGCCTGGGTAGGGCCCCCTGAAAAGATGCAGCCACGGAATTTCCAGCTGCCTCTGCAGCCCTGGGCTCTGAGCTCTGCTCCCTACACCTCTGCTTTCTGGGCTCCATTTCCCCGTGCAGGTTTAGAAAGTGCCCTGGCAGGAGGATGGGAGGATGCGACCTCACCCACTGTGCCGTCCTTCCCTCAAGCTCACAGCCCCGTGCTGTGTGCTATCCCACTCCTCAAAGCAGGAACTCCGCGTATTTTGCCACTTTTATAGTCGTTTATGGTAGGGATGTAAGTCAGTCTGTTACTGTATCACAACCAGAACCTACAACACACTTGAAAAAACCCAAAGTGGTTCTGAGGGTTTCAAAAACTAAAACTCAGTGTAGGACTTTATTAAACACTTTTACAAATTGGAGTTAGGTTTTGGAATCTAACAGACGCATCACAAAATATACGTCTCCAAACCCAATTTCCTTATCGTTATGTAATAATAAGCTGACTTACAGTTATGAGAGATTTCCCAAGTGACACTGATCAGGACGCTAGCCATATCCTCTGAAGGTGAACGTTTTTAATTTTCATTTTGTTGCTAATGTAGAACCCACTGACAGATAGTGTAAGAAGAAACACGTGCAAGGATTGCAAAGAACAGAGAATGGAGAGTTAGAAGCACTATGAGCTGTGTTCATTCCTATACTGAAGTATTGAGTGTGTTCAGATCAAAGAGTGAAGGAAATTGCTTTATTTTCTTCAGATGTCTTTTACATCTATTAAGATATAGAATCATAAAACAATTTTGAAGAATGAATCATTACCAAAGATGATATTCAGTCTCTGCAGTAATGAGTTTTGACATTGATTTTTTAATTCGCATATATTTAAGTGACCACAAGTTTCTCACTGTAAATACCATGTAAAGTTGTGGGAACAGGAGAGGATGAGGCCCCTCACAGATCACTGCACTATAATAGGCATAAAAAAGTTCACATAATATTTATGCTTTTGAAAAATGTGGTAAGGGAACAACAGATAATTTTGAGGATCTTAAATTAGGACAGATTTCAAAGTCAACATTTGTTGGTGAAAAGAAAAAAAAGACTCAACATTTCAAGGTAATGGCACCACATTCAAGAGACCATCTAATAAGTCACTGAGCAATTACTAAAAAGTTTGAGTCTGTAAATAATAGGAAACCGTCAAATTAAAATATTGAAAAAAAATCCATGCAGCGTCTTAATTTACTACAGGAATATAAACTAATGTTGAAAAGAAAAACTCATTCTGAGAGGTAATGTTACTATGATGCTTTATTAGTGGTAATAAATATAACTTATTTCAGCAAAATTTATCATTAATAACAACAACATTACCTAAATATTCTAGATTGAAATAATATTTAGACAAGTTATGTGCTTCATATCTGCACACATTAAAAAGCATTTTACATGATTAAATATAAAAAGATTAAAACAATTTTCCAATCAATTTGAAGTAAAGCAGACACCACAGAACTGCAGAATTACACATTTAGCCACAGGTAAGACTATTTTTCAATTACCAAGTATTGTTTATAAGTTAGTCATAATAAAAGACAAATGATTATTAAATATGGACAATAAAGACTACATGAAAATGTAGGTCTTTGAAAGTTGCTCTTAGGTGCTAATGGCTGTCAAATTTTGCTAAAAATTACTTATATTTCATTAAAAATATTCATTTAGTACTTAAAACTAAAGTTAAGTGGTTAAAAAATACAATCTTTAAAAAATAATTTATTTTAATTGAATTTTTTAACGAATCTTATCATTTCTCCTACATAAATAAACACTCAAGTGACCCATTAGGTCTCCTCTGAAAAATTTCTCACCTTTCACCTACTACAACTACTACTGTAGTTCTCAGTACTGAGCATTTGGCCAGGTAGCAGTTTCAAGAATAAAGAAAATGGGTTACATGGGGACACACACAATTCTTGAATTTGCTTCAGTTCTTCCAGTCTTCAAAAGCCTCTACTGCCGATGCAGGGGACACGGGTTCGTGCCCCAGTCTGGGAAGATCCCACATGCCGCGGAGCGGCTGGACCCGTGAGCCATGGCCGCTGAGCCTGCGCGTCCGGAGCCTGTGCTCCGCAACGAGAGAGGCCACAACAGTGAGAGGTCCGCATACCGCAAAAAAAAAAAAAAAAAAAAAAAAAAGCCTCCAGAAGCCTGCATATCCCTAGGACTTTTTCCTCTGCATTTGAAAGGAACTTCATCCAACCAATATGCTTAGAAAATTCAAATAGGTGTTTCCCCGGTGGCTGTGTCACAGTGGTTAAGAATCCACCTGTCAATGCAGGGGACACAGGTTCGAGCCCTGGTCCTGGAAGATCCCACATGCCGCGGAGCCACTAAGCCTGTGTGTCACAACTACTGAGCCTGCGCTCTAGAGCCCGCGAGCCACAACTACTGAAGGCCGCTCCCTAGAGCCCCTGCTCGCTGCAACTAGAGAAAGCCCACGTGCAGCAACAAAGACCCAATGCACACCCAAATTTTAAAAAATAAATTTTAATAAAAAGAAAATGCAAATAAATCTTTTGGGGATCAGCTTAAAGTTCAAATTAGCAGTGAGTTTTGTAACAGTAAATACAAATTTATAAAAGAAAAATAAATCCGCTGAGGCTAAAAAGGAGAATTCATCACCGCATCCACTTTCTCTTAGGGCCTTTACTTGAAAAAACTTGTTTTTTTTCCTTTGCCCATTATTATATAAGAAAATATTTTTAAAGGCTATATATGCCTTTTGTCAGTTTTACAATCTGGGAATCTTTTTCTCCAGGACCTGAGAGAGAGACAGCTCTTTGAAATTCAACCATCACGGAAGACAGTACCCTTATGTTTCAGTTTTTGTGGAAGAGTAGGAGCCTAACTTCAGCAGGTACCTGGGTCTAATTTATAAAACTACCTCCTGTCATAAAGGTAAAAGAAATTTATATTTCTTTTAGATAAAAACACTTAGCAGATGCCAATGGCCACCCCAATTACATGGTAAATTTATCATGAACTATATGAAAACTGGTACTGTCAAAAATCCTCTAACTTGAGAACTAGTTCTCATTTATCTCAAAAACACCTATGTAACGGATTGTATTGCCTGGCTATATAAAAGGGTGAGATTTCTTACTTACTTAACAGTCTCCTTACTAGATTGCCTGTAATGCACATCACATTCTGCTTTAATGCTTATTCAACAGAAAAAAATGTTTTCTTTCTCTTCTATTTATGTGCAGAGGTTTTCTGGGTTAACAGGACATTTTATTTATAATTATGTTTCCACAACACTTCCAAACTCAGAACTCCAAAACACTGAAAATTTCCTAAATGGTATTATCAGGAAATCCCTGAACTTCATTAGTAAATAACACACACATTTTAGAAAGTCATCTTTGAGTAATTATTATTTTTACATTTTTTATTATGGTAAAATATACATAATAAAAAATGCACCATTTTAACAATTTTGAATATACAATTTGGTGACAGAAAGTACATTAACATTGCTTCGCGACCATCAAGACTATCCATCTCCAGAATTCTTACATCATTCCAAACTGAAACTCTGTACCCATGAAACAATAACTTCCTATTTCCTCATATCCCTAGATGTTGGCAACAACAATTCTACTTTCTGATGACTCCCAGGACCTCATGTAAAGTGAAATGATAAATCATACAATATTTGTCAGACAGAAATGATGTATTTCTGTGAAGTTCCACTGAGTGTGCCTGCTTCTCCAGCCTCCCCTTCCACCTCCTCCCCCTCTATCACCTCTGCCACTCCAAGACAGCAAGACTGATCCCTCCTCTTCCTCCGCCTCCTCACCCTACTCAACATGAAGACATCAGGAATGAAGACCTTTATGATAATCCACTTCCACTTAATGAATAGTAAATAACTATCATGCTGTACAGTTAATAAACCTAGCTGTTGTGTATGTATGTGTGTCTGTGTGAAAATCTAATAACTGTACAGCAAGAACTGTAGGAGACATTTTTGTGTCATCATGATCATTGCCTAAGTATTCGTCGTTTAGAACATTGGTAGATATTAGGCTTATGTGCTAGGTCTCTTCCTAATGAGGTCCTTGTCATGAGGGGCAAGAGTAAGACCTAAACACACAGGCAGCATCAGTATCAATTCTTCACAGACCCAGAGAGTGAGCCCCCAGGTTAATATCATGAGAAGAGCAAAAGATTAGTCTATAAAATGAAAATAAATAAGCAAAATAAAGACCTTACTCAAAATGATACATTTAATTTCAAAACAACAAAAGCAGAGATCATCAGATGTACTTACAAGCAAACTGCTGCTTAATCACATTGTGTTGAACATGGAAAACCTGGAGTTTAAGTCAAGTTGTGCCATACAATGGTGGTTGCAGTTATATGTGGATATTTATCTCATGGCTGAGTTGTGTGGATAAATTATGAGTAGATTTATATAAATAAAATAATGTCAGACTTACTATTGAGAAGATAAAGTATGAAATCTGCTATAAAACCCAAAGGTGAATTAGGAAAAGAGACTGTGGTTGGCAGAGTTTTGATGGCTGTGAACTTTGACTCCTGGGGTTACTCCCATGAATATGTTATGTTACATGGTAAAAGAACTTTACAGATGTAATTAAAGTTGTTAATCGTTTGACTTTAAAATAGAGATTACTCAGGTTGGCCTAATGTAATCACATGCACTCTTAAAAGTAGAGAACTTGTTCTGGCTAAGACAGAAGTGGAAGTCAGACAGATCTGAAGTGTAAGAGGAAAGACTGCAACTGACAATCTCCTGTTGCGGCTTGAATATAGAGGAAGTCAGATGGAAACTATGAGAAGGAGATAAATTCTGCTTTGTGAGTGTGAAAGCGGACCTAGAGTTCCAGATGAAAAGAAATAAATGAATCCACTATTATATTTGGGAGACTTCAACACCTGTCTACCAGAAATGGACAACTCCAGCAGTCAGGAGTGAAGGAATAGAAATCATACAATGTCTGCTCTCAGACCACAATGGAATTCAAGTAGAAATCAAAAAGAAAAAGATAGCTGGAAAATCCCAAAATACATGGAGATTTAAAAAAATACTTTTAAATAACACATGCGTCAAGGAGAAATTTCAAACTATTTGGAACTAAATGAAAACACAGCTTGTCAAAACTTGTAGGTTGCAGTGAAAGCAGTGCCTAGAGGAAAATTTACAGCATAAAAGGAAAATACAAAATCATTAGTCTAAACTTCCATCCTAGAAAACTCTAAAAAGAAATCCAAATTAAATCCAAAGCAGAAAAAGAAATAATAAAAATTAGAGTAGAAACTAATGAAATTGAAAACAGGAGAGCATGGGTGTTGGATTTTCTCAAATACATTTTTTGGCATTTATTAACTTATTTAAAAGATATAGGCTGGGGACTTCCCTGGTGGTCCAGTGGTTAAGACTCTGTGTTCCCAATGCAGGGGCACAGGTTCAATCCCTGGTTGGGGAACTAAGATCCTACATGCTGTGTGATGCAGCCAAAAGAGAAAAATAAATAAATTAAAAAATAAAATAAAAAGGCCTATTCAGTTTGTCTATTCTTACTTTCTACTGAAGACTTTGAATCAATAATTAATAAACTTCAAAAGCAGAAAGCACCAGGCCCAGATGGGTTCACTGGTGAATTCTACCAAATATTTAAGGAAGATATTATACCAATTATCTACAATCTCTTCCAGATGAAATGTGCCGAGGAAATACTTCCTAACTCATTCTATGAGGCTAGCATTACTCTAATACCAAAACCAGACAATAACATTACAAGAAAACTACAGACCAATATCTCTCATGAGCACAGAAGCAAATCCAACAATGTGCAAAAAGAATTATACGCCACAACCAAGTGGGATTATCCTAGGTATGCAAGGCTAGTTTAACAGTCAAATACAAATTAATGTAATCCATCACATCAATAGGCTAAAAGAAGAAAAATCACAGTATCATATCAATAGATGCAGAAAAAACATTTGAGAAAATCCAACAATGATTTATGATAAAAACTCTCAGCAAACTAGGAATAGAGGGGAACTTTCTCAATTTGATGAAGAAAATCTACAAAAGTGTAACAGCTAACATAATAATTACTTGTGAGAAGCTCAAAACTTCCCCACTAAGATCAGGAACAAGGCAAGTATGTCCTGTTACCCACTGCTTTTCAGCATTGTCCTGGAAGTCCTAGCTAATTCAGTAAGACAAGAAAATAAAATAGAAACCTATACAGACTGAGAAGAAAGAAATAAAACTGTCTCTGTAAACAAATGATACAAATGTCTATGTATAAAATCTGAATCAAAAACAACACAAATCCTCAATCCAGTAAGCAATTATAGCAAGGTTTTTCCTATACACCAGCAATGAATGAATGGAATTTGAAGTTAAAAATACATTACCATTTACATTGGCACCTCTCCAAAATGAAATACTCAGGTATAAACCTAACAAAACATATACAAGAGCTATTTGGGAAAAACTATAAAATTCTGATGAAAGATATCAAAGAAAAACTAAATAAATGGAGAGACATTCCATGTTCATGGACAGGAAGGTGCAATATTGTCATCCAAGTGTATGCTGAATCTAAGAAGAGATTTAGAATATAAGCTCATGATTCTAGAAAGAAGGTGCAAGAGGATTCTAGTCACATACATTGAGATCCCCAGTGCATAGCCCTGCCATGTCTTCTGTACAGTAAAAGAACCTCAGTTGTCCTGATGGAAGGGGGAGTGCCAGGTTTACAGCCCACATGGACTGGGATTCAGAGAGTAACACCCCATCATGGAACACAGCAGTGTCAGGTCGTTCCTATTACTGCTGTTTTTGAATGAACTTTCTTCTCTTTGTGAATTCACACTGCTTCCAAACACTGCTCCTATCAATTCTCCTAATATCATGGCCCAGGAAGAGTTTGTTGGCTTAGCAAAATAAACCTCTATTAGAATTCTATTTTGATTATCCTCCTTTGAAGTCCATCTCACTTCAATTGTGTTAGAAAATGTACTTTCCTTCAGTTCCTGACTTGCAGTTATGTCAGTTCTTAATTTTCGTTGTTGAAGACATTATACTGTCCCATCTGTCTAAGAATCTGGATTTTCATGAATATAGATTGTAGTTTCGCTCTATATAGCTTCCTCCCTATTCTTGCTAATGAACTGCTTCTAATTCTCTACACCTTGAGGAAGTAATTGACTTAAAATATTATACATTAATGCTTTTCATGTTCAAAAACCATATATATAACTCTAACAGTCTCTCATTTTCAGAATTGTGCCACTTCCTGACATTTATGTGTAATTTCTACCATAAATCATAGCTCATTTCCTCTCTCTCCCACTTCTCTCTCCTTTGTTTGCTATATTACTCTCTTTGGCTTTACCCCATGTGTTTGTTCTCTATCTTTCTGATCCAAGAACATACCTGGCCACAGATAATTTACTAAATGTATGCAGTGACCTTGTACTAAACTTCCATGAAAAGGGAACACAGGAGAATGATAAGCCATCTAGAGTGGCTTCCCAGACTTGGAATCTTCTCCATATGGATTTACTCCTGGCAAAATGAAGAGGAAATGTTACTGAGCTGAAGTCAAGACAGGTCTTAGATGTCATTTTCTCTCTCTCTCTCTTTGTACTTCATATTATTTAGTGGAACCCAGAAGAAGGGATGTGTGTTTTGATAGTTATGAAACCTAAAATTTATAGGGCAGTTGTATTTCTGTCTTCTGCTCTTCCAGCTGCCTTCTGCAAACCTCATGTTGCCTCTTCACACTGCAGAGCCATGTATATTTTTATAATGCATTCTTGTAGATGATGGTAGATAACACAGTATGTGGCTGGAGGGGGCCACCAGAACACAAGAGTGTGTTTAACAAACTCAGGACAAGTCCATGGGATTGTTTGCAGGACAAGGGAGGTGATGCATTTTGAGGATCAGGCTACTTTGCTGTACTAGGGAATAAAGAGCACAGAATGGGGAAGGTCTCACAAGGTGAAGGATACAACTGTGGGATGGGATATCTGGAGGACAGCAGGGCCTACAACTGGTTTCTCTGCAAATAACTTCCAGCAGGCTCTTATTTGCTGGTGACACATGACCACTCTTATTTGCTGGTGACACATGACCACTAAATAGAAGGGTAAGTCCAGGACCAAGAATATCCAACTGCAATAGAGTAGCCTGTGTTCAAGGACTATTTAAAGATATATGCACACCTCACCCATGACACAATATGTAAAGGTCAATGTTGGAGAACACTGCAGACGGAGCAGTAAGAAAAGCAGGTAACAGTCCAGAGAGATGAGGATTACTCCTGCATGGGAGGTAAAAGTAGAAGTGACAAGTAGAGTTGACAAGTCAGCGAAGTGTCAAGAATGGGGAAGGAACACCAGAAATGAGGTGTGGCCACTAGAACTGGCACAAAATACTAATCAAACACAGTTGAGTTTCTCCTATAATTTGAACACAGCCCTGACGTCATGCCCTCCCCAAGGTGCCACTCAAAACCAGCAGCCTCCTGACGCATCTTGTTGTGGCTGGATTAATAGCCATTTGTGAACCACTGAAGGCTCTCTAACCTACTCCCAAGATGAGCAAATATACATGGCAACCACGTGATGCAAGTATTTAAAGACATTACAAAAGTGCAGCCAGTACTAGGCCAGAACAAGTCAGCACACAACAGGCCACAGGAAAGAAAACTATTACAGAAAACTTTGGAGAGTCTTGCAAGAAAAGATCATGGTCCACGTAATTAGTAACCACGTCAGTGATGGCAATTCCTGGCATAAGCAGGCATGAGGAAATGTCAGCTAGAGGAAAGAAATAGGATCTGGGGTACAGGGGTGCCTTAGATCTGGACAGTTACCAGGCCAGGGAGAAGGCAAGCAAAATAGGATCTATTGGGCTTCCCTGGTGGTGCAGTGGTTGAGAGTCCGCCTGCCTATGCAGGGGACAGTGGTTGGTGCCCTGGTCCTGGAGGACCCCACATGCCGCAGAGCAGCTGGGCCCGTGAGCCATGGCCGCTGGGCCTGCGCGTCCAGAGCCTGTGCTTCTCAACGGGAGAGGCCACGATAGTGAGAGACCCGCATACCGCAAAAAAAACCAAAAAAAGATCAATTATAGTGACCAGTAGATGCCTGACCCTGAATCATTCTTTGTGAGGCTGCAGGGAAGGTGTTGCGGCTTTTCAAGGAGAGAAGAGGGCAGTGCACACACCTTATCCCAACCAACCACAGCACCTACTTAAGGACTTGTGGAAGGAAGCAATTTCTGTGGTTCTGATGTAGGAAGGGCAGATCAGTCTCTAGGAAAAAAAGAGAGAGCAGGGAATACCTCACAGTACAGAGGTGGGTGTGAGGACCTTACCCAGGGAGGTTTTAAGTTTAAGGTTCTCCAGCATCACATCACAGTACAGGTGTCTCTGAACCTCATAAAGGAGACTCCACTTCTCTCAGGAGAAGTACACAACCACATCTTACAAGGTCACAGTGCCTTTTCATGGTGGTGAACAGATAAAACCATAAACAACTTTTCTCTGAGTACCCACAATGCATCCCATACACATCTACCCCATGCCCATCCTTCTCCTAAGCCCCCCAACTCAGGGGACAAACCAGGCCCTGGTGCAACTTGTGTTGTTGTCTCCTTATGGGCTCACTGGTCATGAAGTCCAACAATCAGCAACAAGTGGCAGATGGAGAAACAGATGTCTAAGCTGTGGGCCTGGGGAAGATGCATCCACCCACTCCTGTCAAGCTATTCCCAATACAACCAAAGACACAGAAGTCTCAACACCAGAGCCCTGGGGCCATCAGACACACTCCCTCTCCAAGTTCACATGACTTGCACATCCCTCAACACCACAGCCACATGCCCATGGCCACCACGCCTCACTGCCCCAGAGCACAGGCATCTCCCTGGCCTCTCTATATGTTATTTTTGTTTTAATCACCTCCTCTTTACCCCACTGGAATTCCTGTCCTAGGGTTATGGCGATGCAGAAGACACGACACCTGACACTGGACAGATGAGATCAACAACAGTTTATTAATTACAGATATAGCCTGGGAGAGGAGGACATCACATACCATACAGGGCCACATGAATGTTGTACGCTGGAAAAAAGAAAAAACCCCACCAGGGGTTGTGCGGTGGAAGTTTTTTAGGATCAAGAGGTCGGGGTACAACCTGGTTCCTAGAGGATGATGCAAATGGCTTGTCTGAATAACTCTGCAGGCCAGTAGAGAACTGAAACCCACTTCAAAAAAGATTAGCAATGTTAAAAAGGAGATGGAAGGTGAAAACAGAGTCACTGTGCTAAACCCCACATAAGCAAACCAAGACTTAATATTCAATACGTAACCTAACTGCGGTTTCAACCTCCAGGAAAGTAACCTTTAAGTAATCAGCCTGGAATTTCCTGGTCAGAACTAGTGAGGTAATCCGCCCAATAGACCCCTTTCATTCCCCACTGGAGGGCAACCTTGCCTGAGACAATGCATTCTTTGCTAATAATTTCCCTTTTCCACACCCTTTCCACATTTAAAAACCTTTCCTTTTCTACAGCTCAGTGGAGCTCCTTTCTATTTGCCAGATGGGATGCTACCCAAAGCATGAATTGTTGAATAAAGCTAATTTGATCTTTCTTTTTGGGGGGGCCTGCCACACAGCTTGCAGGATCTTAGGTCCCCGGCCAAGGATTGAACCCATGCCCTGGCAGTGAGAGTGCTGAGTCCTAACCACTGTACCATCAGGGAATTTCCGCCAATGTGAGTTGAGTTTTTCTTAAGAGAAGGAACTGCTCTGGTCCCCTTGATAAAATGGGAGACCCTATCCAAGATCACCAATTCGAGAGGGGAACTTACACTCAGGCCATTTGAGCCACTCTAGGTTTTATTAGATGTCAAGGCAGCATATGATAATGGGCCTTTATTTTAGGCCTTAAAAATACAACTTTGCAGAAAGCACCCAGAGTTGCCTGGCAAATTCAAACAAGATTCAATATTAGCTTAGACCTCCCATGGCTCCCACTGGGGGTGGAAACATCTAATCCTTCTATGAAGGCCTCCCTCCCTGTATGGCTATTCCTTGCCTAAGACTAAGCCACACAGAACCACCTGTCGACGTTGGATGCCCATGGCCCTCTTGCATTTCTGTGCTGCTCTTGCTGTCCCTTGGCTATGACAGCCTTCTCTGTCCATCTAACCCTCATTCAAAGCCCAGTTCCATTTACCAACCACCCCAGTCCTATTAATTATCACAAATGACCATACTTGCCCTGACCATATCCACCAGGCTAATTGAAACATTCCAGGCCCCAGCAAAGTCCTCACAGAATCTTGGTGAGTCCATAGTGTGGTGAATAAGAAATAGCTCTGGTCTGCATGTCATCTTGCCTCAAACACTCCTATGCCTTGACATCCATCTCATATCTACTCTTCTCTTGGAAGCCTTGGCCACTTGCCAGGCTCTCATGTCTGATACACCCTACCTTTATGGCCACATACCTCCCTCAATTGCACTTAAGAAACCCAAAACCATCACTCAGGTACTCAAGCAAGAGAATAAGTAGTCAGTCTCTATCCTCCACTTCCTGCTTCCTGAACAGCTTTAGGACCGTAACATGAAGATTATACCTCCTGTGACCACAGGTCACTTACTTGGGTCCACATAGTACCTACCACTTTTTGAATGTCTCCAACTTGAACCCCTCTTTTGATTTCCCAACTTGTGAGTCCAGCTGACAATCTGATGCCTCCACTTACTGGTCTCTGAAATACCTCAGACTCTTAACATGGTTAAAACAAAGCTCCTGATACCCCCAGTGATTATTACTCCTACTACCAACTTCCTCATCTCAGTTGGAGCTTCCATCCCTACAGCTGCCAAGACCAAACACCCTGGGGTTATCCCTGAGTTCTCTGTTTCACTCTCTCATCATCCATACTATAAAACCTAGTTGCCCCTTTTTAGAACATGCATCCAGACTCCAATCACATCTCCTAAACCACAGCCCTGGGCCAGTAAACCTCACCTAGACTATGTCAGTAGCCTCCACCTTGCTCCTCCCTCACTCCCACAGTCTGTTCTCCACTTTCCAGTCAGATGGAGCCTTTTTAGACCTTGGTAATATCACCTCCCTCCTCTGATCCAAACCTCCCAATACCTCCAAAATAGATGCCCCATTTCTCAGGCAGTCATCCTATATTCCTTTCCTTTGTTCATACCAGAAAGGGAGACCTGTGGTTCCTTAACACTCCCAGCTCAGTTTTAACACTAAGTATTTGTATAACCTGGTAGCAGCTCCTGGGTTAACCTTCCACACTAGTTTACACTAGTCGCCAGAAATGGGAACACCTCCATATCACCCCTGATATAGACTTAGAACCCTGGGCTTGGGGTTTCTCTAGGGTCCCCAGACCCAAGGACTGGGAAAATGGCACATAAGAGTCCCAGGACACCACAAACCAGAAAGCATCCGAGTGAGGGTTGGAGCCAGTAAGGTACTAAGACACCCACTACCATACCTGTTTTGTTTCCATAAGTACTTCTGCAGCCTTCGGACTCTGTGGGAAGAGACAGGCCTTATAAGAATGTAACTGTGGGTTAGAAACGTTGAAGCTCATGCCACCCTGTATTCTTCCTTGCCTGGCCTTGGAGCCAGACGACTTCAGGTTGGTCGTCTGACCCCTGTTACTCGGTGCTCTGTATCACCCTTTACGAGCAGTATGGACTTGAACAAAGATTCAACCTCCTAGTGCTTCCATGTCCTCATCACTCCCCTCAAATCTGTTTTTCCTTTGAAGGGCCCTGGGAAACATTTAAAACGTTAATGTAAATCCTGTTCCCCTTTTGTTCAAAATTCTCCATGCCTTCTTAGGTCCTCACAATGAAGATACAACCCTCAGCCTGACAGTCCGGGTATGACTCCGCTTCACCTTCTTTGTGTCCTGCAGACATCAGATGGACCCCAGGTTTCCCGAATCCTCCCGTCTCAATCCGACCTCCAAGTCTTTGCACCTGCGGGTCCCTCCACCTGTCACTCTCTCCCACGCGCCATCACACTGTTGGAAACAGAGCCCCACCCACGACCGCCTCACCGTCCTGGACACCGCGGCCTGGCCTGCGGGCACATGGGCAGGTGCCCAGCATTCGGGGCTTTAGTGCCTGATGGGGTGAGGGCCCGAAGGACTACCGTTTACCTGAGACTGGTGCCTAAGAGCCGCCGCCGCCGCCATCGGACTCTGTGAGCGGAGCGGCGCCGGGAGCTGCGGGAGAAGTGGGACCAGGGCACGGCGGACCCTCTCCCGGGCCTGGCGCGGGGCCCACGGGCGGCGTCGCCGAGCCTCAGACCCGCCTCTGTGCAATGGGGACTATGCCTCTACTCGGACCTTCCCGGTTCCGTCACCCCTTTTCTAACACGGATCTCCGGAACTGACCCATAGCAGTTAAAATGGGCAGTAAAATGGTCACCTTGAGGAGGAGGCCGAAGGTCCCGCCCCTACAAGTTGCGCCTCAAACGGAAACTGCCTATTTCCTGAGAACTCATTGGTTACTCATACTGCCCTTTTCCGTTGAGCATTCTGGGTAATGTAGTTCACATAGATGAACGAACCTACCAGGCTTTTCAGGAGAAAAGGCTAAACTCCACAATGAGCGGTGCTGGAAAACAGGAAGACAGTGGCTCCAGTTCTAAGGACAGATTTTGTTCTTCATAAAAGGACCATACTAAAATCTGTGGGAGTGCTGCTGTTTGTGTTACCAAACGGAACTTAGTCCGCTGGCTTCACAAAGCCAATCTACTGCCACCTGGTTGTGGTTAAGGAAAGAACAGCATTTACTGCAGGGCACCAAGGAATGGAGTGGAAGACAGGTCTCAGATCCACTCCCATGCGGTCTTTGAGTTAGGGGTGGCGTTTTTGTTTGTTTGGTCTTTTTTTTTTTGGCCATGCCACCCGGCATGTGGGATTTTACTTCCCCCACCAGGGACCGAACTTGCACCCCCTGCATTGTTAGCTCACCTGCATTGGAAGCGCACAGTCTTTACCACTGGACCACCAGGGAGGCCCCTGAGTTAGGGGTATTTTTTAAAGGGGAAGAAGAAGAGGCCAGGATTAATTATCTTGTGACACTTCTTTTTTTTTTTTTGCGGTACGCGGGCCTCTCACTGTGTGGCCTCTCCCGTTGCGGAGCACAGGCTCCGGGCGCGCAGGCCCAGCGGCCATGGCTCACGGGCCCAGCCGCTCCGCGGCATGTGGGATCCTCCTGGACCAGGGCATGAACCCATGTCCCTTGCATTGGCAGGCGGACTCTCAACCACTGCGCCACAAGGGAAGCGCTGTGACACTTCTTAATCGTGGATATGGGAATCAGGATGTCTCTGGTTTATAATTCTCTGGCCACGTCGTCCATGGCTCCGGGGTCTGTTAGCTAATCTTGCTCTAGATAAACAACCTGAGTTTGTATGTTAATGATATCTATAAGAGCATTTTTAGTGCCTACGGTGATGTTATTGACAACAGCAATTTTAGTCATCTGATTCTGGTTGATTAGTGTTCAGTTAGCCCAGGATTGAGGTTATAGGGGATAAGAAAGGGAATAAGGTTTTGTATAGAGAGATTAATCATAAACTTTGTAAGGGAACTCCGTTTGAGGGGGACTCAGTTTCATTTGGAGACATTATTTCAGACTCAGTGAAGCAGCCCAGCATGTTCCCAGAATCTAAAAATATCATTTGAGATGCTCTCAGTGGTCACAAATCTAAAGGCATGTATCATTCCATACAGTAATTAAGAAACGAAATGACTCCACTGGAAGCTGAAGCTAATAAACATTATTGTTTTGTAGTTCAAAGGTATGCACTCTCAAGCTTTAGATTCATTTTTTGACAGTCCATGTACATTTGGTCAGGGACAAGAGAAAAACAACTCTAGATAGGGCCAGAACATGGAGGATAGAAGAGGGATGTTCACCAGCCTGAAGCAGGAGTGGAAAGATGGATCTCCATCAATGATTCCTGCATAAAACATTTCTCCTCCATTATAATTAATAATTGTATCCAATTATGAAACACTTATCTACTGAATACCTCTTAATCCATATCCTGACACATATTCAATTCCTTCAGGAATATGAAATCAATCTCAAACAGAGAATAAGGAAACAAATGTGGAACATATAGCAAAACATGCTCTCAACACCTTGTTAAAGAGAAAAACCACAGGCCCAAAATGACATCACTTGTGCTAAAGACCATAATTCCAAAACTAGACTTAATACCTAACCTAATTGCAATTTCAACCTTTCTGAAAAATGTAATCATAATCAACCAGTTTGGAATTTCTTGGCCAGCACCAATGAGGTAATCTGTGGGCCCTCTCTATCTTCCCCCTGAGGAAGAAGAGGCAATGAGCATGACAAAACCTGTACCATTCCTTTCCCCACCAAAGATATTTCAGCCTTAAAATAATCCTTTTCTTTTTGGCAACATCCTTGCCCCACTCCACTTCTGCCTATAAAAACCTTCCATTTTGTGCAGCCCCTTAGAGCATCCTTCTAGTTGCTAGATAGAATGCTACCCAATACATGAATCACCTAATAAAGCCAATTAGATCTTCAAATTTACTCAGCTGACTTTTGTTTAACTGAAATATTGGGAATATCTTAAACAGATGATTTCATCTTTTTGCTGGAAAATAATGATGATTTTTCTAGTCATTACTGGGACTGACCTCCACGTGGAATTGAAATTATCTCAGAAAAGCAGCTGTAAAATGCAAATTATAGAAAGCAATTAATAACAATTAAGTAGTGATTAAAAGATGGTAGCAGAAATAGTTCTGGTGAAACATCCATGAATGGTGAAAAAAGTTAAGATCTCCGAGGTGTTTTAGCAGGGATGTCTGAGAAGACATGGAATTAAGCTCAGTACCCGACAAGAATGGTCACTCTGAAGAGTCTGTCTCCAAACTGTGATCCTTCTTCATTCTTGAAAACCAAATTGACCAAATACCAGTTGGAGGAAGAGTTAAAGAGGACATTCAGAGTAAAGAGGATTGCAAAAATAAATGGAATAGCTGAGGTTTGCACTATAGTATTATCATTTTAGAATTGTGTCTGCATTTATGTGTGTCATTCTGTGTGGGTCTGTGTTCAGATATTTTCCTATAAAAGTTGTTGGCTCAGGAAAAATAAAGTCATACGTATTTTGTATACAGATCTGTACTTTCCTTTTCTCACTTAGCAATATATCTCAGACATCCTAAGCCTACTTCCTCATTTCACACTTGATGCCTCCTTGTTGCCACACTTAGTAGACCTCAAATTCCCTATTTTGCATTTCATTGTCCGCATGTTCCATGGCTGCTACAGGAGGGCAGGAACCAGGCCAGAACTGATCTCCCCTTGCTCCCTGCAATGTCCCTCTTCTAGGCTATGGGAAGCTCTGTTGAGACACCTGGCACCATCCTAGGCCAGTTCTTCAGCATTCCAGGTCCCCCAGGCCAAATCCCAGTACAAGGTATTGCTGGTATTAAGTCCAGGGCATAAGGAAGCTGTCCCAAGACCTGGGATCCAGATCCATCTGGTCATGCAAGTCGGGGCTGCATTTGGCCTTCTAGCCCACCATAAAGTCCAGGAGGCAGCAACAAAAGCCCTATCATCCTGGCTGTGTTCTGTCCTGGACTGGTCTCTGAGGTTGTCCTGACATTGGAGTTCAGGTGCCACAGAGGGTATCAAACTCTGGAGGAAGGAGTGGAGACTCAGCCTCTGAGGCCAGTGATGAGGATGCCTCTGCTGGAGGAGAAAGCTAGGATTCACTGGCTCTCTGCACCTGACCTCTCATTACAGCCCTCAAGGTTACAGCCCTATGCTATCCACCGTTCAAGGCCTGAAATTAGTTGCTTTGTGTATTTGGTCTAATCTGAGTGAATATTGTCCTTATTATCCCTAGGAGATAAAAAAAATTGCAGTCGAGATGCATAAAACATAAATTAATTCATTGGCTACAACAGATTCCTTAGGACATTTGTGCTTTATTTTCTAAGGGACTCGAGAAAATTTTGATTTCCACAAGAAGGATTAGGAAGATACCCATTAGGGAGTGAGAGTGATCATAATAAAGTTTGTTAGAATAAGTCATCTCATGATTTCTAGATGACACATTAAAAATCAATATTGATTCAGGGTCACCAGAAATCTTTTTAGAGAGAAGGGAGCATAATATTAATAGTAATGAAGATACTATGCACATATAAAATATGTTTTCATACATGGTAACATTTAGAGATTCTTTCCATCCCTGCTTACCTTACTATTTTAACTTACATTCTTTTGTTCACATGTTTAGGTGTATTCTTCCTTTCACAAAATGGGGCAGGAAGTTTTTGCTCTTGCATTCTTCAGACATGTTACTAAAATTCTCCTAAGGATCCATTTGAAAATCATCCACCCAAAAGACTAAAATATGCACAGCTAACTATTACTAAAAAGACACTGCATGTCCACAAAAAATTACAAGTAAAACAGTCTTGCTCTTCACTTCATGTGGGATTAAGCTATTATAAATAGATGTTATGAGGTTCAGTGTTTAGTCAGTGAAAAGAGGCAGAAAAGTACAGACAGGTTATGAGAGGAAACATGGAGGAGAGATACTAGGCAGCCCTAAAGCAAATGGATGAGGTGGGGCCATGCCTCCGGGACCCTCAGAATACATCCCTTCTGCCTCTCTTTGTCAGTATTTATGTTCCAAATCCAAAAATCTGAATTGTTTTTCGATACAGCATTTTATTATTTAATTTTCTGAGATAGGATCTATCCTTCCAAGAATGTGACACTTACCTGGGAAAAGTGGTCACTTCCCAAATTTACATTTGCTGCCAGAATGGTAGCTGCAGTGATAACATATGTGCAGATATGGAAAGTGGATGTCTGAATACTGAGGTTAAGGTTTTGGATTCCACAATCACTGCCTTGATGAGTAGCGATTATCATTTCACCTGTAAGAACAATGATGTTGTCTGCATGGGGACTAGAGATTATCTCTGGAAAACAAGAGGAGGGTGAGTTTTATATTTTATTTATTTATTTATTGGCTCCACAACATGGCTTGTGGGGTCTTAGTCCCCAACCAGGGATTGAAGAAGGGTCCCCTGGCATTGGAAGCACCAAGTCCCAACCATCGGACTGCCATGGAATTCCTGAGTTTTATATTTTAGATTCCACATATAAGTGGTATCATACATATTGTCTTTCTTTGTCTTGGCATAATACCCTCTAAGTCCATCCATATTGTTGCAAATGGCATTATTTCACTCTTTTTTGTGGCTGAGTAGTATTCCATTGTATATATGCACCACACCTTCTTTATCCATTCATCTGTTGATGGGCACTTAGGCTGCTTCCATATCTTGGCTATTGTAAATAGTGCTGCAATGAACAAAGGGATGCATGTATCTTTTTGAATGAGTGTCTTCTTTTTTTGGATAAATACCCACGGGTAGAATTACTGGGTCATCTTGTAGTGCTATTTTTAGTTTTTTAAGGAACCTCCACACTGCACCAATTTGCATTCCCACCAACAGTATAGGAGGGTTCCCTTTTCTCTACACCCTCTCTAGCCTTTATTATTTATAGACTTTTTGATGATGGCCATTCTGACCTGTGTGAGGTGATACCTCATTGTTGTTTTGATTTGTATTTGTCTAATAATTAGTGATGTTGAGCATCTTCTCATGTGCCTCCTGGCCATCTGTATGTCTTCTTTGGAAAAATGCATATTCAGGTCCTCTGCCCATTTTTTAATCGGTCTGTTTGCTTTTTTTGATGTTGAAATGGATGTATGAGCTGTTTATATATTTCAGATATTAACCCCTTAATGGTCATATCATTTGCAAATATGTTCTTCCATTCAGTAGGTTTTCTTTTTGTTTTGTCAATGGTTTCCCTTGCCGTGCAAAAGTTTTTAAGTTTAGTTAGGCCCCACTTGTTTATTTATTTATTTATTTTAAATTTCCTTTGCTTTAGAAGCAAATCCAAAAAAAAATATTGCTATGATTTATGTCAAAGTATTCCACCTATGTTCTCTTCTAGGAGTTTTCTGGTTTCCAGTCTTACATTTGGGTCATATAGTGTTACTAACTCTAGCCACAAGGCTGTATATTACAAGCCCAGGAATTATTTATTTTCTAACTGGACATTTGTATCTTTTGAAAACCTTCACCCACATCTTCCTCATTATATCTAACGGGCTGCAGTTTCCTTCACTCCCTATTATTCCCCTGTTGATGTACCAATTATGGTTGCCCATGACCCTGTGATCGTAGAACCAGTGAACATCACCTGCTAAACTCTGGACGTCAGGGGACACGGCTCTTGGCAAGACCTGAAGAAGACATTCCCCTCATCAGTGTTGTTAGGCCCTGTGAACAAGCGGGGAAATTCATGCTGCTCCCAGAAGCACTTGAGATTGTCACACTGACCCCTCCTCTGAGTCTTCTAAAACTCATGGCATCCAGGCCCCAAAAGAGGACCACAAAGCCCAGCCCTCTTTCCCAAGAGGCCCATGAACAGCAACCTATTCTTGTCCAAAACTGGGAACCTATTTTCCACCATCAAACTGTCCCCTCTGAGGCACAGAAAGTTTGAAATTCATATGAAAGGCATTCGCCCTTCTTGCGTATACAGCCTAAATCTGTTTTATTTTATTATTTAAAAAAATATTTATTTAGGGACTTCCCTGGTGTCACAGTGGTTAGGAATCCGCCTGCCAATGCGGGGGACACAGGTTCGAGCCCTGGTCTTGGAAGATCCCACATGCCATGGAGCAACTAAGCCTGTGAGCCACAACTACTGAGCCTGTGCTCTAGAGCCGGCAAGCCAAAACTGCTGAGCCCGCATGCCACAACTACTGAAGCCCGTGTGCCTAGAGCCCATGCTCTGCAACAAAAGAAGCCACCACAATGAGAAGCCTGCACACCACAACGAAAAGCAGCCCCCGCTCACTGCAACTAGAGAAAGCCCACGCGCAACAACAAAGATCCAACGCGGCCATATATCAATAAATAAATTTATTTTAAAAAATTAAAATAAAATATTTACTTATTTGGCTGCGCCAAATAGTTGTGGCATGCATGTGGGATCTAGTTTCCCGACCAGGGATTGAACCCGGCCCCCTGCATGGGCAGCGCGGAGTCTTACCCACTAGACCACCAGGGAAGTCCCAACAGAGCCTAAATCTGTTTTAAACACTAGGGTTCACACTGGAGAAAGACCCTATGAGTGCAGGGATTGTAGCAAATCCTTTGCTTCCAACTCCAGTTTCCTAAGACGTCAATTTTTTTTCTTTTAACCGTGCCACACGGCATGCGGGATCTTAGATCCCTGACCAGGGATTGAACCCGTGACCCCTAAAATGGAAGCCCAGAGTCCTAACAACCGACGGCCAGGGAATTCCCCCTAAGACATCAGAATGTTCACATGGGGTAAAGGCCTTTACCTTAGTATGTACTGTGTTATAGACTGAATTATCTCTCTCCTCTCCCCTGCCACCATTCTTATTTGAAGGCCTAATGCCCAATTTGACTATATTTGGCGATAGGGCTTTTAAGGAGGTAGTTCAGGGTAAATAAGCCCTGATCTGACAGGACTAGTGTCCTTATAAGAAGAGGAAGAGACAGCAGAGAGCGCTCTCTCTGTGCATCTACGCACAGAGGAAACTGGCTCTGGGTCTGGAAGCTAGAAGACGGAGTTCAAGGCGCCACAGAGGATGGTTTCTCCTGAGGCCTCTCTCCTTGGCTTGCAGATGACCACCATCTTGCTGTGTCCTTACGTGGCTTTTCTCTGTGTGACTGCCTCCCTAGTGTCTTTCCCTTTCATTATAAAAACGGTAATTATGTTGTGTTAGAGCCCCACCCTAATGATCTCATTTAACCTTAATTACTTCTTTGAATGCCCTAACTCCAGATACAGTTGGATTAGGGTTAAACCTTCAACTATATATTGGGCCATGGGGCACAAGTCTATAACAATTTTTTTTAATAACAATTGTTTTTGAGAACTGAAGACTATATCCTCAATGTTTTGTTCTATTCATAACGTAACAGCCATAGACATCGTACACTTTAGTGTAATCTGCTCTATTAACATATTGTTCATCACTTTCTAAAGTCTAAACATCAATAGAACAAGACCGGGTTGGTAGTGTTTGTCAATATCCCTCATGTAAATACTCCCTCCAGGGCCCATCTCAAGCTGTCACAACATCACACAACATGGAATTGGAAAGAGATGTGCAGAAACACAATTTGGTATTTTGTTCCCTGATTCGGGAGTCAAAACCTCAGGAACATACATAATGGTAAAACACAATATAACGATTAGGAATAAGAAATGGTGAGAATCACCTGTGCTTTAAAAATAAGTGTATTAGCAGGAATCCCTTGGCAGTCCAGTGGTTAGGACTCCACGCTTTCACTGCTGTGGCCCCAGGTTCAATCCCTGGTCAGGGAACTAAGGTTCCTACCACCTGAGCAGTGTGGCCAAGAAAAAAAAAAAAACAGTATTAAAGTGCAGTCAGGGACTTGCCTGGTGGTCCAGTGGTTAGGACTCCATGCTTTCACTGCGGGGGGCGCAGGTTCGATTGCTGGTCGGGGAACTAAGATCCCGCACGCCACGTGGTGAGGCCAAAGAAAAAGCACAGTTACTTCTCATTATCATGGTAGCTATGTTTTATAAAACCACCATTATTCACGGAAGTTATGTTCTCAAAAGCAGTCTTTTTGTTGCACTAATTAAGAGCTTGCACTACTGATTTCTGCATCGAAAACCATTGCTTTTAGAGGAAATACAAATTTGGGTTCCCAAGAACCTTGGGTCACAGCTTGTTTGCCAACTGATCAATATATAATATTGTTTCATGAGTGTTCCTATCCAAAGACACCTTGCTATGTATTGTTGTCATATGAACACTGAACTCACAGCCAACAGTTCTGTAACTCATGACTCAACAAAGCTGATCTAACACCTATTTTCTTTCTAAGGCACATCACAGCCTTGTGCTTAGGTTAGGAACACCACACAGCACATAAACACTACCCTTAAGCGCCATTTTCAACAGTGAAATCACCACCAAAAAGCATTAATGTGGTACTAAATAGATCACAGAAAGGTCATTGTTTACAGTATGACAGCTGAAAGGAAAAGGAGACCTTAACTGTGATAATCGTTACTAATTTTATTCTCTTTAAACTGATGTACACCGTCTTAAATAGATTGTATTCTTTTTTTTTTAGATTGTATTCTAGGAAGCATATTTTCTTCTCTGTTAATTAGGGACACAAGCCTGACTTCTCACAAATGAAGTTCACCGTGAAAATACTCATGAAATCAAAATAATGCTCCACCATCTCAGGGAGCTCACGGGTCTTGTTAGGCCTGCTGCCTCTGCTGAAAAGGGAAATTAGTAACGGGAGGGGGGTGCATAAGAGACTCAGCATCACACAGAGGCTTTCTCTTGACAACCAGGAGGAAACAGAAAGGAAAAAGGAAGGGCTTTCTCAGAGTGTTCTAAACAACGTCCAAGGCAACTGTCAAAGGAGTCTGGGGCCGTCTATGGAGTTGCCGACAAGGGAGTGGCTGGCAAATGATAACACTGGCCTCCTCCGTGCGAGTGAAGGTTCTAAATACACCTTGGTTTGTGTGGACACTGTGTCGGGTTTAACCCAAGCTGCCTCCTGGTGCCAGGGAAACCAGTTGCCCACTAGCAGGGAATTGGAGGGGCTGAGTCATATGCATGCATACTCTAATCCAACAGATGGTGATCAGGGGTCACATCTCAAAGGTCGTGATGTGCAAGACTGAGCAAAAGAACTTGGCATTGAGTGGAGATTCTATCTCCCCTGTAACCCGCAAGCAGCAGGGTTGGTAGAAAGGAAAAATGGAGTATTAAAGCAGCAGATTAAATCACTAACAGGTGATGGATAAAGAAGATGTGGTACATATATACCATGGAATATTACTCAGCCATAAAAAAGAATGAAAAAAATGCCATTTGAAGCAACATGGATGGAACTAGAGATTGTCATACTGAGTGCAGTAAGTCAGACAGAGAAAGACAAATATCATGATATCACTTATATGTGGGATCTAAGAAAATGGTACAAATGAACCTATTTACAAAACAGAAATTGAGTCACAGATGTAGAAAACAAACTTATGGTTACAAAAGGGGAAAGGGCTGGTGGGGGAGGATAAACTGGGAAATTTGGATTGATGTGTACACACTACTATATATAAAAGTTAACTAATAAGAACCTACTGTATAGCACAGGGAACTCTATTTGGTGCTCTATAATGACCTATATGGGAATGGAGTCTAGAACAGAGTGGTTATATGCATATGTATGGCTGATTCACTTTGCTGTACAGCAGAAATGAACACAACATTGTAAAGAAGCTATACTCCAATAAAAAACTTAACTTATAAAAAAACAGGTAAATGTAAAACAATAAACGGAAGCCTTAATTAAATACAGTTTGGAGACCAGAAAGGGGAGCTGTCATGCCCTGCAATGTCCAACAGGAAGAAGAAAGACTCCTCTCCTGGCAAAGACTCAGCCAATGAAAAGCCATGGACTCTTTGTTTACTACAGCCCTCCCAACACCCTTTTCCTGTCTATAAAAGTGTTCCGGGGCTACCCTCGTGGCTCAGTGGCTAAGAATCCGCCTGCCAATGCAGGGGACACGGGTTTGAGCCCTGGTCCAAGAAGATCCCACATGCTGCGGAGCTACTAAGCCCGTGCGCCACAACTACTGAGCCTGCACTCTAGAGCCCGCAAGCCACAACTACTGAGCCCAGGTGCCACAACCACTGAAGCCTGTGTGCCTAGAGCCCGTGCTCCACAACAAGAGAAGCCACTGCAATGAGAAGCCCGCGCACTGCAATAAAGAGTAGCCCCCGCTCGCCGCAACTAGAGAAAACCCACACACAATGTGCAACAAAACAACAAAGACACAATGCAGCCAAAAATAAATAAAATAATTTTTTAAAAAAAGTGTTCCCCTGCCCTTGCCATGCAGGAAATAGCATGTGCCTTGCCATAGTTATGGACCCTGATTTGTAACTCTCTGCTGATCCCAAATAAGCCCATCTTTATTTTTTTTAATTTAGTTATTTGGCTGCGTCAGGTCTCAGTTGTGGCATGCAGGATCTTCACTGCAGCATGAGGGCTTCTCTAATTGTGGTGTGGGGGGCTCCAGAGTGCGCGGGTTTAGTTGCCCCGTGGCATGTGGGATATTAGTTCCCCGACCAGAATCGAACCTGTGTCCCCTGCATTGGCAGGCGGATTCTTAACCACTGGACCACCAGGGAAGTCCCTAATCCCATCTTTATTGAAGAAATATCTGACAGTCTATTTGTTTCAGGTCAACAATCTGACATTATCAATACTGATCCAGAGACCTGGACTTTGGCATACACGACCCATAACAATGGGTAAGAGTATTCTTTTTCTGTCAAACTACACAGGCAGCCTGTCAAACCGACTGCAAGTATCATTTAAAACAACAACACATTATTAGAGCCATGGGTGGCTGTGTGCAGAATGGGAGGGGTTTATGTGACTTACCCCAGGTTATGGACATCTGAGCACCCAGACAGCCCTATGCTGGAACAGAAAAATCTAAACAGAACCAACCTAATGAGGCCAGGGATAGGGCATGGATATCACTGGAACTGTGCAGTCACTCCATCATATTGAAGTACAGCAACTAGTTTGTCACTGACTTGTTGCACTGGCCAAGTATTCACTGGGTGGCCCTAAATGGGACCTGATGGTTGTGTGGCACTAATCTTTGGCCATGGCTTCCACCTGGGTGGCAGGTTGCTGTACCCTGGGTTTTCCCTGGGCATAGGGGAGAATCCACCCCACAGGAACAGTTGCCAACCTCCCTCTCCACAATTCTAGGTAGGTACATTCTGTTTCCCACTGGTGTGATCCGCCTCCATCGGCCTGGAAGGTGTTTAAGCACACATAGCAGCTCTTAGAAAATCCACCCAGACAGCCTCAAATGACAGCCAAAAAAGCCTGTCTTTATTGAAAACTCAAATATCTCTAAACAGAAAAGCTGTCCTCCAAAGTAGGAAGGCCATGGACATTACTACTACCACTCAAGGAGGCACGTGCACCATTAACTACAGAATGTGGCATGTTCATACCCCAGGAGTCGGCTAACGTCATATTGAAGTCACACGATGACAGAGGCCAACTTTCACGAGTTCTTGGTGGAAAAACATGACACTGAGTTTGGAAACACTGTCAGTCTCTTTCTTCTTGCCTGTGCCTCTACTGCTGATTAGGTATCTGCCTTCAGCACAGCCAGGTATCTGCCAAATGAGCCACCTCCATGCAACAGAAAGCCATGGCCGACGGATGTGGGCAAGCTGCGGAAGAGGGGAGCTCGGGAGATTGCAGAGCCGGTCACGGGGTGGTGGGTAGTGTCGGAGGAGGTCATTGAGAAGACGTGACTGCTGGGTGATCCCCAGGCTGGACCTGGGCAACAGGAGGCCCCTCAGTCACTCTGCTGTCCTTGTAATGTGCATTTACTTGCCTTCTCCACTTCCAGAAGCTGCTCCAAGGATACAGCCTTCAGACAGAAATGTGGTGTTGAGACTATCTAGACAGTGTATGTGGCTGAATCCAGTTAGGGCGTCCATACTAACTTTTAAGATTTGGTGGGTGGGGACTTCCCTGGTGGTCCAGTGGCTAAGACTCTGCGTTCCCAATGCACAGTGTCAGGTTCGATCCCTGGTCAGGGAACTAGATCCTGCATGCCACAACTAAGACCTGGCACAGCATGCATGAAAGAAAAGGAAGGAAGGAAGGAAGGAAAGGAAGAATAAAAAGAAAGATTTTGTGGGTGTATGGGGAAAACCACACATCTTGTAGCCAAGATAAGACCCAAGACAAGCCTCATAAGTTCCCTTGCCCATTAAAACTGCCACCTACTTATATTGAGTGGTCTGGCTCTTTGGTCTCTTTTTTTTTTGGCCGCATCACACTGCAGGTGGGATCTTAGTTCCCTGACCAGGGATCAAACCCGTGCGCCCTACAGTGGAAGCACGAAGTCTTAACCACTGGACATCCAGGGAAGTGCCATTCTCTTCCTTTTATTGCTCCTCACAAAGAACAAGTTAAATGCCATCATTGCCTGTACATCCCTCAGGAACTGAACCTGAAGGAGTTCCAACAAGTCACCTAAAGATTCTCTGGTGGGAAACCCACGTGAGACCTCAGTGCCCTGCAGCACTGGCCTCCTGAGGGTGGCTCCACGGCATCAGCTTGGGCCGCTAGTCAGGAGGAGCGCAGGGTGGCTGGGCTCGGTGTGTCACCACAGGCGTACCCACCTCACGGGGAATGGGAGCCTTGGCTCTGCAGCTCATCTAAAGGCCAGGGAACAAGACGCTCCTTATCCCTGTTTACAGAGGGTTGGGGGAGGAGAGAAGGTAGGCGACTCATTTATCTGTGAGTCAAGGCAACAGGATCCAGGATGTGAATCCAACATCTGGGCTACAAACCCAGGTTGCCTGACCCAGGCTTGGAGAGTCTGATCCCTGCCCTTCTATCTCCCTCCATATCGGGCTTTGGAGACTCAAAGAATGTACTGTTCATCCTGATGTCATTTAGTCTAAGAGTCCTGCTCCAACCTACCAACCCCCATAAAGGAGCAGGAAAACGGACAAACACTACAAAGCAACGTCATTATTCACTGTCTGGACTTCAGAAAGTGATGGACAACATATTAGGGTAGATTAATATTTTTCTTCTTTTCCCCTTGGCTGCACTGAGTGGCTTGTGGGATCTTAGTTCCCAGACCAGGGATTGAACCCAGGCCCTAGCAGAGTCCTAACCACTAGACCATCAGGGAATTCCCAGGGCAAATTAATCTTAAAAGTGTATGGTAACATGTGTCCATTACACCGTGCATAACAAAAAAACTGAAAAAACTCAGGGCATGCCCTTCCAGTACTGAAAGCTTTTCTTCCATAAAACAGTCACATTATTCAACAAGTGAAAATGGATGACACTCCAATACACATCTTTGTTGTTTCAATGTCCTACTTGTCAAAAAAAAGAGAAAGAATATAGCCAAAGTTCATAAAATAGAAGATAAAAATGGATATTTTACAAAAGAGAGCAAATGACAAAAGGGATCAAACATCCGAAAAAATGCTAATCATGAATTCTTATGGAAATACAATGAAAACAACAGTGAGACAGAGTAACAAACTTATTAAAAGGGTTAAAATTAAAAACGACTGACCAAACAAGTATTCGCTAGGATATGGAGAAAATGGAACCCTCATACAGTGCTGGTAAAAATGTAAAAAACACAATTATTTAGTCAGAATTTGTTAGTTTCTTCAAAAGCTAAATAGTCACCTACCTCATGATTCAGACACTGCAATCTAATTTTTTGAACAAAAGATAAATGAAACAAATATCCATATTAAGAACTGTACACAAATGTTTGCACCAGTTTATTTTCTACAGTCAAAATCTGGAAATACCCAAAATGTACATAAACAAGTGAATGGATAAATAGCAGTATATCTAAAGATAAGAGTACTGAACCAAAAAAGAACATAAAAGAGAGGGATGAACTACTCACATAACATCTGTATAACAAATACAACATCATATAACAAAATAATTATAAAATATAAAAGAAACCAGAAAAAAGAGAGTAAACATTTAAGGATTCCATCATATAAATTATAGAAAACATAAAGGTATCTATTATAATGGAAAATAAATCAATGGGGGCTTGGAGGGCTGTAAAGGGCAGGGACACAGAGACTGCAAAAGGACATCAGGCAAATACATGGTGACAGATATGGTCATTACCATGACTGTGATAATGTTTTCACAGGTATCATGTGTATGTCAATATTTACCAAATACTTCACTTTAAACGTGTGTACTTTACTACATGTAAATTACACTTAAATAAAACTTAAAAAAAAACACTTTAAGATAAACAAAATCTGTATGCCCCACTTTTTTGGAAAATAGATTTGACAGCCCTATAGTGACTCCACTATCTTTTTGTCATGCCCTCTGGGTGTCAGTCTTGCCTCAGTGGCAGCAAACACTGGCGAGTAATAAAGGACATTTCCACTTCAGTCAACAGGAATGTTGGCTGGCTCACAAGAGCCACATCCCTGGACTACTTTCCTCTACTTTTCTTTTTTCTGCCTGTGCAGCAACGGCCTTGAGGCGAACATTGCAGGGAGGTTACAAAAATCCACAAAACTTTCCAATTGTCTTCTCTGACAATGACCTCAGCTACACAAGATAAACATGCCTGAAGGTCCTGAGATTTGTGTACACGCTGATCCTGCACATAGGTCATCGTCACAAAGACATCGGTGGATGCACTTTTAGAAGGGGCACATTCCAATGAGCTGGCTGCTGTCTCCTCTGCTCCCTACTAACCCAGTTTCTGTATCAGTTTCAGTTTCCCCTGACCCCTATAGTCTTACAACCAGTGACTGTCACCCATGGAATTGTGGACATCAGGGCACATGCTCTTTGCAAAACCAAGGGAGGAGATTCCTCTCAACAGTGCTGACATCTCTTGTGATATCGCCTGTGAACAGGGGAAAAAATTCATGCTGCTCCAAGAACTTGAGATGGTCACATCTTACTCCTCTTGAGGGTGATGTCTGAGTCTCCTAAAACTCACAGCATCCAGGCTTCAAATGAGGACCAAAAAGCCCTGCCCTCTCTCCTACAACTTCATTGGCACCAATGCAAATTTGACCAAAAATGGCAAGCCAATTTTTGCCATCATATTATCCTCCCTGAGGCCCATGCCTGTGGAGCCCAAATCTCCTTATAAAAAACCTCTAGCAGTACAAAGAACTCCAAAAACAAAGTAGGCCTTAAACAGTAAGGCATCCATATTATACAAACCAAAACAATGTGTGGCACACAGTTTGGGCTGGTGACTTGCTAGACGGAAAAACTGAGCATTTGAGAACATGTCCCTGGAAAATGTTGTCCTTCTCTGCACATTGTCAGCTGAATTCATATGACGTTCTCGGGGCCAACATTCCTTCAGGCTTTTGTACACGTAGTCAGAGAGAGGGGAACACCAACCCCGAAGGGACTGGGCCACTACTCCTCGTTTGCTCCAACACTTGGAAGAACAGAGGTCAGTTTCCCTGAGCACACTGGGCTGGTGACTGATGCCCATGGTGTGGACCTGCCAGGTGATAGAGGTAAAATGGCCACAGAAATGGGCAGTGACATAAATCTGGGAAAAGCCCTGGACAGATTACAAAGGGCAATATAGTCACACATGCTTCCCACGTAACTGAAACTTAAGGGGTATCTCCCCCTGTGGAAAACTGGATATATGAGATTGAATTCAGATGGGTGGCTCCTCAGTTTCTTCCAACGTCATTACCCTGAACTAGAAAATTGCACATTTCTTTGCATGTTCAAGGCCTTTCTCCAGTGTAAATTCTACCATGTATAATGAGGAACTTTTTTTTTTTTTTTTTTTTTTTTTTGCGGTACACGGGCCTCTCACTGTTGTGGCCTCTCCCGTTGCGGAGCACAGGCTCCGGACGCATTGGCTCAGTGGCCATGGCTCACGGGCCTAGCATCTCCATGGCATGTGGGATCTTCCCTGACCAGGGTACGAACCCGTGTCCCCTGCATGGCAGGCAGACTCTCAACCACTGCACCACCAGGGAAGCCCCAGGAAAGTTCTTTAGGAAAGGATTTCCCAAATTCTTGGCACGAATAGGGCTTTTCCTGTGAACTCTCTGATATGAATAAAGGGTGGAACTAGAGGTAAAGGATTTACCCACATTCACCAGACACTTGAGGCCTTTCACCTCTGTGAACACTGATGGTGAAGGACTGCAGAGCTCTGGGGAAAAGATTTCCCACGTTCACTACCCTCATATGGCCTCAATCCTGTGTGAACTCTCTGATGATAATGGAGGCCGGACCTACACGAAAAAGACTTCCCACATTCACTGCATTTATAAGTCTTTTCTCCAGTATGACCTCTACAGTGTTCAATGAGATAAGAATTTGCCCTAAAGGACTCCCCACTTTCAGTGCATTCATAAGGCCTTTTGTTAGTGTGAATTCTCTGATGTTCATGGAGAATGGAACTACAAATAAAAGATTTCCCACATTCACTACACTCATTTGGCCTTGATCCTGTGTGAACTCTGATGTTAATGGAAACCAGACCTAGATGAAAAAGATTTCTCACAGTCACTGCACTGATAAAGTCTTTCTCCTGTGTGAACTCTCTGGTGTATTAGGTGACATCTTTGGATAAAAGATTTCTCACATTCACTGCACTCATAAAGCCTTGACCCTGTTCTGATCGTAACACTCTGATGATAACAAAGTCTGGACCTAGATGAAAAAGATTTATCACATTCACTGCATGCATAAAGGCTTTACTGCATTGTGAACTCTACAGTTTTCAGTGAGATAAGAATTTGCCCTAAACGATTTTCCTTATACAGTGCATTCATAAGACCTTTTTAAAAATATTTATTTATTCTTTTTTTTAAATTTATGGCTGAGTTGGGTCTTTGTTGCTGGGTGTGGGCTTTCTCTAGTTGTGGCAAGTGGGGGCTACCCTTCGTTGTGGAGCACGGGCTCTAGGCATCCGGGCTTCAGTAGTTGTGGCTCATGGGCTCTAGACGCAGGCTCAAGAGTTGTGATGCACAGGCTTAGTTGCTTCACGGCATGTGGGATCTTCCCAGACCAGGGTTTGAATCCATGTCCCCTGCATTGGCAGGCGGATTCTTAACCACTGAGCCACCAGGGAAGCCCCCATAAGACCTTTTGATTACATGAATTCTCTGATGATCCTGGAGGATGGAACTATAGATATAAGACTTCCCACATTCACTGCACTCATAAGGCCTTTATCCAGTGTGAACTCC
>NW_021703766.1:57154668-57154906 GCF_005190385.1 Monodon monoceros
TAAGAAGGTAAGATCTTTGGATAAACGATTTCCCACATTCACTGCACAAATAAGGCCTTTCTCCTGTGTGAATTCTCTGATGATTACTGAGGTTGTAACTAGTGGAAAAAGATTTCCCACATTCACTGCACTTGTAAGGCCTTTCTCCAGTGTGAACTCTCTGGTGTATAAGAAAGTGACATCTTTGGGTGAAGGATTTCCCACATTCACTGCACACATAAGGCCTTTCTCCTGTGTG
>NW_021703766.1:57154916-57175661 GCF_005190385.1 Monodon monoceros
GGATTTCCCACATTCACTGCACACATAAGGCCTTTCTCCTGTGTGAATTCTCTGATGATTACTGAGGTTGGAACTAGAGAAAAAAGATTTCCCACATTGACTGCATACATAAGGCCTTTCTCCAGTGTGAACTCTCTGATGATTACTGAGGGTGGAACCAGAGGAAAAACATTTCCCACATACAGTGCACTCATAAGGCCTATCTCCAGCATGAGTCTTCTGATGATAACACAGGGCAGAGCTGGAGGTAAAACATTTTCCACACTCACTGCACTCATAAGGCCTTTCTCCTGTGTGAACTCTCTGATGATAACGAAGGCCAGAGTGAGAGGTAAAAGACTTCCCACATTCACTACATTCATAAGCCCTTGATCCAGTGTGAACTCTCTGATGATAATGGAGGCCACGGCGAGACATAAAAGATTTCCCACATTCAATGCATTCATAAGGCCTTTTTCCACTATGAACCTTCCAGTGTTGAGTGAGGTAAGATTGATGACTAAAGGATTTCCAGCACTCACTGCACTCATAAGGCCTTTTTCCTGTGTGAACTCTCCGGTGGAGAATGAGTATCGAGCTATTGGTAAAAGATTTCCCACATTCACTGCAAGCAAAAGGCCTTTCCCCTTTATGTACCCGCTGGTGTAGGACGAGCACCGAGCTATTGGTAAAAGAGTTCCCACACTCACTGCAATCGTAAGGCCTTTCTCCTGTGTGAACCCTCCAGTGTACGATGAGGTAAAATTTTCGTCTAAAAGATATCCCACATTGAGTACACTCATAACGCCTTTCTCCAGTGTGAATTGTCCGTTGTCGAATTAGGATGGATCTACAGCTAGGAAACTGCGCACATTCACTGCACAAGTAACAATTTTCTCCAATGTGTCTCCTCCAGGGATAAATAAGGACAAAGTTTTGGTTAAAGGATTTCCCACATTTGCTGCACTTGTACTGCCTTGCCGCAGTATGAATTCTTCGATGCAGATTGAGGGTTGAGGTTCGCCTGAAAGATTTTCCACATTCACGACACACAAGAAGCCTTTCTCCAGTATGCACTCTCTGGTGCACAACAAATGAGGATTTGTACCTGAATGTCTTCCCACATTCACTGCACACAAAACAATGTCTTCCAGGGTGGACACCCTGGTTCTGAACAAGTGCATGTTTCGGGCTGAAGGCTTTCTTGAATTCTCCCCAGCTGTAATGACTTTCTCTGCTTTGTAAAGTTGCCTCACGCTGGGCAATCTTGTTTGGCTTCTCCCTGGTGTGAGTGATCTGTTGCTGGAGATGTCCCAAGGTGGCCAGAAAGTCTTTCCCTACTTCCTCACAGGTAAAGGGCTTCCTTGACACATGGCATTTGAAGCTCTTCACAAACAAGGCCCTGACTACAGCGTTTCTGAAGGATTTCTCTTCCATCTCCTGTTTCTGGTGTTTCTGGAGGTTTGCACTAAAATGATATCGTTTCATACATATTCTACACCCGAACACTTTCTGGCTGTGTTGTGTTTCTTCATGCTCAGCCAAGTGAAAAACACCTCTCAAGATCAGACTACACTTCTTACAGGGGTGGCTCTTCTGGGAAAATGAGCCTTCCCTGTGAGTCCTGGCCTGTGACATGCTTATAGAAATGCTTCGTTGAAAGGGTGCTTCGGCATCCTCTGCTCCACAGCAGCAACCTGAATGCAAATAAATGCTGGTGAAGTACACGTTAAATTTATAGGAAGGAGGCAACATCATCATAAATGGATGTGTCACATCTAAGAATGAGTCAGTGGGATGCTCTTCCACACAAGAGATTTGAAATTCCATTGCGGAAGTGGCTACTTATAAAAAGGTCATAAGAAACTACTATGAACAATTAAATACCAACAAACTGGATAAACTAGAAGAAACGGATAAATTCTTTGAAACAGACAACCTACCAACAATGAGTCATGAAGAAATAAAAAATATGAATGGACCAATAACAAGTAAGGAACCTGAATCATTAATTTAAAAAAATCTCCCAACAAAGAAAAGTCCAGGATGAGACAGATTCACTGGTGAATTCTACCAAAGATTTTAAGAAGAATTAATGTCAATCCTTCCTCAACTCTTCCAAAACACTTAAGAAGAAACATTTCAAAACTCAATTTCTGAGGCTAGCATTACCCTGATACAAAAGCAAGATATGCAAACTACAAGAAAGGAAAATTACGGGCCAAACTCCTTGGTGACCATAGAATGAGAAATTCCTAATAAATACTCAACAGCACGTTCAAGAATCTTACACTATTGAATAATAAAAAAAAAATTTAGGTAACTCCCTGGCAGTCATCCAGTGGTTAAGACTTGGTGTTTTTACTGCAGAAGAAGAATCTTACATTATTATCATTATCAAGTATGATTTATCCCTGGGATGCAAGGATAGTTCCTCATATACAAGTCAAAAAACATGACTTACCATATTAACAGAATGAAGGATAAAAATCATATGAATGTCTCAAAAAATGCAGAAAAAGCACTAAACAAATTGAGGATAGTTTCATGTTAAAAACTCTCAACAAATTAGGTATAGAAGGAATGTATCTCAATACAATAAACCCATACCCAATAAGCCCACACTAATATTATACTCAAAGTTTAAAAACTAAAAGCCTTTCCTCTGAAATCCAGAACAAGCCAAAGATTCCCACTGTCCACATTTCCACATTTCTATTCAACACAGTTCTGGAAGGCCTAGCCAGAACACATAGTTATCAGAAAAAAAAAAAAAAAGGCATCAAAATCACAAAATAAGTAAAACTGTCTGTGTTTGCAGAAGATATGCTCTTATATAGAAAACCCCAGGGACTCCTCCCACCCAAATCTGTTAGAACTATTAAACAATATCAGTAAAGCTGCAGGATACAAAATCAATATGCAAAAAGCAGTTGCATTTCTATAAACTAACAATGAAATATCTGTGTTCTGAAAACTATAAGACAACGATGGAAAAAACCGAAGAAAACACAAATAAATGGAAAGACATCCAGTGTTCTTAAATTGGAAGAATACTATTAATTTTACCAAGAGCAACTTACAGACTGAAAACAATCCATATCGAAAGTCCAATGACATTTTCCAAAGAAATAGAGTAAACAATCCTAAAATTTGTATGGCAGCACAAAAAATCCCAAATAGTCAAAGCAATCTTGAGAAAGAAGGACAAAGCTAGAGGCATCACACTTCCTGATTTCAAAATATTACAAAGCTATGGTAATTAGCACATGATGACACTGGTATAAAAACAGACACATAGACCAATGGAACAGAATAGAGAGCCCAGAAATAAAGGCACACTTATATAACTCATCTTTGATAGGCACCTCAAGAACACACAATGGATAAAGGACAGTCTCCTCCATAATTGGTGATGGGAACACTGGATATCCACATGAAAAAAAAAGAAAACTAGACCCTTATCTTACACCATTCACAAAAATTAACTTGAATTGGATTAAAAAATTTTAATGTAAGACTAAAATTGTAAAACATTTAGGAGAAAACGCAGAGAAAAATCTCCTTTACACTGGTGTTGGCAATGATTTTTTTGGATGACACCAATAGCACAAGCAATGAAAGTAAAAATAAACAAGTGGGAGTATATCAAGCCAAAAACCTGAACAACAAGGGAAACAAAATGAAAACACAACCTAAGGAAAAGGAGAAAATACTTGTGAAGGGTTTATCTGATAAGGGGTTAATATCTAGAAAATATAAGAACTCATACAATTCAACAATAAAAAATGAAAGAATCCAATTAAAAATGGGCAAAGGACCTGAATAGATATTTATCCAAAGACATACAAATGGTCATCAGGTACATGAAAAGGTGCTCAACGTCACTAACATCAGGTAAATGCAAATCCAAACCACAATGAGGTATCACCTCACACCTGTTTGGAATACTACTATCAAAAAGACAAGAGATGGGCTTCCCTGGTGGCACAGTGGTTCAGAGTCCACCTGCTGATGCAGGGGACACAGGTTTCGTGCCCCGGTCCGGGAGGATCCCACGTGCCACGGAGTGGCTGGGCCCGTGAGCCACGGCCACTGAGCCTGCGCGTCCAGAGCCTGTGCTCCACAACGGGAGAGGGCACAACAGTGAGAGGCCCGCGTACCGCAAAAAAAAAAAAAAAAGACAAGAGATAGGTGTTCACAAGGATGTGAAGAAAAGGAAAGCCTTCTACATTGTTGGTAGGACTGTAAATCGGTACAGCCATTAGGGAAAACTGTATGGAATTTCTTAAAAATTGAAAAAAGAACTACTATATGGTCCAAAACTCCCAATTCTATGTGTATATCCAGAGGAAACAAAATCCATACCTCAAAGAGGTATTTGCACCCCCATGTTCATTTCAGCATTATTCACAATAGCCCAGGTTTAGAAACAACCTAAGTACAGCCATACCTTGTTTTATTCTGCTTCAAAGATAACACATTTTTTTACAAATTGAAGGTTTCCAGTAACCCTGTGTCAAGCAAGCCTATTTGCACCAGTTTTCTAACAGCATTTGCTCACTTTGTGTCTGTGCATCACATTTTGGTATTTTTTGCGATATTTGAAACTTTTTCATTATTATTACATTTGTTATGGTGATCTGTGATCAGTGATCTTTGTTTTGGGGTGCCACAAACTGTACCCATATAAGACAGGAAACTTAATAGATAAACATTATACGTGTTCTGGCTGCTCTACCAACTGTCCAATCCATCTCTCTCCCTGTCCCCAAGACTCCCTCTTACCTGAGATGTAACAATACTGAAGTTAAGCTAATTAATAACCCTACAATAGCCTCTAAGTGCTAAAGTGCAAGGAAGGATCACACGTCTTTCACTTTAAATCAAAAGCTGGAAATGATTAAGCTTAGTGAGGAAGGCAAGTCAAAAGCCAAGATAGGCTGAAAGCCAGGCTTCTTGGACCAAACAGTATTAACCAAGTTGTATCAATAAATACAAAGGAAAAGTTCTTGAAGTAAATTAAAAGTGCTACTCTAGTGAACACACAAATAAGAAAGCAAAAGAGCCTTACTGTTGTTATGGAGAAAGTTTTAGTGATCTGTATTCAACATCAAGCCAGCCACACATTCCCTTAAGCCAAAGCCTAATCCAGAGTCAGGCCCTAACTCTCTCCAATTCTGTGATGGCTGAGAGAGGTGAGAAGCTGCAAAAAAAAAAAAAAAAAAGCCTGAAGCTACCGTAGGTTGGTTCATGAGATTTAAGGAAAGAAGCCGTCTCCAGAAAATAAAAGTACAAGGTGAAAAAAAAGCACACGGTGAAGCAGCAAGTGCTGATGTAGAAGCTATACCAAAGTTATCCAGATGATCTAGCTAAGATAATTAATGAACGTGGCTACACTAAACATTTTTAATGTAGATGAAACAGTCTTATGTTGGAAGAAGATGACATCTAGGACTTTCACAGTTAGAGAGGAGAAGTCAATGCCTGGCTTCAAAGCTTCAAAGGACAGGCTGACTCTCTTATTAGGGGTAATGAGGCTGGTGACTAGAAGTTGAAGCCAGTGCTCATTTATCATTCTGAAAATCTTAGGCCCTTAACAATTCTGCTAAATCTACTCTGCATATATTTTATAAATGGAACAACAAAGCCTGGATGTCAGCACGTCTCCTCATAACATGGTTTACTGAATATTTTAAGACTACTGTTGAGGCCTACTGCTCTGAAAAAAAGATTGTTTTCAAAATATTACTGCTCACTGACAATGCAGCTGGTCACCCAAGAGCTCTGATGGAGATATATAAAATTAATGTTGTTTTCATGTCCACTACTACAACATCCATTCTGTAGCCCATGGATCAAGTAGTTTACACTGTCAAGTCTTAAGAAATACATTTCATAAGGCTACAGCTGCCATAGATAGTAATTCCTCTAATGGATCAGGGCAAAGTAAATTGAAAACCTTCTGGAAAGGATTCACCAATCTAGATGCCATTAAGAACAGCTGTGAATCATGGGAAAAGGTCAAAATATCAACATTAACAGGAGTTGGGAAAAACTTGATTCCAACTCTCTGGATGACTTTGAGGGGTTCAGGACTTCAGTGGAGGAAGTAACTGCAGATGTTGTGGAAAAAGAAAGAGAATTAGAAGTAGAGCTGGAAGATCGCTGAATTGCTGTAATCTCAGGAGAAAAAATTAACAGATGAAGAGTTGTTTCTTATGGATGAGAAAAGAAAGTGGTTTCTTGAGATGGAATGTACTCCTGGTGAAGATGTTGTGCAGGTTGTTGAAATGATGACAAATGCTTTAAAATATTACATAAACTTAGTTCATAAAGCAACAACAGTAGGGTTTGAGAAGATTGACTCCAATTTTGAAAGAAGTTCTACTGTGTTTTAAAATGCTATCAAACAGCATCGCAAGCTACAGAGAAGTCATTCATGAAAGCAGAGTCCATCAATGTGGCAACCTTCATTGTTATATTATTTAAAGAAATTACCAAAGCCACCGAAACCTTCAGTAACTTGATCAGTCAGCACCCTGATTAGTCAAAATCAAGGCAGGAACCTCCATCAACAAAAAGATACAACTCAGATGATGGTTAACATTATTTTAGCAATAACGTGTTTTTTAACTAAGTTATACACGTTGTTTATTTAGACATAAGGCTACTGCACACTAACAGACTACTGTACAATGTAAACATAACATTCATATGCACTGGGAAACCAAAAGTCTGTGTGACTTGCTTTATTGTGATACTTTACTGTGGTGGTCTGGAACAAAGGCTGCAATATGCCTGTATCTGTCTACAGATGAGTGGGTAAATAAAGCCTGGTATTTATATGCAGTGGGGTATTATTCAGCCATAAAAAGGGAAATCATGCATTTGTGACAACACTGATGAACCTGGAGGGCATAATGCAAAGTGAAATAAGCCAGAGAAAGATAAATACTGTATGCTAAAACTTATATATGGAATTTTGAGAAAAAAAAATTGTTGAACCCATAGCAACAAAGAGTTGCTATGGGGCTCAGATCTAGGGGAAATGGGGAGATGTTGGTCAGTTATAAGATGAAAAAGCTCTGAAGATCTAATACAGAATGGAGCCTATACTTAATAATGCTGTATGGTATACTTCAAATGTGCTAAGAAAGTAGATCTTAAGGGTTCTCACACACACAGGAAATGTAAATATAATATGTGAGGTACTGGATGTGTTAATTAACTTGATTGTAGTAATCATTTCACAATGTGTGTGTGTGTATATATATAATCATGACACTGCATACTTACTTTAACGTTTTACCTTTTTTTTATTCTTTGGCCACAATGCGCGGCTTGTGGGATCTCAGTTCTCCTACCAGGAACTGAACCCAGGCCACGGCAGTGAAAGTGCTGAATCCTAACCACTAGACCACCAGGGAACTCCCTGTACACTTTAAATATATATAGTATTATTTGTCAATTATACCCCAATAAGCTGGAGAAAAGAAAAAAGAAAAGAGATCTAAACACTACAAGTAAAACCATGAAGGACAGCCTTGGAAAATAGTCCATGGTCCAAGTAAGTAATGGTCATGACAATACCTTCAATTCCTGGCATATGGAGGCAGAACGAAATGTCAGATGATAAAAAGGAACAAAACCTGGGACAAAGAAGTGCCATGGACGTGGATACACCACCTGACCAGGGAAAGGGCAAGTATTAGCCTCACTGCAAGACTGCTGACCTCAAATCCATCCCTACAAGGGTTGAGTACAGACTGTATTGGGCCTATGGGGAGAGAAGGGGGCAGTGCAAACAACCCAGCCCTACCTATCACAGCAACTACCCAGAAAGCTGGGGAAACAAACAGTGCCCAAGGTCCATATGTAAGAAGGACACAGCACACCTTGGAGAAGAGAGGGTGAGGCAGGATACAGAGCCTAGCCCAGGTCACTGGGGAGGGTGAGTCTCTTACCCAGTGAAGATATAAGTGCAAAGTTCTCCAGCATCACATCATGGTACAGGCGTCTCTGAGCCTCATCAAGGAGCTTCCATTCCTCCCAGGAGAAGTACAGGGCAATGTCCTCAAAGGTCACACCATCCTGTCATGAATGAGATAGATGAAACATAAACATTCTCTCTCTGAGGACCCACAATTCATCTCCTCACACATGTATTCCATGGTCATCCTCCATCAGAGCTCCCCACGTCAGGCCTGGTGCCAATGATGCCTGATCTCTCCTCACTGTGTTCAGCCCTCAGTCACAAAAGGCGGTGGCCGGGGGGATAAACGCCATCTAAACTCTGGGCCTGGCCTACAGGGCCCCATCCCTCCCCCGAAGTAATTCCCCTGAGGTCTCCCACATTGTGCCTCCAAGACACAGCCAAACATGGGCTCATCTTTACCCTTAATCCCCAACACCAGGTCCTGTGGGCCCTCAGCTCACACTTCCCCTTGATGTGCACGTCATTCAGTTGACCAAACCTCTTTCACATCTTCAGACCTCACAGTTGCACTCCCGCAGCTCTACCACCTCCCTGCCGCACATCACAGGCATCTCTCTGGACTCACCCAGGTACTTGGAACATGGCATCCACAGAGTGCTTAACAAAATCAAACATGATCTGGAACAATCCCAGTTCTCTGAGGGAGCCCATAGCCAGGAAAAGCCCTGCCTGCCTTGCTTCTGATCTCTGTTTCAGTATTAGCCACCCAGAACCAGTGAGGGACTGGGACACCCTCTCCTGCCTTACATAGGTTCCATAAGTGCCTCTTCAACCTTCAGAACCTGGGCGTAAAAGGAAGGCAACCATGGCTGGGCTCCATGTGTGCAGGACTCCGTTGTATCCCCACCCAGCTCTGGAACCTAGTGACCTCAGGCTGACTGACTAACCTCTGCTGCCTCTCATCAGATCCTGTGACCTTGGAAGAGGACTCTCTTTGTCACCCCCATTCCAATCCGTTCGTTCTCTTCTCTGAGCAGCTTTTTGAAAACTTTTAAAGCCCTCACATACACTGTTCCTCGTCCGTTCACAGCCCTCTGTGACTCCCAGGTCCCTCAGAATAAAGGAACAACCTCTCTCTCTGCCGGTCCAGGCGTGATTCCACCTCACACTCTCTTTACTGCAGTCATAAGATGCACCCCAGGTTTCCCGAATCCTCCTGGCTCAGTCCGACTTCCAAGCCTTTGTACCTGCCGGTCCCTCCGCCTGTCACTCTTGCCCATGCCCCACCCAAGGCCGCCTCACCGTCCTGAACATCGCGACCTGGGCTGCGGGCACGTGAGCAGGCGTCCCGCACTCGGGGCTTTAGTGTCTAGTGCAGTGAGTGCGGTGAGGGGCCGGAGGACGAGTGTTTACCTCAGGCGGGTCCCTCAGGGCAGCCACAGCCATCGGACTCCCTGGGCGGAGCGGGGCCGGGAGCTGCGACAGAGGAGGCGAGACGCGGGCACGGCGGTCACTCTCCCGGGCCTGGCGCAGGGCAGCCCGTGCTGCGTCGCCGAGCCTCAGACGCACCCCTGAGTAGCAGGGACAGACCCTCCTCTCGGACTTTCTCGGTCCCGTCACCTAGAACCTGACACAACACTCCGAGGCCGAACCGACCAGAAGGAAGCGAAAATGACCGCCGAAAGGAGGACGCCGGAAGTCCCGCCCCGACACGATGCGCACGCGCGGGAACTCCTCACCCTGATTGGTCGTGGGTTTGTAACTGCGGCCTCTCGGCCAGGGGCCTTCTGGGAGCCGCGGCGAAGCGAGTTGATACTGTTCAACCCGAGCGTTAGTTTTGCAGCCCCCTGAAGCAGGTGGACCAGCAGGAGCTGAGCCTCTGCTTGTTCCCATAAAAAACGGCTCCCTTGCTTGTATTATCAGTCATTTTCAGAAGTGGAAACAAAAATCAACAGGATCAACAGAAGTGGAAGTAAAATAGGAACTGCCAACCTAAATGTCCTAAATTGTATAAAAGATAATTTTTAGTTTTGTGGCCTTTTTAGAATTGTTAACTATTGTGTCCCCTAACTATACACACACACACACACACACACATATATTTAAATTTTGTTACAAAAATTAACCCATTTATTAAAGGGTAGCAGCGTTTCAAATGGTGCTCTTTCTACTGGTCCTTCAATTCCTTCAATCTTCTCATGGCCGATTTTACTGGGATGGCAGGAGTGGTGTTGTAAATATAGTTAGGCCTAACTATATTTTTTTGGGTGTTGAGCTCATTTATTTATTTGGTGACAAGAAAATATTGAATGAGAATTGTGTTAGTCTGCTAGGCTTGCCATAACATTTGAATACTATTGAAACCGAGGGTAGTCATAAGCTATTAATAAAAAATAAATTGTAACCTGCCTTCACTGATCAACCTCACTTTGCTTTTACAAAAACGTGCACGTACTCCCAAGCATCAAATAGCCTAAACAATAAGATCTTTGCCAAGTTGCTTTTTAGGAAATTGGGGTCACCTGTGTCCAGTTTGAGCTCAAGTTGGTTAAAACTGTTAAGACCACTGACTCTCCAACTGGGCATATGCAAGTGTTGGCTAGGTGACTTTCTTTTTAGTTAATTAATTTATTTTTGGCTGTGTTGGGTCTTCGTTGCTGCATACGTGCTTTCTCTAGTTGCTGCGAGCGGAGCGGGGGCTACTCTTCGATGCGGTGCGGGGGCTCCTCGTTGCCATGGCTTCTCTTGTTGCAGAGCTTGGGCTCTAGGTGTATGGGCTTCAGTAGTTGTGGCATATGGACTCAGTAGTTGTAGCTCACAGGCTCTAGAGTGCAGGCAGTAGTTGTGGCACACAGGCTTAGTTGCTCCACGGCATGTGGGATCTCCCCACACCAGGGCTCAAACCAGTGCCCCCGCTTTGGCAGGCGGATTCTTAACCACTGTGCCACAAGGGAAGTCCCCAGCTAGATGGTTTTTGATGTCAGAGGGCCAAAAGCCCACCCTCAGAACATGCTAAGCCTGCCATTTTCTGAACATGTATCTCATGAAGAAGTCTGTAGCTTACTTTTACCTGTGCAGAATGACAATTACTGCACCTTTTCCGAATCTTCAATCCCCGCCCTCACCCCTGCCAAGCTTTATCCCATAAATATTCCTAGCCCCTTGCCTTTGGGGAGATGAATTTGAGATTTGCCCTTCCTTCTCCTTGCTTGGCTGCCTTGTGAATAAACAGTTTCTCTGCTGCAAACCAGTGTCTCAGCGTTTGGTTTGTTGTGCGTAGGTCACATGAAACTGGTTCAGTAACAGTTTGGACTGGGTGGCTTAAATAACAGAAATTTATTTTCTCGCAGCTCTGGATGCTGGAAGTCTAAGAGGAAGGTGTCAACAGTTTTAATTTTTCCTGAGGCCTCTGTTTTGGCCTTTGGGTAGTCCACTTCGTGCTGTGTCCTCACATGGCCTTTTCTCCCTGTGATCATACTCCTGGTGTCTATCCCTCTTCTTATAAGTGATGAAATAAAATTTACATTTTAAGGAAGGACAAGAAAATTTAAACATAAAATTTTCTGTTTTGGCCTCCCTACCTCCTTAATGTGCAGTGTGCATCTGCATTACACACTGTTGTAGTTTTTCTTATGACAGGGCCGAAAGTAAACTCATCACACGAGATGAATTGTGCCGAAGCACAGCAGTAGAGGGCTGCCGCTCGCTCAGGCAAAACACTGCCGTCTGTCCTGCTGTGGTAGCTTTTATTTAAGCATTACCTATGTTTACATTTTAAGACTTGTTTTCTTAACATTGATTATACAAGCAATAATGGGCTTTCTTGAAAACATGCCATGCTTCGTCCTTGAGCGTAAAATCAGCACAAGGACATTGCCTTGTGTTCCCACCATTCTGATTATACTGAAGTAGCACAAGGACATTTCCTTGTGTTCCCACCATTCTGATTATACTGAGGACATCGCATGGATCAGTGCCCGAAGCACTCAATGCTTATTCGAAGGCCCCCGATTTGCCGGGGGGGGGGGGGGCTCAAGGCATTCAGGACTGTTTACAGTACTGGCTTATTCGCATGCCCCCGGTTTGCCGGGGGGGGGGGGTGGTGGTGGTGCTCAAAGCAATCAGGACCGCTTGCAGTTCTGGCTTATTCGCCGTCCCCAGTTTGCTGGGGGGAGGGGGTCATGGGTCACGTCTCCTTTCCACGTCCTCAGTTATTCCATTACACACACTAACTAGTCCTCCTCAAAGATGGGAATGCTATCTTGAATGTAAAGATCAATTTTTTTCCCCTTTCTTCTGATGCTAGCAATGGAACTTCTTAAAAGATAAGCATTCTTTCCAAACTCTGTTGGGGGTCATGCTGACTCACTGCTCGCTTTGTACATGCTTACTTGGCCTATGAACTTTATGTAAAATGTCAGTATGTCATTCTTTTGTACAATCCTTTGTCTGAAAAATGTAAATAATTGTGCCTTCAACTTCTAAAAGGCAGAACAGACCTCAGAGATTCTGAGAGTCTGTCTCCTGGGTGATAATCCTCAGTTTGACTTGAATAAAATTCACTTTTTTCTTCTTAACTTGATTGTTAATTGAGTTTTTGTCAACAGAAGGAAACCAGTCTTAATGGGATACAGCCACACTCTTATGATCTCACTTATCCTTAATTACCTCTATAAATGACCTATGTCCAACTACAATCCCATTGTAGGTTAGGGCTTCAACCTATGAAAAGTATTCTGTTAATATATGTTAGTGGTAATAAAAGGCAAGTGGTTTACTAAAGCTGGGTAATAAAGAGGAAAAGAATATTCAACTTTTAAAAGTATCCTCCAATTGCTAATAGATCACAGTAATTTCTGAAATTGCCTTTATAAAAGCATAATTTCCAAAATATGCCTATTAAATACCGTAAATGCATCACTTCTTTTTTAAAATTTACTTATTTTATTTTATTTATTTTATTTTTGGCTGCATTGGTTCTTCGTTGCTGTGCGCAGGCTTTTCTCTGGTTGTGGCGAGCAGCAGCTACTCTTCATTGCAGTGCTCAGTCTTCTCATTGCACTAGCTTCTCTTGTTGTGCAGCATGGGCTCTAGGCACACAGGCTTCAGTAGTTGTGGCACGTGGGCTTCAGTAGTTGTGGTTTGCAAGCTCTAGAGCGAAGGCTAAGTAGTTGTGGCAAATGGGTTTAGTTGCTCTGAGGCATGTGGGATCTTCCTGGGCCAAGGATCGAACCTGTGTCCCCTGCATTGGCAGGTGGATTCTTAACCACTGCACCACGAGGGACGCTTGTAAATGCATCACTTCTAAGAACTATTTCAAACAAACACAAACTTTCAATTAAAGCAAATATTCAATGATGCAAAAATATAGTTTAATAAATTCACTTGAACACTTACACTTGTTATCATATATAACACTGATTATTATCCCACCTGACTAATCCCTCACAAACTCATCATCTTCCCTACAAAAAGTTCAGATCATTCTGATCACTGAGATATCCTCTGATACCTGGCAAAAGAAGCCTTCACCTGTTTCCTCTGCTACTTTTCTCATCACTCTTCCCATCACACACTATACCAAAAACACATTGATCTTCCTTCAGTCATAAATTCCATATGAGACTTTACAACTCAGAGTATTCCCAGGATTTTTCTCTCCAAATGAAACATCTATTTTCCCCACTATGCTTTGTAAATTCAAATAAATCTTTTAAGTGTCAACATAGTTTAACGTTTAAAGTGCTGTTATAACCTACACTCTTAAATCTTGAATATTCTCTGTATTACCATAAAATTCCCTGGACCTGTAGTGAATAACAGTATATCATTTTAAAAAATTGGTTTTGAATAATTATGAGTATCTTTGCTGTTTTTATACTCTACATGTAATATGAAGCAGAGTTATTATCACTGTTATTCGATTTTGAATCAAAATATTCTGAAAGATGAAATGATATAAAATGTGAGCCTACAAATATATAAAGTTGATTAAATAAATGGTAGGTTGTTCTAGAGAGAATTTATAGCCCAGGAGCTACACTTAGAATATTTGTTCTCCTTGCCCAGAAGGCAAAGCAAAATAGAAAGCTGAGTGTCACTACCAAAGATAACAAAAGGATGAATCTTGGTAAGCCTGAAAATACCTTTGCAGAGGTGTTCATTAGACCATGTTGTGGGTTCATAATCAGACTTATCCAAAAAGATAAAATAGAAGAGAACAGGGTAAAAGGAGACAGCATATTCACCAGGATGAGAATGGTGAACACGGCTTTTTTCCCAGAGAATTGTGCTTTGGTCTCATGGGAAAGTCTAGGGAAAACGCTGTTGCTGTGAATGTGCTGGATTCTCTTGTATTTTGTAGTTTTACAGTTGATGACAACAAGAGGATAAGTCAGACCCTGTTACTCCATTACAGCTGTAAGCCACAACACACTGTAGGAAATAAGAGTGATTCTGAGTTTTAAAGTCTGACTCTCACTACTGGGCTTCTTTGGGGACTTTGCAAATTGGAGCTAAGTTTTGGTTTGCAGCACAAGTGGAAGCAAAACAGGAAACTCCATATTAAATTCCCTTCCCTCCCAAAGCTAATTTATAGTTTTGTACCATTTTTAGAATTATACCAATTGTCTCTGCTGTCCTTTGCATGTTGTGCCTCACTATTTATTTGGAAAAGAGAACACATTAATGATGTTTGTGTTAATCTGTTAGAACTGCCATAACAAAGTACCATACAAGGATTGGCTTAAACAATAGAAATTTATTTTCTCACACTTCTGGAGGCTGGGAGTCCGAGAGGAAAGTGTCAACAGGTTTGGTATCTCCTGAGGCCTCTCTCCTTGGCTTGGGAAGGCCATCTTCTCACTGGGTCCTCAAATAGCCTTATTTGTCCCTGTGGGCATACACCCAGTGTATGTTTCCTCCTATGAGGAAACCAGTACTAATGAATTAGGGCCCCACCCTTATGACCTCATTTAACCTTAATTACCTCCCTAAAGGCCCTGTCTCCAAATACAGTCACTTAGGCGTTAGGACTTTAACATATGTATATTACTAAGTTAATATAACTGTTAGTGGTAATAAAAGGCAATAGAGTTACTAAAGCTGTGAGATAAACAGGCAAAGAGAATTCAACTATTTGAAAGTATCCTGCAGGTGCTAATGGCTCACAGTAATTTCTAGAAGTGACTTTTGTAAAAACATAACTTCCAGGGCTTCCCTGGTGGTGCAGTGGTTGAGAGTCCGCCTGCCGATACAGGGGACGCGGGTTCGTGCCCCGGTCCAGGAAGATCCCACGTGCCGCGGAGTGGCTGGGCCTGTGAGCCATGGCCACTGAGCCTGTGCGTACGGAGCCTGTGCTCCGCAACGGGAGAGGCCACAACAGTGAGAGGCCAGCGTAACGCAAAAAAAAAAAAAAAAAAACAAAAAAAACATAACTTCCAGAAGCTGCCCACTGAATACTCTAAATTCCATAAATGCATAATCACTACTAACTTTTTAAAACAAATAGAAAGCTCCCAACTGAAACAAACATTAAAAGGTGTTAAAATATAGTTTAATAAATTCATTTCAATACTTAGCACCTTTTATCTTAAACAATTATGATTATTTGTCCTACTTGACTAATCCCTCACAAAGCCATCGTCTCCCCGACAAAAAACTGTGTTCATTCTAATCCTCGAGATAACCTCAGATACCTACTTTCTCTGCTTCTTTGTTACCCACTGTCCCCATCACACAATACCCTAAACAGAAGATCTTCCTTCTGTCCTTTGAACTCCACATGTACCTTTCCAACTCAGAGTATTCCCAAGTCTTTTTCTCTCCATTGAAACATATTTTTTCCTACAATGCTTTGTAAATTAAATCTTCTAGATGTCAACATAAATTTCAAATCAGCAGTGGTTTTCTACCCTGAACATTCCTATATATATTATAAAATTCTTTGAACCTCTAGTGAATAACACTATACAATTTATATAATTATGTTAAAATAGTTATTAATACCATTCATGTTTCTATACACTATATGCAGTATGAAGCAGTTATCATCATCGTTATTCAATTTTGAATCAAAATGTCCCAGTTGGGTAAACAGCATAAAATGTGAGCCTACAAATGTATAAAGTTGATTATGTAAATATTGAGATCTTCTAGAATGAACTTATAACCCAGAGACTACACTTGGAACCTCTGTTCTCCTTGCCCAACAGACAAAACAGAACTGAGAAACTTGTGTGTCACTGTCAAAGAGCAGGAAGCAGATGAATTGCCAGAAGCCTGAAGACACCAGTGCACAGGTGTTCATCAGACCATGGTGTGGGTTTATCATCAAAGTTATCCAAAAGAACAAAATAGAAGACAGCAGGGAAAAGGAGACACACATAGTCATCAGAATGAGCCAGTGCTTATAAGGCTTGTCTCACCTGGATGAGAGCAGCACTCTGGTCTCATGGGAAAGTCTACGGTAAGGCTGTCGTGGTGAATGTGTTGGACTCTCCGTTAGTGTCTGTGCAGAACTAGCCCATCTTCCCCTGCCCTCAGACACGACAGCTCATGGATCTTGGCCCTTTGCACACTGGGATTTACACCAGCAGGCCCTTGGTTCTCAGGCCTTCAGTATTGCACTAAATGATACCAGCAGTTTTCCTGGTTCTCCAGTTTGCAGACAGCAGGTTGTGGGACTTCTCAGCCTCCATAACCAATTCCTATAATAAATGTCCTCTTAACATAGTCATCTCTCAGGGGATGTATCCACAGGGACCTGGTTCCAGCCTCCACCACTTGGATATCAGAATCCTCAGATGTTCAATTACCTTACATAAGATGGCTCAGCACAGTTGGCCCTCTGGATGTAGGGGTTCTGCATCTGGGGTTGGCTGAATCCTGGGATGCAGAACTTGCAGATATGGAACTGTATCTATATATCCTACTGCTTCTGTTTTTACGGAGAATGCTAACACAGACAATACAAATTCCCAACTGTAGAAAAGTCCTTGCAATCACAAAGGAAATCATAATCACGTCAATTGAAAGCTGCTCTTTGGCCCCATTCCTGTTTGCCCATTTCTGTCCCCCCTCACCTTGAAAGAACCTAATTAAAGGAATGAGATCAGTAAACAATTTAAACTAACTCCTGACTTATGCTCTCCTGAATGCACACCATACCTTGCCTGACCTGTTCATTGTTTTCCTAGATTAAAAAGAATTAAGTAAAGAATGACTAGCTCTCTACCCTCGACAGATCCCTAAGCAATCCTACAGGCAGACCCCACAGGGGTAACATCCGAAGTCAACCAGACTGAATGCAATGGAAAAGTTGCAGACACTAACCTCCTGCTTTGACGATTCACTGAGATTCTTTCCCCTTTTTCCTTTTAAAAACTATCATGGCTGGGAATTCCCTGGCAGTCCAGTGATCAAGACTTCATGCTTTCACTGCAGTGGGCATGGGTTCAAACCCAGCTCATGAACTAAAATCCCACATGCTGCAACGTGTGGCCAAAAAACAAAACAAAACTGTCATGGCTGACCAGAATGTTCAGAGTTGGTCTCGGGTCATGAGTCCACCTTCTCTCCGGACTGCCAGCTTTTCTGATTAAAACATCTTTCCCTCCTGACACTTCCTTCTCCATTATTGGCTTTTCAGCCGTGAGCAACCAAACCTGAGTTTGGTAATACAATGAGATAAAATTCTGCATTTATGCTATTCCCAATAGTTCAAGACTCAGGAGACCGTTCACATACATGCTTCAACTTTGAACAACGCAGCCACTGTACTATACTAAAATAGCATGTTTCTTTGTTCTCTTCTGAGACTGATGGTGTCAAAGATAAACACAACCAGATGTTAGTTGAAATGATAAAAACAACAATGGAAAAAAACATTTTATTCAGTAACTACTGACAGCAGGAAAGAGTTGAACTCCATGGTAATTTCTGCAGAGGTGATCAGGTGTTTTAAACGGAGATTGAGAGGGACTTCCCTGGCGGCCCAGTAGTCAGGAATCCACACTTCCACTGCAGGGGGTACAGATTCAATCCCTGGTTGGGGAACTAAGATCCAGCATGCAGTGTGGCACAGCCAAAAGAAAATAAAAAACAGAAAAAACAACCAAAAAAACAACCAAAAAACCCTGTGAGATATATATATATATATATATATATATATATATATAAATTTTTAAATAAAGGGAGAATTTTTAAATAAAGGGAGAATGAGAAAACGGAAGATGGGAGTTCAGTAGTCACAGAACTGAAACATTATAAAGTGTTGGGAAATGTAAACAAGATTAGTGCAGCTGTATTTGATAGGCAGTAATTATGAAAACTAGGATTCTATCCTATCCAAAGAGACTGAGAGACACCAAAAAGACTGAGAGAAAGAGGCCTAATTAATCCTGATGACTACATTTCAATGGATTAGCTCTCAGCTCTTTGAGAAACATACATATAATTATAAACTCTTCTTAGTAAATGCTGAAAAAAAGAGGCTGGTGGAGGGGTGCCATTCATCAAATTTACTTAGAACTAAGTAAATTCTCCTGGCAGATTAATCTGAAACTGTAAAGTACATGTCTCCATTACGTTGTGTGAAACAAAAGCATTGAAAAAACTCAAGATATGTTCTTCGAGTACTGAAAGCAATTATTCAATAAAGCAGTAAAATGGGTATCTTTGTTGTTTCACTGTCCTACTCGTTAAAGAAAAGGAAAATCGTCAATGAATCAAAGAATAAGCAGAAGAGAAAATTCCCTGGCTGTCCAATGGTTAGGACTTTCACTGCAAGGGCCCAGATTCAATCCCTGTTTGATGAACTAAGATCCTAAAAGCTGTGCAGTGTAGCCAAAAAAAAAAAAAAAAAGCAGAAAACAAAATGAGACATTTAACCAAAGATAGCAAATATAAATCTGAAAAGATGCTAACCATGAATCCTTAGGGAAATTCAATTAAAACAGTGAGAGAGCACAGCAAACTCATAAAAAGAGTTAAAAAAAAAAAACGACTGACCAACTAATTATTCACTAAGATGTGGAGGAAATGGAACCTTCATACAACTGCTGGTATGAATACAAAAAAATACACAACACTGTAAATCAACTAGATTCCAATATAAATTTTTTTAAAAAAAGAAAAAGAAAAAATACCATGTTTAAATAGCAATTTGTTAGTTTCTTCAAAAGCTAAACGTTCACCTAACTTTGTGATTCAAACACTGCAATCTAATTTTTTGGCCAAAAGATAAAAGAAACAAATATCCAGATTAAGAACTGTACACAAATGCTCTCACATGTTTATTATCAACCGTCAAAACATGGAATTAACCCAAATAGCCATAAACAGGTGAATGGATAAATACTGTTATATCGAATGGTAAGAATATTACTCAAAAAAATAAAAAAGAGCTCCTCATTTAACATCATTGATGAATCTCAAAATAATTATAAAACACAAAACCAGGAGAAAACAAAAGTACACATTTTATAATTCCATCAGGTAAATTATAGAAATCGCAAAGGTATCTATTACAAGGAGAAATAAATCAATGGTTGCTTGGATGGCTGTGAAGGGCAGGGACACAGAGATTATAAAAGAACATGGAGCAAATACACAGTGATAGACATGGTCACTACCATGACTGTGATGATGTTTTCACAAGTATCATGTGTATGTCAAAATTTATCAAATACTTCACTTTAAACGTGTGTACTTTACTACATGTAAATTACACCTAAATAAAACTTTAAAAAAACACTTCAAGATAAACAAAATCTGTATGCCCCACTTTTTTGGAAAATAGATTTGACAGCCCTATAGTGACTCCACCATCTTTCTGTCATGCCCTCTGGGGGTCAATCCTGCCTCAGTGGCAGCAAACACTGGCAAGTAATAAAGGACATTTCCACTTCAGTCAACAGGAATGTTGGCTGGCTCACAAGCGCCACATCCTTAGACTACTTTTCTCTACCTTTCTTTTTTCTGCCTGTGCAGCAACGGCCTTGAGGCGAACATTACAGGGAGGTTACAAAAATCCACAAAACTTTCCAATTATCTTCTCTGACAATGACCTCAACTACACAAGTTAAACATGCCTGGAGGTCCTGAGATTTGTGTACACACTGATCCTGCACATCAGTCATCGTCACAAACACATCTGTGGATGCACTTTTAGAAGAAGCACATTCCAATGAGCTGGCTGCTGTCTCCTCTGCTCCCTACTGACACAGTTTCTGTATCAGTTTCAGTTTCCCCTGACCCCTATAGTCTTACAACCAGTGACTGTCACCCATGGAATTGTGGACATCAGAGCACATGCTCTTTGCAAGACCATGGGAGATTCCTCTCAACAGTGCTGACATCTCTTGTGATACCCCCCATGAACAGGGGAAAAAATTCATGCTGTTCCAAGAACTTGAGATTGTCACACCTTACTCCTCTTGAGGGTGATGCCTGAGTCTCCTAAAGCTCATAGCATCCAGGCTTCAAATGAGGACCAAAAAGCCCTGCCCTCTCTCCTACAACTTCACCAGCACCAATGCAAATTTGACCAAAAATGACAAGCCACGTTTTGCAATCGTACTATCCTCCCTGAGGCCCATGCCTGTGGAGCCCAAATCTCCTTATAAAAAACCTCTAGCAGTACAAAGAACTCCAAAAACAAAGTAGGCCTTAAACAGTAAGGCATCCATATTATACAAACCAAAACAATGTGTGGCACACAGTTTGGGTTGGTGACTTGCTAGATGGAAAAACTGAGCATGAGAGAATATGTCCCTGGAAAATGTTGTCCTTCTCTGCACATTGTCAGCTGAATTCATATGACGTTC
>NW_021703766.1:57175671-57184647 GCF_005190385.1 Monodon monoceros
CACCCTGGTTCTGAACAAGTGCATGTTTCGGGCTGAAGGCTTTCTTGAATTCTCCCCAGCTGTAATGACTTTCTCTGCTTTGTAAAGTTGCCTCACGCTGGGCAATCTTGTTTGGCTTCTCCCTGGTGTGAGTGATCTGTTGCTGGAGATGTCCCAAGGTGGCCAGAAAGTCTTTCCCTACTTCCTCACAGGTAAAGGGCTTCCTTGACACATGGCATTTGAAGCTCTTCACAAAAAAGGCCCTGACTACAGCGTTTCTGAAGGATTTCTCTTCCATCTCCTGTTTCTGGTGTTTCTGGAGGTTTGCACTAAAATGATATCGTTTCATACATATTCTACACCTGAACACTTTCTGGCTGTGTTGTGTTTCTTCATGCTCAGCCAAGTGAAAAATACTTCTCAAGACCAGACTACACGTCTCACTGGAGTAGTTCTTCTGGGAAAACAAAGGTGGCTTAGGAGTCCAGGCCTGTGATACGCTTATAGAAATGCTTTGTTGAAAGGGTGCTTCTGCATCCTTTGCTCCACAGCAGCAACATGAATGCAAATAAATGATGGTGAAACACACGCAAATAAACATGTTGACTTTATAGGAAGGGGGCAACATCATCATAAAGGTAATGTGTCACATCTAGGAAGGAGTCTACAGGATGCTTTTCCAGAAAGGAGATTTGTAATTCCACTGGGGAAGTGGCTACTAGGCATGAATGTGCCTCTAAGGCAAAAGAATGATACACTACACCAGGGGAAGGACATTAGGATAGGGTGCAGCACCAAGTAGAGAGGCATATTCTAGAACTTGTTCATATGCCAGAGGATTCCTGCAGGACCTATTCTGCTAGTGACGTGACACTGTGTAGAAGCATATGTCCAAACCCAGCAGAAACCAACTACAGTAGAATAGCTGCTGTTCAAGGCCAATTTAAGGATGTGTGGACACCTCATAGCACATGCGGACCAAAGCTGCAGAGCAGGAGAGGAGGAGATATGAGAGTAATGGCTGAGATTTGAAGTCCAGAGACATGGGTCTTGTCCCTGGGCTGGAAGTCAGAGTAGATATCACAGTGAAGTAAAACTGACTAGTCAGCACAGGCTTAACAGTGGGAAAGGGAAGTACACATGGGCTGTGGTGTGGGCAACAACCAAAAACATACTGGCTAAATGAGAAACATTCCTGGTATGATCTGAACACAGTACTGATGTCACACCCTCCAGGTTCACCAGGGCAAGGTACTTGTGAGTTCACCTTGCAGCCTTGGCTATTGAGAATCCCTACAATCTTTGGTGTCCCTGACCTCAGCTGACAGCTGCAGAGCCACTACATGGCTGGTCCCTTCTGACAGCCCAAACTGCCACACCCCACCTAGCCAGTGATCTTGTAACCAACTCAAGTTAAGGTCTTTCCCTATCAAAACAAGTCTGAAAATCCGGATGATGTGACTGATCCATCAAATGCAGAAACATGAAAAAAAGGCTCCAAGAAACATGGAATATCAAGGAAACAAGACATCACCAAAGGAGCGTAAGTTTCCAACAAGTGAACCCAAAGAAATGCATATCTATAAACAACTGGACAAAGATTTCAAAATAAATGTTTTAAGGAAGCTCCAGGAGAACACAAACAGAAACTCAATGAAACCAGGAAAAAAAATACACAAACAAATCAACACGTTCCAAGAATGGGAGTTCCTTGGCAGTCCAGTGGTTAGGGCTTCACACTCCCACTGCACGGGGTACAGGTTCCATCCCTGGTCAAGGAACTAAGATCCCGCATGCCACACAGTGCATCCAAAAATAACAAACAAACAAACAAAAAAACCCAAGAAGTTCCGAGATAGAAAAAAAAAAGGAAAAGGAATTAAATTTTGCAGCTGAAGAACACAATGAATGAAATGAAAAATACAACAGAGAACAGCAAACTTGATCAAGCAGGAGAAAAGTCTGTGACCTTGATTCAGGTGATTTGAAATTATCTAGCCAGAGGGAAAAAAGACTGAAGAAAGCCTATGTAAATTATGGGATACCATTAAGAGAAATAATATTCGTATTGTGGAAGTGCCACAAGAAGTGACAGAGAAAGGAGCAGAAAGCTTATTTAAATAAAAAATGGTGGAAACAATCAACCAAATCAAGAGAGAGGTGTGGACATGCAGGTACATTATGTGCATAGGTCCCCATCCAGATTCAATCCAACAAGATCTTCACTGAGATACAGTGAAATGAAAGCTTGAAAAGTCAAAGACAGAGAATTTTGAAAGCAGTAAAAAAAAATCCCATAACATATAAGAGAAGCCCTGTAAGGCTATAAGCACATTTCTCAGCAGAACCCATGCAACCTAGGAGAGAGTGGGACATTAAATTCAGAATGCAGGAGAAAAAAAACCTGGCAACTAAGAAATACTTTATCTGGCAAAGCTGTCCTTCAGAAATGAAGGAGTGATAAAAACTCTCCTGCACAAACAAAAGCTGAGACAGTTCATCACCATTCAACCTGCCTTACCAGAAATGCTAAACGGAGCTTTTCAAGCTGAAAAGAGAACACTAATAAGTAACAGGTAGATACACAAAAATATAAAGCACAGTGGTAAAGGTTAAGTATATACTCAAATTCAGAATATGCTAACACTGTAACATGGTGGTGTGGTAATCATTTAATACTAGTATAAATGACAAAAGACAAAAATATTAAAAATTACTACAGCCACAATTATTTCTTAATAACTACAAGTATAAAAAATATACGCTGTCACACCAAAAACATAAATGCAGGGACTTCCCTGGTGGCGCAGTGGTTAAGAATCCGCCTGCCAATGCAGGGGACATGGGTTCGAGCCCTGGACTGGGAAGAACCCACATGCTGTGGAGCAACTAAGCCCGCGTGCCACAACTACTGAAGCCCACATGCCTAGAGCCCATGTTCTGCAACAAGAGAAGCCACTGCAATGAGAAGTCTGCACACTGCAACAAAGAGTAGCCCCCACTCACTGCAACTGGAGAAAAAAGCTCACGGGCAGAAACGAAGACCCAACACAGCCAAAAATAAAAATTTTTTTTTAAAATGTAGTGCTTCCCTCATGGCACAGTGGTTGAGAGTCCACCTGCCGATGCAGGGGACACGGGTTCGCGCCCTGGTCCAGGAGGATCCCACATGCCACAGAGCAGCTGGGCCTATGAGCCATGGCCACTGGGCCTGCGTGTCCGGAGCCTGTGCTCCACAACGGGAGAGGCTACAACAGTGAGAGACCCATGTACCACACACACAAAAAAGCAAATGTAAATGCAAAAGGGGTGAGATACTAAAAGGGGATTTTTCCCCTTTTATTTATTTATTTTTATTGAAGCATAGTTGATTTACAATGTTGTATTAATTATTGCTATACAGCAAAGTGATTCAGTTATATATATATATATATATATACGTTCTTTTTTAAAATATTATTTTCGTTTATGGCTTATCAGAGGATACTGAATATACTTCTCTGTACTATATGGTAAGACTTTGCTGTTTATTCATTCTATATTTAAAAGCTTACACCTGGGAATTCCCTGGTGGTCCAGTGGTTAAGAATCCACCCTCCAATGCAGGGGACATGGGTTTTATCCCTGGTTGGGGAACTAAGATCCCACATGCCACAGGGCAACTAAGACCGCGTGGCTCAACTAGAGACCCTGCGTGCCACAAATTATAGAGCCCATGCACTCTGTAGTCTGCATGCCACAACTGTACAGCCCGCATGCTCTGGAGCCCGTAATCACAAATAGAGAGAAGCCTGTGTGCCACAACAAAGATCCCATGTGTCGCCATTAAGACCCAACGGAGCCAAAATAAACAAACAAATAAATAAATTTTAAGGAAAAAACAGCTTACACCTGCTAACCCCAACCTCCCACTCCATCCCTTCCCCAACCCCCTCCCTCTTAGCAACCACCAGTCTGTTCTCTATCTCTGTGATTCTGTTGCTGTTTCATAGATAGGTTCATTTGTGTCATATATTAGACTCCATATATAAGTGACATCATATGGTATTTGTATTTCTCTTTCTGATTTACTTCACTTAATATGATAATCTCTAGGTCCATCTATGTTGCTACAAATGTCAAACTTCCTTCTTTATGGCTGAGTAGTATCCCATCGTATATGCTACGTTGGCCAAAAAGTTCGTTTGGGTTTTTCTATAAGATGTTATGGAAAAACCTGAATGAACTTTCTGTCCAACCCAATATATATCAGATCTTTTTAAACCATTCATCTATTGATGGGCATTTAGGTTGTTTCCATGTCTTGGCTATTGTGAATAGTGCTGCTATGAACATTTGGGTGCATATATCTTTTTGAATTATAGTTTTATCTGGATATATGCCCAGGAGAGGGATTGCTGGATCATATGGTAATCCTTTTAGTTTTCTGAGGAACTTGCATACTGTTTTCCACAGTGGCTACACCAACTTACATTCCCAACAACAGTGTAGGAGGGTTCTAGAATGGGACTTTCTGTATAAAACTGACATTAAGTTTTTATCAGCTTAAAATACTGTTATGTTTCATGAAAACCTGATGGTAAACACAAAAGCAAAAACCTACAGTAGATACGCAAAAGAGAAAGAGAAAGGAATCAAAGAACACTGCTACCAAAAACCATCAAATCACAAAGGAAGAAAGTGAGAAAGAAAAAAAGGAACTAAGGAACTACAAAAATTAACAATATGGCAATTAGAAAGTCCTTACAAAATTCTCTCCATTCAGAAGACACACAGTGACTGAGGATAAAGCCTTCAAGAGACTCACATCAGCTTTAAGGACACAAATAGGCTAAAAGAGAAGGAATCGGAAAAAAAACTCCATACAAATGGAAACCAAAAAACAGTAGCTTATACTTATAAATAGTCTACATTTAGACAAGAAAAATAAACTTCAACTCAAAACCTACCACAAGAGACAGAAAAAGTCATTAAATAATTATAAAGGTGTTGACTCATCAAGAGAACAGAACATATTATAAGTAATATGCATCTAACACCAGAGAACTTAAATGTATAAGGCAAACACTAAGAAAGTGGAAAGTAGAAAAGAAAGCAATGAAATAGTATTAGCAGACTCCAATACCCATCTTTTGAGAAAGGGTAGATTAATCAAATAGAAAATCAATAAGGAAATATTTAATGACATTTTAGCTCAAACATTGACCAAATACTGAATGGAACTTTAGACCACCTCAACCTAACAAACACACACAGAACATGCAATTCAACTACAGCAGAATACATTCTTTTCAAGTGGACACAGAACACTCTCTACGAAAGATCATATGTTAGGTCACAAATCAAGTCTTAACACATTTAAGAAGACTGAAATCATATCAAGAATCTTATGCAGCCATGAGGGTTGGAAACTACAGATCAGTAACATAATATATTTGTGAATGTGGGAAAGTTCAAACATATATGAACATTAAACAACACATTCCTGGGACTTCCCTGGTGACGCAGTGGATAAGACTTCATGCCCCCAGTGCATGGGGCCCGGGTTCAATCCCTGGTCAGGAAACTAGATCCAACATGCATGCCACAACTAAGAGTTCATATGCCACAACTAAGGAGCCCATGTGCCACAACTAAGGAGCTGGCAAGCCTCAACTAAGGAGCATACATGCTGCAACTAAGACCCCATGCAACCAAATAAATAAATAAATGAATATTTTTAAAAAAACACACCACATTCCTGAACCATTAATGTGTTGAAGAAAAAAATCAGAAGGAAAAGTAAAATTATCTTGAGACAAAGTAAAATGGATCAAAACATGCCAAAACTTATGTGATGCAGCAAAAGAATTTCTAAAAGCAAATCTGATAGCAATAAATGCCTATATTAAGGAAAAAGAAAAATCTAAAATACACAAACTCACTTTACACCACAAGGAACTAGGAAAACAAACAACTAAGCTCAAATATAGAAGGAAGGAAATAACAAAGGTCAGAGCAGAAATAAAATACAGACTGAAGAAACAATAGGAATGTTAACAAAGCTGAGAGCTGGTTTTTGAAAAGAATCAAAATTTACAAACCTTCAGCTACATTAAATTAGAAAAGAGGAGACTCAAATAAATGAAATCAGAAATGGAGGAGATATTACAACTGATATTATAGATATACAAAGATCATAAAAAACTATAATGAACAATTAAGTGCCAACAAACTGGATAAAGTAGAAGAAATTCTTTGAAACAAACAACCTAGCAGCACTAAATCATGAAGAAAAAAATCTAAATAGGCCAGTAACAAGTAAGGAAACTGAATCATCAATCAAAAATCTCCCAACAAGCTAAGCAACAAGGATATATTTTACAGCACAGAGAAATACAGCCATTGTTTGCCATCCTTCCTTCCTTCCTCCCTCCCTCCCTCCCTTCCTTGGGTCTTCATTGCTGCATGCGGGCTTTCTCTAGTTCTGGTGAGTGGAGGCTACTCTTTGGTGCAGCGTGCAGGCTTCTCATTGCGGTGGCTTCTCTTGTGGCAGAGCACGGGCTCTAGGTACACAGGCTTCAGTAGCTGTGGTATGTGGGCTCAGTAGTTGTGGCACACGGGCTTAGTTGCTCTGCAGCATGTGGGATCTTCCCAGACCTGGGCTCAAACCCATATCCCCTGCACTGGCAGGTGGATTCTTAACAACTGCACCTACACACTGCAACAAAGAAGCCCATGCACCTAGAGCCCATGCTCCACAACAAGAGAAGCCACTGCAATGAGAAGCCCGCTGACCACAATGAAGAGTAGCCCCTGCTAGCCACAACTAGAGAAAGACTGCACACAGCAACGAAGACCCCATGCAGCCAAAAATAAATAAATAAATTAAAAAAAAAAAAAAAAAGATGCCCACTGTCCTCATTTCTATTCAGTACTGTTCTGGAAGGCCTACCCAGGAGACTTGGTCAAGAGAAAATGGTAATAATAATAAAATCATAAAAGAAGTAAAACTGTGTCTGCAGAAGGCATGAGCTTATATATAGAGTACCCTAAAGACTCCCCCCTAAAACTGTTACAAATATTAAACAAATTCAGTAAAACTGCAGGATACAAAATCAATATGCAAAAATCAGTTGCATTTTTATAAACTAAGAATGAAATATTGGAATAAGAAACTAGGAAAGCAATCACATTTACAATATCAAAACCAATAAAATACATATGAATAAATATAACAAAGGAAGTAAAAGATCTGGACTCTGAAAATTATAAGACACTGATAAAAGCAAGTGACACAAATAAATGAAAAGATATCCAATGTCCTTGTATAGGAAGAATTAATAATGTTACAATGTCCACACTACCCAACACGATACACAGATTCAATGCAATTCCTTTCAAAATCACAATGCAATTTTTCACAGAAATAGAACATGAATCCTAAAGTTCATATGGAGCCACAAATGACCTCAAAGAGCCAAAGAAATCTTGAGCAAGAAGATCAGAGCTGAAGATATCAAACGTCCCAATTTTGAAATACATTGTGAAGCTGTAGTAATCAAAACAGTATGGTACTGTCATAAAAACAGACACATAGAGGAATGGAACAGGATAAAGTACCCAGGAAAAAGTCCCAAACATATATGGTAAACTAATCTTTGACAAGGGTGCAAAGAACACAGGATGGGGAAAGGACAGTCTCTTCAATAAAAGATGTTGGGAAAACTGGATATTCACATGCAAAACAATAAAACTGGACCCCTACTACTAATAATAATTAACTCAGAGTAGATTGAAGAGTTAAACAGAAGACATGAAAATGTCAAACTCCTTGGGGGAAAAAAACAGAGAATACGCTATGTGACAGTTGTCTTGGTAATGACTTTTTTTTTTTTTAATACAACATGAAAAGTACAGGGAAAAAAATAACAAGTGAAACTGCATCAACCAAAAAAGCTTTTCTGCATAGCAAAAGAATCAAAAAAAAATAGGGCTTCCCTGGTGGCGCAGTGGTTGAGAGTCCGCCTGCCGATGCAGGGGACACAGGTTCGTGCCCCGGTCCGGGAAGATCCCACATGCTGCGGAGCGGCTGGGCCCGTGAGCCATGGTCACTGAGCCTGTGCGTCCGGAGCCTGTGCTCCGCAACGGGAGAGGCCACAACAGTGAGAGGCCTGCGTACAATCAATCAATCAATCAATCAATCAATCAATAAATAAATAAATAAATAAATAAATAAATAAAAATGCCGCCTACAGAATGGGAGAAAATATTTGCAAGCTATGTACCTAATAAAGGGATAATATTTTAAACATGTAATGTACTCATACAAATCAGCAGAAACAGAATAATGTGATTAAAATATGGGCAGAGGGTCTTAACTAAGCAAACTGTCTCTTGGTGTGCTCTCCCACTTGCTGTTGTGTTATGTCTCTAGCAATAAACTTTGTACCTGTTTTTACAAAAAAAAATATATATGGGCAGAGGATCTGATTAGGCATTATTCCAAAGATGATATACAAATGGCTAACAAGTATATGAAAAATTGATCTTCCTCACTAATAATCAGGGAAATGTAAATCCAAACCACAATGAGATATTACTATATAACTGTTAGGATGGCTATCATCAAAAAGTCAAGAGGGTGGGATGAATTGGGAGATTGGGATTGACATATATACACTATTGATACTGTGTATAAAGTAGGTAACTAATGAGAACATACTGTATAGCACAGGTAACGCTACTCAATGCTCTATGGTGACCTAAATGAGAAGGAAATCCAAAAAATAGGGAATACATGTATATGTATAGTTGATGCACTTTGCTGTACAGCACAAACTAACAAAATACTGTAAAGCAACGATACTCCAGGAAAGAAAGAAAGAAAAATAGAGAGAAAGAGAGACAGAGAGAGAGAGGAAGGAAGGGAAGAAAGAAAGAAAGAAAGAGAGAGACAGAGAAAGAAAGAAAGGAAGGAAGGAAGGAAGGAAGGAAGGAAGGAAGGAAGGAAGGAAG
>NW_021703766.1:57184657-57230605 GCF_005190385.1 Monodon monoceros
AAGGAAGGAAGGAAGGAAGGAAGGAAGGAAGGAAGGAAGGAAGGAAGGAAGAAAGAAAGAAAATGAAATGGAAGGGAGGGAGGGAGGAAGAAAGACAGATAAGAGTTAAGGGTTGGCAAAAGTATACAGATAAGGGAACCCTTGTACACTTGGTAGCAAGATAAACTGGTACAGGCATTATGGATAAACAGTATGGAAGTTCCTCAAAAATTCAAAACAGAACTATCATACGATCCAGCAGTCCCACTGCTTGGAATATAGCCCAAAGAAATGAAATCCAAAGGGGAAAAGATAACCTGCACTGTCACGTTCACAGCAGCATTATGGATAATACACAAGATATGGAAACAACCTGAGTGTCCATCTACGTAGGGATGGATAAACAAGGTGTGATATACTCACACACACACATGCATGCCTTGAATATTATTTAGCCTTAAAAACAAAGGAAGTCCTGCCATATGGGACAACATGGATGAACCAGATGGACATTATGCCAAATAATGTATGATATCACTTACATGTAGAATTTAAAACAAACAAAAACGTTGAACTCAGAGAAACAGAGAGTAGAAGGCCGGGGCTGTGGAATGGGACAAATGGCAAGGTATTGCTCAAAAAGCACAAATCTTCAGTTACAAGATGATACAGATCATTAAATATACTGCAGGACTACAGACCTCAAATTCTTCCCCATGAGGATCCAGTACAGCAAATATTGGGGTTGCAGGGGAGAGAAGAAGGAACTGTGAACAACCCAGCCATACTGACCACAGCAACTACCCAGAAAGCTGGAGAAACAAGCAGTGCCTGAAGTCCACATGTCACAAGGACAGAGCACCCCCAGAGAAAAGGGGGGTGAGCCAGAATACAGAGCTCCCTCCTGGTCACTGGGAAGGCTGCGAGAGTCTTACCCAGTGAGGATATGAATGTAAAGTTTTCCAGCGTCACATCGTGGTACAAGTGTCTCTGAACCTCATCAAGGAGCCTCCATTCCTCCCACGAGAAGTACACGGCAATATCTTCAAAGGTCATACTATCCTGTCAACATGGGGACAGATGAAAGAATGAACACTCTGAGAACCCACAGTCCATCACCTCATACATCTACGCCACTATCATCCTCCTCCCAAGCTTCCCACCTCAAAGGAGATACCAGGACCTGGTGCTACTTATGCTCACTCTTTCCTCAGGTCCCATGAACCACTGCATTCAGCCCTCAGCAATAACAGTCAGGGAGACATATAGATGGTATGTAAGCTCTGGGCCTGGCTAGCAGAGCGCCATCCTTCCTGCCAAGCAATTCCCCTGAAGTCTCTCAGACTGTACATAGACAGTCAAACCTGGGCTCATGGTTCACCAATAAGTCCCCAATACCAGGGCCATGGGGCTATCAGCACATCATTCTGTAGACTCTCACTCTCTAACATCATCACTCCCCAGGGCTACACTCCAAGTTCCTCCACCTCCCTGCTCTACAACACAGGCATTTCCCTCTACTCACTCATTAACGTGGCCCATAGCTTCCAGAGAGTCCTTGACACTCAAACACAACTCAGTACCATCCGAGACCTCTGATGAATCCCAATACCAGGGAAAGCCCCTCATGGTGCTTTGAAGGGCTCTCCACCTGCTTCTGATCCTTGCTTCAATATTAGCCACTCAGAACCACATGTGAATTACAGACACCCATGACATTCTTCTACTTCTGTGATGCACTGTCTGATTGCCTGTCCCCTCAACAGTCACAACTCTCCTCTCTCTACTCAAACTTCCTCACAACCCCAGCCCTTACAATCTCCCTGCCAGGCATAAAGACTTTCACAAATGACCATTTACCCTGGATCTTATCCACCAGCAAGACTAAAACACTCTAGACCCCAACAAGGCTCACTACACGATTCTGGAGAATATGGACAGTAGTGAACTAGCAGGAGCCCTGGCCTCAGTGTCAAATTGTCTCAATTATTTCTCTGCCTCCCAAACCACGTATTTTGCACCCATTCATCCCATGGAAGCCTTGGCCACCTGCCAGATCATCTTCTCTCCCAGACCATCCAGAGCCATTCTCTCTCTCACCTGTTTGTTATACTCAGGAACCTCAACCAGGTGCTAAGCAAGAGAACCACTCCTGGGCATGCACCCGAGTCTTTCTGACCCGCTAATAGCATTACGACTCTAACCTGCATTCTACTTTTGAAATGTCAACCACATCTCTGCTCTGGTCCTTATAATAGCCACCACTCTTGAGAGTCTCCATCCTGAGCCCTTCTCTAAATTTGAGACATACATGTTCAGCTGCCCATTTGATGGCTCCACTCACTGTACTCTGAAACACACCAGGCCCATAAAGAGACCAAAACAAAATTTCTGATACGCACAAGGAAATAAGCATACTGCATCTGTCACATCCAAGTTGATGAAGGATCCATTCCTTCAGCTCCTAGGGCCAAAAACCCTGGAGTCATCCCTAACCTCTCCCTTACCTACAACATCCAAAAATCTACTTGGCTCTTTTTAAAAAATGTACTTAGAATCCAAACTTGTCTCCCACCTTCATGGCCCCAGTTCTGTTCCTTCAACACTCAACTGGATTACAAGAGTAACCCGTTCCTGGGCTCGCTGCCTCCTTCCTTAACTCCATAGTCTTTTCTCTTCTCTCCAGCCAAATGCAGCCTACTGAACCCTGGTTAGTACCAACACTTCCTCTTATTCAAACCTCTCATTGCTTCCATAAATGATGCCCAACTTCTCAGACAGCCACATCATAGGCCTGATTACCAGGTTCCCTGCTCTTTGTTCCTAACTGAAAGAATGAAGACCTGCTGTACCCTGTTCCCAACTCAGTCACACCTCCAAGCACTTGCACATGCTAGTATCTGTTCCTGGGATAACGTTCCATACAGGTTCCAACGGTTTATACAGGTTGTCAGGAAAGTGAACACCTGTATTTACCCTTGTCCTGCACACAGGACCCACAGCTTGAGAATATCCTCAGGGCCCACACAGCTAAGAGCTGAGAATATATCAAGAGAAGACTCTCAAGACACAATACCCAGCCACTCTATGAGTGCTGTCATTACCAGTGAGGGACTGGGACACCCTCTCTTGCCTTGTGTAGGATCCCTAAGTGCTTTTTCAACGTTCAGAACACGTGGGAAGTGAAAGGCAACCATGGCTGGGCTCCATGTGCGCAGGACTCCCCTGTATTCCCACCCGACCCTGGAACCTGGACCTCGGGTAACTTACTAACGTCTGTGTTTCAATCTTAGAGCTGCCTCTTACCAGATCTCTGACCTTGGACAAAGGCTCTACTTCTCTCTGTCTCAATGTCTTCGTCACCCACATTCCAGTCTGTTCCCTCTCTGAGCAGCATTTTGATAACTTTTAAAACCCTAACACATAATGGGTCCCTCTTCTGTCCACTAACCTCCACGGCCTCCAGGTCCCTCAGAATAAGGAACAACCTCTCTGACGGTCCACGTGCCACTCCGGCTCACTCTGTTTCCTGCAGACATCAGATGGACCCCAGGTTTCCCGAATCCTCCTGCCTCAGCCCGACCTCCAAGACTTTGCACCTGGCGGTCCCTCCGCCTGCCACACTCTCCCACGCGCCATCACACTGTTAGAAACATGGCCCCACCCAGGACAGCCTCACAGTCCTGGACACAGCCTGGGCTGCGGGGACATGTGTAGGCGCCCCGCACTCGGGGCTTTAGTGTCTGGTGGAGTGAGGGCGGTGAGGGCCCGGAGGCCGAGCATCTACCTGAGGCGGGTCCCTCAGCGCCGCCGCCGCAGACGCCATAGCAGTCCGTGGGCGGAGCGGGGCCGGGAGCGGCGAGAGAGGAGGTGGGACGCGGGGACGGCGGTCCGTCTCCCGGGCCTGAGGCGGGGCAGTCCGGGCGGTGTCGCCGAACCTCAGACCCGCCTCTATGGCGCGCAGACAGCGCCTCCTCTCGCGCTTTTTCAGTCCCGTCACCCCGGTGCCCCGTAGCCAGAACAGACCCAGGGCAGTTAAAATGGCCGCCACAAGGAGGAGACCGGAAGTCCTTCCCTGACGTGAAGAATTCTCCCGGAAATGCGTTTATCCTGGTGGTCCTTGGCTCACCTCGGCGCAGGATCTTCCGGGTAATGTAGTTCGCGGGGCTTTAGAAGTCGCCGCAAAGGGGTTCTCCTTTCTGACCAACCAGAACTTTTTCCACGCGGCACCGGGAGGGATGCTGGAAAGCAGTCATCCTACCTCGAGGAAGGGAGGGGCTCTGTTCGTTGTTAAGTGCAGCAAAGTGACAACATTTCAGACTTCGTGATGCTCAGTCAGCCCTTAGAAAGTAAAAATATTATTTGAGATGCTCTCAAATGTACAGATCTAAATGGCCATATTATTACAGAGTCATTCAGACATGACTCAGCGCGTAGCTGGACACATTATATAACTGTTCTTCAAATGCATGTATCTGAAGCCATAGTCAGTTTTATGAGTTGTATTATGATAGGCTATGAGCAAGAGAAATCAGTCCGTACAGGGCCATGACTGTGAAGAAAGAAGATGGATATTCTAAATTAGGTGGACAAGCAGAAGTTTTACCTCTGGTTCCACACAAAGCTTCTCTCTTGCCTATAGAGTCGGTGATTGTATCCTACCCATTAAGAAACACTTTCATCCATATAATATCTTATTCCATTTCCTAACATAAACTCAATTCCTTTTAGTGTACAGACATCTATCTCAAACGGAGAGCAACTTAGCTACTGTCATTTTGGTATGTGCCAATAGCTGCAACTTTCAGAGGCGCAGCACCTGTGGAAGGGAGTATCTGAACACTCATATAAAGGAGGGTATCTTAAGCTTATGATCTCGTGTCCTTGCTGGTAAGTGATTATCATTTTCCAGTGTTGCAGGTAGAGTTCTTCATGGGGAAATGAGATAATATCAGAAAAACAGTTTTGAAATGCAGGTGTCGGAAAGTTATTAATATTAATGTAGTTATTCAAAGACAGGGGCAGATATCGCTCTGGGGAAATAGCAGATGATGTTGAAGACAGTTAATACTTCAGAGAACTTTTGGTAGGGCTTTTGTTCTTGAAAACATTAATACCGGCTTGGAGAAAGAATTGGAGTGGACGTTAAGAGTAGTTAGACTAGTAAAAGTGAACAAGAATATTGGGTGTCGTGTTTATTCACGGTTCTCATAAATTTTCATTTAACAAAATACTCAGTGTCAGGCACTGTTTCAGGTGCATGAGAACCATGACAGACGAAAACCTCTATTTTCATGCAGCTTAAACTCTTCAATGAACACAGAAAGGAAACATGAAAGAAAAAGTGTGTAACTTTATAGTAAGTTTTAGTGTGATATTAGAAATTTCAAAGACTCATCTACATATCATCTAAGTCAGATATGAATGAGACTCAAGGTACAATCAACCCTGAGGCAAAACTGCTCTCCAGCAGTGAAACCAAAAGTTCCATGCTTCCAAAATGTAATAGTGGGACAGGCATAGGATAGAAATTTCCATTACAAATGGGGGGAATGGGAAATAAAGGTGTGAGGGGTCCTAAACAAGCCCAAAACCTAGCAAAGCAAACATCATGAGATCTTATGGCTCATAAATAATTTTTGGCTCAATGCTCTGCCTTCCAGACCGACTGGAGTAGTGGTCCTATCCCTGCAACTGTGCTGGATGGGTACTGCCCCCAGAAATCTGCCTGGTGGAAATCCCACATCCAGGGTTCCAATTAGTTTCACCTCCAAGACATTGGGGTGAGTGCTGTCGGTGTGGGTCATTGTCGTGGTTGTGAAGGTGGGAGAAGTTAATGAATTTTTGAATCAGTTTTTTAAAACAGGACAGCCAGACTTCCCTCGTGGTGTGGTGGTTAAGAATCCATCTACCAATGCAGGGGACACGGGTTCGAGCCCTTGTCCGGGAAGATCCCACATGCCGTGGAGCAACTAAGCCCATGCACCACAACTACTGAGCCTGTGATCTAGAGCCCGCGAGCTACAACTACTGAACCCAAGTGCCACAACTACTGAAGCCCACGCACCTAGAGCCCGTGCTCCACAACAACAGAAGCCACCGCAATGAGAAGCCTGAGCACCGCAACAAAGAGTAGCTGCCCTCCGCAACTAGAGAAAGACTGCGTGCAGCAACAAAAATCCAAATGCAGCCAAAAATAAACAAATAAATTTCTAAAACGGGACAGCATGGTTTTTCGGATTGTGATGTTGAGAGAAAGTAAGGTAGGAGTCAGGTATGACACCAAGATTTTTCGTGTTGGGAGGTGGAAGGATGGAAGCTCCATCAGCTGTGTTGGGTGTTCCATAATGGAAATAATTCTCATTAGGGATATCAGCAGTTTCCTTTTTGGCCAAGTTGACGGTATGAGATATTTCATAGAACAAAAGAGTGGAGTTATTTAGCAGGCAGCTGGACACACAGGTCTGGAACTATGGGAAGGGCTTCTGGATGGACACATCTACAAAACGTGGTGGACGGTTTGTGGACCAGGCGGAGCTTTTGTTAATATTAGTAGGAGGAATCCTGAACATGATGGTCATGCCAGTAGCAAATCAGAAAGAGGAGGGTGGGTGCCACAAGTGCATAGAGAGCTTGGGTACCTGGGTGAAGGTGGGGGGGCATCATAAGCACTGGTGTGGGAGAGAGGACAATTTGTCAGGTGGTCAAGGCTGCTGAGGAATGTGTGGACATGAGATGGGTGTGGAGACACTTGTAACTGAGGCAAGATGACATTGAAGCCTCCTGTTTATTCACTGCTCTACAGAATCACTAGGATTTTGTTGTGAGCCTTGGTGGTGCCTGGGGTGCTTCAGCCAGGCTGGCAGATTAGTTCATGGGCACAGTGGCTCTCTGATAGAGCAACTGGACCTGAAGTGAAGGGCCACTGGGGCTGGCTGGGCTTCAAATGAGGGTTAAGTGTACAGAGAAAGGCTGACAGGTCAGAATGGCTATCATCAAAAAGTCTACAAATAGGGAGTTCCCTGGTGCTCTAGTGGTTAGGATTCTGGGCTTCACTGCTGTGGCCCGGGTTCAATCCCTGGTCGGGAAACTGAGATCCCATAAGCCGCACAGCAAGGCAAAAGAAAAACCCAAAAAGTCTTTAAATAATAAATGCTGGAGAAGGTGTGGACAAAGGGGAACCCTCATACTGCTGGTGGCAACGTAAATCCGTGCAGCCATTGTGGAAAACAGTATGGAGGTTTAAAAAACTAAAAACAGAATTACCACATGACGCAGCAATTGCACTCTGGGGTGTATATCCAAAAATACCAAAAACACTAATTCAAAAAGATACATGCACCCCAATGTTCACAGCAGCATAATTTACAATGGCCAAGATATGGAAGCAACCTAAATGCCCATCAATAGATGAATGGTTTAAAAAGATGTGGTATATATTGTGTTGGCCAAAAAGTTCATTCGCGTTTTACCATAGCACCTTACAGAAAAACCCGAACGAACTTTTTGGCCAACGCAATGTATGATGGGATACTACTTAGCCATAAAGAAGGAAATTTGACATTTGCAGCAACATGGATGGACCTAGAGATTATCATACAAAGTGAAGTAAGTCAGACAAAGACAAATACTGTATGATATCACTTATATGTGGAATATAAAAAATACAACAAACTAGTGAATATAACAAAAAAGAAACAGGCTCACAAATATAGAGAACTAATGGTTACCAGAGGGGAGACAGAAGGCGGAATGGGCAATAGAGGAGTAGAGGAGTAAGAGGTACAAACTATTAGGTATAAAATAAACTATGAGGATATATTGAAAAACACGGGGAATATAGCCAATATTTTATAACTATAAATGGAGTATAACCTTTAAAAATTATGAATCAGGGGCTTCCCTTTTGGTGCAGTGGTTGAGAGTCTGCCTACCAATGCAGGGGACATGGGTTTGTGCCCTGGTCCGGGAAGATCTCACATGCCACGGAGTGGCTGGGCCCGTGAGCCATGGCTGCTGGGCCTGCACGTCCAGAGCCTGTGCTCTGCAACGGGAGAGGCCGCGGCAGTGAGAGGCCACGTACCACACACACACAAAAAAATTATGAATCACTATATTGTACACCTGTAACTTATATAATACTGTACAGCAACTATACTTCAATTAAAATTAAAAATGTAAAAAAAAGATTTTTCTTTTTTAATAAACTGAGGTATGCAAGTCATTACAAGCTAAGCCCCAATTTAAGGCCACAAAATATACTTTTGATTTTTGTAAATAAAAATTCAAGTGGGGGGCTTCCCTGGTGGCACAGTGGCTGCGAGTCCGCCTGCCGATGCGGGGGACACGGGTTCGTGCCCTGGTCCGGGAAGATCCCACGTGCTGCAGAGTGGCTGGGCCCGTGAGCCATGGCCGCTGAGCCTGCGCGTCTGGAACCTGTGCTCTGCGGCAGGAGGGGCCACAACAGTGAGAGGCCCACGGACCACAAAAAAAAAAAAAAAAATTCAAGTGGGGAGTTCCCTGGTGGCCTAGTGGTTAGGATTCTGGGCTTTCACTGCTGCAGCAAAATACAGTAACAACTAAAAACTTAAATGACAAAAATAACGTGTATAATGTAAAAAAAATTGTCTATAATATTTTCAGTATCCATAAAACCATAAAAACATTGGGCAACATTTTGCAACAGGCAATTTTTGTGAAAACTATCCAATTACTATACAATAATCTAATTTGTGAACATTTCGTTTTGATTTCAAAATCTACCCATAACCAGCCAGAATTAAAGTGGACTGATAATTTTAAATGTTTCCAAAACATTCTGACTGTAGAATACTTATAGAATTATATATTTATTACTTTATCACATACTTTTATCAGCCACATTTCACTGAACTGGATTTTTTAAAAAGTAACTTGCAACCTTTCCAGTACATTCAAATGAATATTCATTGAAATAAGAATGTTTTCTAAGTAGTTATCTGTTGTTTATATCATATTAAATAAGCTATTTTTAAATAAACAAAACTTGCATTGAGTTTCAGGGGAAGGACAAAAAACTAATGAACAAAAAAACTTACGTGAAAAGACTATCTGGTATGTGAAATAGCATACTCTAATAGAATTGGTCATTTTGCATTTCAGCATAATAAATATGTTTAAAGAGGATCTGAAGAGAATTAATTTATCTGTTAGGGCAAACAGAAGTAAGAGATCTTTCAGTACACTTGCAAAAGAATCAAACTATTTCTGTGATAATCCATCAATTGATGAGTGTGCTCTCAATCTCACAGAGTAAACGGATTCAGGAGAAATACGCTATAACAATGATACACATATGGATTGAGTAAAATTTCACAGTATATTTACATGGCATTTATATTAACTTACATGGCACTCTATAAAATGGAACAAAATGAGAATGCTACTAATACAATAAAAATACCAATAAATTAGAGTTAAGTACAATAAGAGAATTGTGAAAAGGAAACTTATGAAAATATTTTCTATTAAAATTTTAAATAAATACGCCACATACAAGCTCAAAATACAAACCCTGGAATTCAGGTGTTAAGTGCTCAGTGTTTTGTTACATTCATTGATCCTCTCAGGGGCCAAAGTTAACACCTTTATGTCCAAGTCAGCAAACTGAGGCTCAAGGAGCTTTAGCAAGTTGCCCAGATTATTTCCCACTGGGGTATCCACACGGAGACCTCAGTACCCAGCAGACCCCTCCTCGATGCATGTAAGTCCGTGGGGGCTGACCCAGATCGTGGGTTGTGAGATGCCTCATTTATTTCTGACATGTCCCTGGGGATAGAGGGGTCTGGGGCTAGAGGAATCTGAGGACATCGGGGGAGCTAAAGGTGGCTGGCACCAGAATGTCACCTGCAAAGGGAGCTGCATAGGAATGGACAGCTCCCCTCTTCACATCTTTCAGTGGACCAGAGGCAGGTCAGCTCCTAATCCCCACCTTACATAGGAGGAAACAGGCCTGGGGAGGAGTGTCTGCCTGTGGGTCCTTGCACTGGTCAGGGATACAGAATTAAACCCAGCAGCCTGGATGAGGACTTGTGGAGTCTGACCACTGATCTCTTCATCCCCCGCCCCCCAGCCAGGTTTTGGGACTCAAAGGAAAGACCAGCCCATCCTGATGAAATCTTGTCCCTGGAACTTCCCTGGTGGTGCAGTGATTAAGAATCCACCTGCCAATGCAGGGGACACAGCTTTGAGCCCTGGTCTGGGAAGATCCCACATGCCACGGAGCAACAAAGCCTGTGTGCCGCAACCACTGAGCCTGCACTCTAGAGCCCACAAGCCACAACTACTGAGCCTGCGAGCCACAACTACTGAATCCCATGAGCCTAGAGCCTGTGCTCCACAACAAAGAGAAACCACCACAATGAGAAGCCCGTGCACCACAATGAAGAGTAGTCCCCACTCTTGCAACTAGAGAAAGCCCATAAGCAGCAACAAAGACCCAACACAGCAATAGGTAGATAGATAAATAGATAGATACATAGATAGATAGATAGAAAAGTAAATCTTGTCCCCATCTGCTCCAACCCACCAACTTCCATGGTGATATAAACCAGGAAAATGTGTAAGCACTATAAAGCAAGGCTTTATTGTATTCTTCAGTGACTGAACTTAAGAATATAGAGAATATGTTAAAAATGCAGATTAAATTTAAAATGGTATGTCTAAGTATCCACTGCATTATGAATACTGCAGATTTTTTCAAGTGAGAAAATTCTGCCAGTAAAGTTACTCCATAAAGCAAAACCACTTTTTAAAAATATTAAAAGTATTTTTAAATGAGTGAAATTCCAACATACATCTTTGTTGTTTCATTGTCCTATTTGTTAAAGGAAGATAGCCAAAGGTCAATAAAGAAAAAGATTTGAGCAAATATTTTAACAAAGATACACAGCAAATGAATATCTGAAAAAACGCTCATCATGAATCCTTACGGAAACTCAAAAGTGATGTAACACTAAAAACTCAGTTAAAAGGCTAAAACTAACATGAATGATAAACCAAGTATTCAGTAGAATATGGAAGAAATGGAATTCTCATACATTGCTGGTAAGATGCAAAAGGTACAATCATTTTAGATCACAATATGTTAGTTTCTTCAAAAGTAAAACAGTTGTGGGACTTCCTTGGTGGTCCAGTGGTTAAGAATCTGCCTTCCAATGTAGGGGACAGGGAATCGATCCCTGGTTGGGGAACTGAAATCCCACATGCCGCAGGGCTACTAACCTCACAGGCCGCAATGAAGAGCCCACTTGCCACAACGAAAACCCAGTGCAGCCAAAAAAAAAAAGTAAAAAACAGTTGTGACTCGCACATTATATTCTAAGTTACTGACAAAAAATAAAAGAAACATATATATTCTTCATATATTCATATAAAGAACACAATTTTTATACCAGCTTTATTTTCAGAAGTCAAAATCTAGAAACAAACCAAATGCCCATAAAGAGAATGGATAAACTAACCATCGCATATCGAAAAATATTACTCAGCCAAAAACAAAACAAAAACCAAAAGCACTATATACCACTGATGAATCTCAAAGTAATTATGATACATAAAGGAAAACAAAAAAATATGGTAAACAACAAATGATTCCAATAATATAAATTCAAGAAAATGCAAGTTATCTACTGTAAGGAAAGTAAATCAATGGTTACTTGGAGAGGTGAGAAAGGCAAGGAGATTATAATAGGAATGAGGTAAATATACCATGACAGATATGGTCACTATTAGGACTATGATGATGGTCTCAGAAGTTCACACCTATGTCAAAACTTATCAAATTGTACACTTTAAATATATTCGTATTAGCACATGTAAATTATACCTTAGTAAAGCTTTAAAACATAGCTCAAGATTTAAAGATCTCTATGTCCCAGTCCTTTCAGAAAATAGGTTTGGCAACCTTATACTGACTCCATCATTTCTATCCTTATGCCCCAGGGGGTTGGGGCGGCAGTCAGTCTTGCCTCAGTGGCAGCAAATATGGTGAGCAATAAAGAACATTTCCACCTGAAGTCAAACAGGAATGCTGTCTGGGTCACAAGAGCCACATCTGTGGACTAGATCCCCTTTTTTCTTTCTTCCTGCCCGTGCAGTAATGGCCTTGAGGTGAATATTACAGAGGCTAAAAGAATCCACAAGACCTTTCAATTATTTTTATTTTCTCTGATGACTTCAGCTATACAAGATAAACATACCTGGAAGTACTGATATTTGTGTACAAACTGATTCTCCACAGTCATTTTTACATTGACACACTAGTAGGCTGCGGCCTCTTCCCCTCCCTAGTAAACCAGTTTCTGTACCAATTATGGTTTCCCCTGGACCCAATGGTCTTAGAACCAGTGACACTAGGCCAATAAATTGTGGCCCTCAGGGAATATGGCTCTCTGTAGACCTGGGGAAGATAATCCCTCAACAGTGCTGAAATGCCCTGTGACCTCTCCTTTGAGGAAGGGAAAAAATTCATTCTGGGGCTTCCCTGGTGGCGCAGTGGTTGAGAGTCCACCTGCTGATGCAGGGGATGCGGGTTCATGCCCCAGTCTGGGAAGATCCCACATGCCGCAGAGCGGCTAGGCCCGTGAGCCATGGCCACTGAGCCTGCACGTCCGGAGCCTGTGCTCCACAATGGGAGAGGCCACAACAGTGAGAGGCCCGTGTACCAAAAAAAAAAAAAATTCATTCTGCTTTCAAAGCTCTTGAGATTCTCACAGCTGCCACTTCTCAGGGACATCTCGGAGACTCCTAAAACACAAAGCTTCCAGGCTTCATATGAAAACCAGAAATCCCTGCAGTCTTTCCTAGGAGGCAGTGGGCAGCAATGCAAATTTGGTCAAAACTGGCAAGCTACTGTCTGCCATCATACCGTCCCTCCTTAGACACAAATTTTGAGACCCCTAAAAGTTGTTCTCCCTTTTATGCTTACACAGTACAAACCTGTGTATAAGCTACCTGCAGAGTAAACAGAACTTCCAAGATTAAAGAGGGTGTAAACAGCTTGTAAGGCCTTGATTATTGTACAAGCCAAAGCAATCTGCAGCAGGCAGTTACCCAGTTCATGATTTGGAAGCTGGAAAAACTTACTATTATCATGTGAGACCAACACATCCCTGTGTTGTCACTCTCTGCTAGCTGCCAGCTGAACTTTTGGTATCTTCTGGGCCAATACTGACCAGGTCCATGTCCAAGATAAGTCAGGGAGGAGTGAAAGCTGATGCCATAAACGTTCAGGTGACTCCTAACTTGGCCAATACATTGCAGGACAGAGGTCAGCTTCCCTGAACACACTGGGTTGGTGACTGATGCACACTGTGTGAACCTGCCAGGTGGTGGACGTGAAATGGCCTTGACCCCAGAGATGGAAGTGACATAAATCTGGGAAGAGCCCTGGACAGGTTAGAGAGTGCAACATAGTCACACGCTTCCCACATAACTGAAACTTATGGGGAAATCTCCCCACTGTGCATGCTCAAATGTCTGAGAGTTAATTCAGACATATGGCTCCTCAGTTTCCTCTGGAATCCTTACAATGAACAAGAAAACTGCACATCCCCAGTACATCTAAGGCCTTTCTCTAGTGTGAACTCTCTGATGTTGAGAAAGGGTAGATTTTCGCATAAAAAATTTCCCACATTCTCTACACTCATATGGCCTTTCTCCAGTGTGACCTCTCTGGTGTTGACTAAATTGGGAACTATCCCTAAAGGATTTCCCACACTCACTGCACACATAAGGCCTTTCCCCCGTGTGAACTCTCTGATGGTAGCGGAGTTTAGAGCTAGAGATAAAAGATTTCCCACACTCACTGCACTCGTAAGGCCTATCTCCTGCGTGAACTCTCTGATGATAACGAAGGGTGGAACTAGAGGTAAAAGATTTCCCACATTTGCTGCACTCATAAGGCCTTTTGCCTGCATGAACTCTCTGATGATAAGAGAGGGTGGCACTACTAGTAAAAGATTTCCCACACTCACTGCACACATAAGGTCTTTCTCCTGTGTGAACTCTCTGGTGTCGAATCAGTATGGAGCTATTGGTAAAAGATTTCCCACACTGACTACACTGATAAGGCTTTTCTCCCCTGTGAACTCTCTGATGATAACCAAGGCCAGAGATAGAGGTAAAAGATTTCCCACATGCACTACACTCATAAGACCGTTCTCTATTATGAATTTTCCGGTGTGTTGAGAGGGAAGATTTTTGGCTAAAAGATTTCCCACATTCACCACACTCATAAGGTCTTTCTCCAGTGTGAGCTCTCCGGTGTTTATTGAATTGTGATCTATCCTTAAAGGATTTCCCACATTCACTGCACTCATAAGGCCTTTCTCCACTATGCACTCTGTGATGATAACGGAGACTGGCACTAAAAGTAAAAGATTTCCCACATTCACTGCATTCATAAGGCCTTTCTCCTGTGTGAACTCTCTGATGATAACGGAGGGTAGAACTAGAGGTAAAAGATTTCCCACATTCGCTGCATTCATAAGGCCTTTTTCCTGCATGAACTCTCTGATGATAACAGAGGGTGGAGCTGGAGGTAAAGGATTTCCCACATTCACTGCACACATAAGGCTTTTCTCCTGTGTGAACTCTCTGGTGTTGAATGAGTGTCCACCTATTGTTAAAAGATTTCCCACATTCACTACAGTTGTAAGGCCGTTCTCCTGTGTGAACTCTCTGGTGTAAAAGGAGGTTATTCCTTCGGATAAAGGATTTCCCACATTCACTACACTCATAAGGCCTTTCTCCAGAGTGAACTCTCTGATGATATTGGAGGTCAGACCTAGAGATAAAAGATTTCCCACATTCACTGCACTCATAAGGCCTTTCTCCTGTGTGAATTCTCTGATGATAACGGAGGGCAGAGCTAGTGGTAAAAGACTTTCCACATTCATCACACCCATAAGGCCTTTCCCCAAGGTGACCTCGTTCATGATACTGGAGGGTGGAGCTACAAGAAAAAGATTTCCCACATTTATTGCACACATAAGGCTTTTCTCCTGTGTGAATTCTCCGGTGTCGAATGAGTGTCCACCTATTGTTAAAAGATTTCCCACATTCACTGCACTCATAAGGTCTTTCTCCAGTGTGTACTCTGTGATGATAACGAAGGCTGGAGCTAAAGGTAAAAGATTTCCCACATTCACTGCACTCATAAGGCCTTTCTCCTGAGTGCACTCTCAGGTGTATAATTAGGTTATTTTTTCGGGTAAAGGACTTCCCACATTCACTACACTCATAAGGTCTTTCTCCAGTGTGAACTCTGTGATGATAACGGAGAGCAGTACGAGTGATAAAAGATTTCCCACATTCACTGCACTCATGAGGCCTTTCTCCAGAATGAACTCTCTGATGGTAACGGAGGTCAGAACTAGAGATAAAAGATTTCCCACAATCACTGCACACATAAGGTCGTTCTCCTGTGTGAGATCTCTGATGATAACTGAGCGCAGACATAGAAGTAAAAGATTTCACACAGTCAGTACACTTATAAGGCCTTTCTCCAATTTGAAATCTCCTATGTGGAAAGAACACTGAGCTATGGCTAAAATATTTTGAACATTCACTGCACACATAACTGTTTTCTCCACTGTGCCATGAATGGGGATAAATGAGGACAGATTTGTGGCTTAAGGATTTCCCACATTTGCTGCACTTGTACTGCCTTGCCCCAGTATGAATTCTTTGATGTTGACAGAGGGTTGAGCTTTGCCTAAAAGATTTTCCACATTCACCACATACATGAAGCTTTTTTCCAGTGTGGATTCTCTGGTGCAGAACAAATGAGGATTTGTACTTGAATGCTTTCCCACATTCACTGCACACAAAACACTGTCTTCCACTGTGGACACCATGGTCCTGAACAAGTGTGTGTTTGGGGCTGAGGGCTTTCTTGCATTCTACCCAGGTGTGACGGCTTTTCCTGCCTTGTGAAGTTGACCCGCACTGGCTGATTGTGTTTGGCTTCTCCACAGTATGAGTGTCCTGTTGCTGTAGATGTCCCACGATGGTTGGGAAGTCCTTTTCAAACTCCCCACAACACAATGGCTTCTGTGACACATGGAATCTGCAGCTCTTCACAAACCAGGCCTCATCCACACTGCTTCTGAGGGTTTTCTTTTCCATGTACTGCTCCTGGTGCTGCTGAAAGTTTGCACTAAAATAAAATCGTTTTGCACATGCTCCACACCTCAAAAGTTTCTGGCTGTGTTGTGTTTCCCGGCACTCAGCCAAGTGGAAAACGTTTCTCAAGACTGGACCACACATCTCACAGGGGTGTGTCTTCTGGAAAGACAAAGCTGCCTTGGGAGTCCTAGCCTGTGACACTCCTAGAGAAGTGATCTGTTCAAAAGGTGCCTCTGCATCCTCTGCTCCACAGCAGCAACCTGAACAGAAAGAAATGCTGGTCAAGTACATGTCAACTATAGGGAAGGGTCAAGTTCATCACAGATGTCCATCTGTCTCATCTAGGTATTAGTCTATGAGATGCTTTTCAAGATACAGAAGTTGGAATTCAGTTGAAAGAACAGCCGACTGTTTTGCATTACTGAGCCTCAAAATCACAGAATAGTGGAGACCTCACCAGGGGAAGGAAACAAAAGACAGGGTGTGACACAAGAGAGGCAGGGTCTACAACTCATTTCTTTCCCAATGGCTTCTTGCAGGATTTTTCTGCTGCTGATGTGAGACAGTAGAAACGTGCATCTAAGCCCATTAAAAACCCACAGCCACATATTAGCTGCTATTCAAAGTCAATTTAGGGAAATGTGAACATATCACAGCACAACCAATGTTGGTGAGTACTACAGAAAGAGTGGTGAGAAAAATGGGAGAGATGTGGAGTCCAGAAAGGTAGAAATTATCCCCGGGCTGGAAGTCACCATAGGAATTACAAGTAGTAGAACTGACAAGTCAGGCAAGTGTTAACAGTGGAAAAGGAAATATAGAAGTAAGGTATAGCCACTGCAAATGGTACCTAAACCCTGGTTGAACAAAGATAGATTCCTGGTATGATCTGAAAACAGCCTGATGTCATACTCTACTCAGCTGCCATTCACCAGGACCAGGCCCCCTCTGAGCCCACCATGCCATGACTGGAGTCATATCCATCCTGGCACATCTGTAAGCCCTAGTTAAGCAACTACATGGTACATGCAGGATACAAATCCTAAGGTAAAAACAGGACAGATGAATGACTTCTACTGTCACAGAGCAACTCAGCACACAACAGACCCAGAAAACCGATCTAGAAGTGATATCAGCGTAACAGCAGAGGACACCAGCCTTTATCACCAACAAAAAACAGACAGCTAACTGCAAACAAAATTGACCCTTGGAGGACTCAGAAATCCAATTAAGACACTGCAGTAACACAATGGAAATTGAAAAGTAGAATAACCACACAAAAATGATCACTGGGGGGCTTCCCTGGTGGTGTAGTGGTTAAGAATCTGCTTGCCAATGCACGGACATGGGTTCAAGCCCTGGTCCAGGATGGTCCCACATGCCATGGAGCAACTAAGCCTGTGCACCATAACTACTAAGCCTGAGCTCTAGAGCCTGTGAACCACAACTACTGAGCCCAAGTGCCACAACTACTGAAGCCCACGCACCTAGAGCCCATGCTCCACAAGAGAAGCCACCAATGAGACGCCCACACACTGCAACGAAGAGTAGCGCTGCTCGACACAAGTAAAGAAAGCCCACGTGCAGCAACAAAGACCCAATGCAACCAAAAATAAATACATTTTTTTTTAAAAAAAGGATTGCTGGGGACATCAGCTTAACAGACACGTGGAGATGGATAGGATATAAGATGAATGGTGGGAACTATGTGTATCAGCCAAATGGTGGCTGCCATCACATTCCCCAATGCCCTGCTCTGCAAAGGACCCCAGTAGCCTTTGCTTCGTAGAACCTCAACAGGCCCCGATATAGCTGCAGATCCCACTGTCTGCAAGGCAGAGAAGGGCAAGTGTTTATAGGTGTGGACACCAGCTCCCTGCTCTGCAGAGGGTACTGGCAGCTCTTTCAATAAGGTAACTAATAGCCATGATCATGGGGGACCTGCAAGAGAATAATATGCTGAATCACACTTGTTCCCCCAAAAGTAGCTATTGCTCTATTTCAAAACCATGGCTGCTACCCCCATAAATCCTGCACACACCCTAAACCCCAGAGCCCCAACTGTGCAATGGATGCCCATATTCCATAACCTGACTCCACAGCTGTCACCTGAATGCCCGTCTCAGGCACGAGATTCATGACCACTATAAGTGAGTTAGTTCCTCAGACCCCAGACACTTCTGTGTGCACCCATACTCCAGTCAAGACTCCATCACTGCTCAGTGTGCGACTGCATTTCACAAAGCAGAGTCAACACTGCTGCAGGCTGTTCAGTGTCTGGGACCCTAGATCTGCTACTGCTCTGCATTTATCACACCCTAGAATCCAGATCCATATCTGCTCCACAGTGCCCACACATCAGACACCAATGCCATCACCACCATGAAGCACCACGCCCCAACCAAGAGCCAGACTTACCATCAAGAGGGAGCCCCTCAGTCAAAACATTTCCCTTGGGAGAAAGAGATCAGGTGATCCCCAGCAGTCTTCTCTACTACTGTGGATACCCACAACTTTAGCTATTGAAGACCCCTGCAGTCTTTGCTGACACTGATCTCAGTTGACAGAGCTGGAGAGACTCTAAGCCCCTGGGCCTTGTTGTAGTCGGAACAGCAACTACCCATCAAGCTGGCATACTAACACCCACAAAAAGGTGAAGATCTTCCCCACCAAAACCTTACGTAAAGTCTGAAAGAAATGACTGCTCCATTAAATGTATTAACATCAAAGCAAGACTACATGAAACACACACAAAATAATCAAGGAAACATGACACCCCCCAAAGGAACATAAGTTATCAGTTGCCCCAAAGAAAGGGATATCTATAAACTGTCAGACAAGAAATTCAAAATAATTGTTTTTTTTTTTTTTTTTTTTGTCCACGTCATGAAACATGCGGGATCTTAGTTCCGTGACCAGGGATCGAACCCAGGCCCCCAGCAGTGGAAGCACAGAGTCTTAACCACTGGACCACCAGGGAAGTCTCTCACAATAATTGTTTTAATGAAGCTCAATGAGCTACTAGAAAACACAGACAATCCAACAAAATAAGGAAAACAATATGCAAACAAAATAAGGTTTCAAACAGAGAGACAGAAAATATGAAAAAGAACCAAACAGAAATTATGGTGAAGAGTATGATGAACAAAACGAAAAACATGGTAGCGCATCAATAGCTAACTTGATCAATCAAAACAATGAATATGAAACTGAAGGTAGGTCTTTGAAATTATCCAATCAAAGGAGAAAAAAGAAAAAACAACTAAAAAGAATAAAAAAAAGTCTACATGAATTATGGGACATTGTGAAACAAAACAATATTTGCATAATGTGAGCCCTAGAAGGAGTAGAGAGAGAGGAAGGGGCAGAAAATTTATTTAAAGAAATAATGGACGAAAACTTTCCAAATCTGGGAAAAGTGGACATTCAGGTACATGATGCTCAGAAGTCCCCAAACAGATTCAATCCACAGACGACTTCACCAAGACACATTAATATAAAACTCAAAAAGTAATGATAAAGATAATTTTAAAAGCTGCAAGAAAAAAGAAACCCCTCATACAAGGGAAACCCCATAAAGTGGTTTTCTTAGCTGAAACACTGCATACCATGAGAGTGAGATGATATGTTCTAAATACTGGGGTGGGGGAAAAAATTGCAAACCAAGAATACTTAACCAGCAATACTATTCTTCAGTAATAAGGAAGAAAGACTTTCTCAGACAAACAGAAACTGAGGAAGTTCATCACCACTTGACGTACCTCACCAGAAATGCGAAAGACTAAAGAATTCTTCTAGCTGAAATAAAAGTATGCTAACTAGGGACTTCCCTGGTGGTCCAGTGGCTAAGACTCCGTGCTCCGAATGCAGGGGGCCCGGGCTCGATCCCTGGGCAGGAAACTAGATCCCGCATAGTGCAACAAAGATAGAAGATCCTGCATGTTGCAACTAAGACCCAGCACAGCCAAAACAAAAAAAGAAAAAAGAGTATGCTAACTACTAACATGAAATCATATGAAAATATAAAACACACAGGTAAAGATAAGTATATGGTCAAATTCAGAATACTCTAATACTGTAAAACTGTGTTAATCGCTCAACTCAACTACAAACGATAAAAAACAAGAGTATTAAAAACAACTACACCCACAATAACTTGTTGATGGTTACCCAATACACAGTATAAAAACATGTAAATTGTGACATCAAAAACATAAAATGCATGTGTGGGGAAAGTGTAAGAGTAGATTTTTTGTATGAGATTGAAGTTACATTGTTATCAGCATAAAATAGAATGCTATGTTTTATATAAGCCTTATGGTAACCCCAAAGCAAAACCCTATAGTAGACACAAAAGACAATGAGAAAGGAATAAAAGTATATTACCACAGGGACTTCCCTGGTGGTGCAGTGGTTAAGAATCCGCCTGCCAATGCAGGGAACACGGGTTTGAGCCCCGGTCTGGGAAGATCTCACATGCCACAGAGCAACTAAGCCCATGTGCCACAACTGCTGACCCTGCGCTCTAGAGCCCACAAGCCACAACTACTGAGCCCACGTGCCACAACTACTGAAGCCCGCGTGCCTAGAGCCTGAGCTCTGCAACAAGAGAAGCCACCGCAGTGAGAAGCCCGCACACCACCAACGAAGAGTAGCCCCCGTTCACCACAACTAGAGAAAAACCCATGCCCAGCAACAAAGACCCAATGTAGCCAAAAATAAATTAAAAAAAAAAAAGGAGTTGGTACTTGAAAAAAAAAAATGTATTACCACAGAAAATCATCAAGTCAGAAAGGAAGACAGCAAGAGAAGAAGAAAGAAACTACAAAACAGCCATACAATAATAAGATGGCAACAGTAGGTCCTAAAAATATTCTCCAATTAAATGACATACAGTGACTGAACAGAAAAAAAAGAAGACCTCAACTATATGCTGCCCACAATAGAGTAACTTCAGCCTTAAGGACACACACAGGCTGAAGATGAAGGAATTGAAAGAGATATTCCATGCAAATGGAACTCAGAAGAGAACAGAGTAAGCTATACTTAAGTGAGACAAATAGACTTTAAATCAAAAACTATCACAAGAGGGACGTCCCTGGTGGTGCAGTGGTTAAGAATCTGCCTGCCAATGCAGGGGACATGGGTTCAAGTCCTGGTCTGGGAAAATCCCACATGCTGTGGAGCAACTAAGTCTATGCACTACAACTACTGAGCCTGCACTCTATGGTGAGCCATAACTACTGAGCCTGCATGCCACAATTACTGAAGCCCACATGCCTAGAGCCCGTGCTCTGCAACAAGAGAAGCCACTGAAATGAGAAGCCCAAACAACACAATGAAGAGTAGACTCTGTTCACCGCAACTAGAGAAAGCCCACGTGCAGCAACAAGACCCAATGCAGCCAAAAATAAATTAATTTTTAAAAAAACAAAAAAAGATCACTCTTAAAAAAAAAACTATCACAAGAGACAATGTTCATTACGTAATGATAAAGAAATTGATTCACCAGGAGGATGTAACAATTTAACTATATATATACGTACCATATATTAAAAATTAAGCAAATATGACCAGATCTGAAGGCAGGAATTTTTTTATTTTTTTGGCCACGCCGCACGGCACGCAGGATCCTAGTTCCCCAACCAGGCATCAAACCTGTGCCCCCTGCAGTAGAAACACAGAGTCTTAACCACTGGAAAGTCCTGCCAGGACTTTCTGCCAGGAAAGTCCCAGCAAAAGAATATTAACACATTTCTGACTAGAGATGCATTAATACATCTTTTGTTACTCAAACGTTATTGACCGGAGACGTACCAATACTTTTTTAGAGAGTGACACAATTAACATCACCGTGCGAAGTTGTTAGAACTTAAAATTGATCAAGGGTTCATTATACAACTTATGATTATCATTATCTTTCACATTTTCCTCCATTAGGTTTTTGTTCCAACCTCGTGTACATTAAACGCAAGTTTATTACCGTAAAATTTTCAAAAAAGATGCATCGCAAAATTGAGTGATGAAGAATTTTTTGGTGAATTTTATGCATATACTTTCTCTGAGCGACATATATACTAGTGTCTCAGAAGACGACAGTTCTTCAGAATATAATTCTGATTGAGACGATGTGAATATTAGACCAACAAAAAGACAAAAACCCATAGTGAATGACTCTACTGTGGAAAGTGAAAATGAAACTCAAGAACGCTCCTTTGCTTCTATGTAAGAGTGGATTGAAGACAACATTTCACAAAAATTAGAAGACTTTACAGGTGTGTCAGGTGTAACTATTGAATGTAATAACCCGCCAAGTGTTAGTGAAATAACAGAATTAATTTTTGGTAACGACTTTTTCGAGTTGGTCACTTCTCAAACAAACTTATATCACCAACAGAATGAAAAATCATATAAAAAGTATGATAAGGCTTTAAAATGGACTAATGTAACTAACAGTGACATGAAGAAGCCTCTTGGGTTAATAATTTTGATGAGACAAATAAGAAAGTCACAGTGGAAAGAATATTGGTCGACTGATCCCTTACTTGAAACACTTATCAAAGATTAGGACGAGAAGAAGGTTCAAACAAATATTGACATTTCTTCACTTTAACGATAACTCAGAAACTCCACTTTCTACAGACAGAATTTCAAAAATTAAACCTCTTTTGGCTTATTTTCTACCAAAATCTCAATCGATCTATACACCCAAACAAGAGCTATCACTTGATGAGGCAATGATAAAGTGGAGAGGACAACTCAGATTCAAAACCTATAATCCTGGAAAATTTACAAAATATGGAATTTTGGTCAGGATGCTTAACGGAAGTGAAACTGGATATACATGCAACCGTGATATTTACATGGGTGAAGGAAAGAAACTGCAAGAAACAATATTGTTGGTCCTACAACCTTGGTTCATGGCACCATATTTACCAAGACAATTATTACAACAGTCTGTCCACATCTGTAATGTTGTTGAAAAATAAAACCAGAGTTTGTAGGACTATAAGAGAGAATCATGGTCTACCAAACCAATTAAAGGAGAAATCTAAAAATCTACAGAGGGTAGAAATGACATTCTTACAGAAGGGAGAAGTGATTCTTCTTATATGGAAAGACAAGAGGCTAGTCTGCATGGTGACAACTATTCATTACACCTCCATAGCATCTACAGTAAAGGAAGACAGAAAGACTGGCCATCAGATAACTAAGCCCAATAGTATGTTAGAGTATAATAAATATATGAAAGGAGTTGATCGTTCTGATCAATATCTGGCAAACTTCAATATCCTCTGGAAAACTCGAAAATGATATAAGAAAGTGGGTTTCTAGTTGAGTAACTGCGGTTTATTCAATGTATTTAAAATTTATTGCAGCCTTAATGCACAGAATAAAATGACTTACAAGCAATTTTTTAAATAAATTTATTCATCTATTTATTTATTTTTGACTGCGTTGGGTCTTCGTCGCTACGCGCATGCTTTCTCTAGTTGTGGCAAGCAGGGGTTACTCTTTGTTGTGGTGTGTGGCCTTCTCGCTGAGATGGCTTCTCTTATGGAGCACGGGCTCTAGGCATGCGGGCTCGGTAGTTGTGGCTCATGGGCTTAGTTGCTCCACTGCACGTGGGATCTTCCTGGACCAGGGATTGAACACATGTCCCCTGCATTTGCAGGCAGATTCTTTTTTTTTTTTTTTTTTTTGCTGTACGCGGGTCTCTCACTTGTGGCCTCTCCGGTTGCGGAGCACAGGCTCCGGACGCGCAGGCTCAGCAACCATGGCTCACGGGCCCAGCTGCTCCACGGCATGTGGGATCTTCCCAGACCGGGGCATGAACCCGTGTCCCCTGCATCGGCAGGCAGACTCTCAACCACTGTGCCACCAGGGAAGCCCTTGCAGGCAGATTCTTAACCATCGCACCACCAGGGAAGTCCCATAAGCAATTTTTGTCAGCAGTAGCTAGAGAATGGGTAACTGATCATTCCGGTGAAGGCAGTGGTAGTCCCACACCTGATCCTTCTCGTGGCGTTTCTAAAAGAGCCCCCCAAGAGATTTCCCTGGTGGTCCAGTGGGTTAGACTCCACACTCCCAATGCAGGGGGCCCAGGTTCGATCCCTGCTTGGGGAACTAGATCCCACATTCATGCCACAACTAAGAGTCTGCATGTCACAACTAAGAAGTCCACCGTACTACAATAAGAAGCCCGTGTGCCACAACTAAAAGATCCTGCATGCAGCAACTAAGACCCGGTGCAGACAAAATAAATAAAATAATAAATAAATATTTTAAAAATAAAAAAATAAAAGAGCCTCCCCACAAAGATCCACCTTGTTGACTACCAGGTAAAATAAAAGAACATATTCTAGAGGAAATAATACCCACAGGACTTTAAAAAAAAAAAAAAAGCCTCCAGAAAGTATAGAGTCTGCTCTTCCAGGGGAAAGCACAGTGAAACAGTGTATTTGTAATAGATGTTCTGTTCCCCTGCACAGATATTCCTGCTATACTGCCTATCACACTCTAACAAAGTATTAGAATGCTTTAGTAAGACATGTGCAAAGTTTCAAATAAATACATTAAGTGCAAAAAAAGTTGTTGATATTTACTCAAACTAACAAATTGCCGGCCACAGGCATTAGTTTCTGAAAAAATCTCCCAGTAAATAATGTGTTAATAGGGAACTTAAATATCCCCCTTTCAACACAGGTGGATATCCAGATAGAAGGTAAGGGTATCTTTGAATTGGACAACACTTCAGTCCAAATGAATGTAACAGATGTATACAGAACATTCCATCCTATTACAGCAGAATATACACTCTTCTCAAGTGCATATAGAATATTCTCTAGGATTGATTATATGCTATGTCAAACAAGTCTTAACAAGTTTCAGAAGACTCAAACCATATCAAGTAATTTTTCCTAACACAATGGATAACACTAGAAACCAGCAACAGGAGGAAAGCTTAAAAATTCAGATATGTGAACATTAAACAATATGCTCCTGGCCAGTGAATCAGTCAAAGGGAAAAATCAACAGGAAAATCAAACGTACCTTGAGAAAAACAAAAATAGAAAAAAACATATACAATGTGCAAAAGCAGTTTTAAGAGAAAAGTTTAGAGCAATAAATGTCAGCATTAAGAAAAAAATCAAGTTTAGAGCAATAAATGCCAGGATTAAGAGCAAAAAATGCCAGCATTAAATAAACAACCAAACTTTACATCTCCAGGAACTAGAAAAAGAACAAATTAAGACCAAAGTTAGCAGAACAAAGGAAGAAATAAAGATCAGAACAGAGGGGAATTCCCTGGCAGTCCAGTGGTTAGGATTCCATGCTTCCACGGCAGGGGGTCCAGGTTCGTTCACTAGTTGGGGAACTAAGATCCCTGCCTGCCACATGGCACAGCCAAAAAAGAAAAAGAAAAAAAAGAAAGATCAGAGCAGAAATAAATGAAATAGAAACTATAAAAACAATAAAAAAAGATTAACAATACTAAGAACTGGTTTTGTTTAAAGATAAATAAAACTGACAAACCTTTCTCTAGACTTCTGAGAGGGAAGACTCAAATAAGTTAACAGAGAAATAAAAGAGAAACAAAGGACTGTTATACACCAACAAATTAGATAACCTAAAAGAAACAGACTAGAAACATACAACCTACCAAACCTGAATCATAAAGAAACAGAAAATTTGAATAGACCAATAACAAGTAAGGAAATTGAACCAGTAAGCAAAAATCTTCCAACAAAAAAAAACAGGCCATGACCAGATAGATTTCATTGGTGAAATTTATATTTTAATATGTAAAACATTGATATATAAGGTACTCTACAACTCAACAGGAAAAGAACAATCTGATTAAAAAGTGGACATTTTATCAAAGATAAAATGGCTGAACAGACATTTTATCAAAGATCTACAAATGGCTAACAGGTATATGAAAAAATGTTCCCCCTGTGTTTCCCTGGTGGCGCAGTGGTTGAGGGTCCGCCTGCCGATGTGGGGGACGTGGGTTCGTGCCCCAGTCTGGGGGGATCCCACATGCTGTGGAGCGGCTGGGCCCGTGAGCCATGGCTGCTGAGCCTACGCGTCCGGAGCCTGTGCTCCGCAACGGGAGAGGCCACAGCAGTGAGAGGCCCGCGTACCGCAAAAAAAAAAAAAAAAAATGTTCCTCTTCACTAATCATCTCACTGATCATCAGGAAAATGCAAATCAAAACCAAAATGAGGGGCTTCCCTGGTGGTGCAGTGGTTGAGAGTCCGCCTGCCGATGCAGGGAACACAGGTTCATGTCCCGGTCCAGGAAGATCCCACATGCCGCAGAGCAACTAAGCCCGTGAGCCACAACTACTGAGCCTGCACTCTGGAGCCCATGAGCCACAACTACTGAAGCCTGCATGCCTAGAGCCTGTGCTCTGCAACAAAATAAGCCACCTCAATGAGAAGTCTGCACACCACAACGAAGATAGCCCCCACTCGCCGCAACTAGAGAAAGAATGTGCACAGCAACAACGACCCAATGCAACTAAAAATAAATAAATAAATTTATTAAACAAAACAAAAAACCAACACTACAAGGACTTCCCTGGTGGTCCAGTGGGTAAGGCTCTGCGCTCCCAATGCAAGGGGCCCAGGTTCAATCCCTCGGGGAACTAGATTCCACATGCAGGCAACAACTAAGAGTCCGCATGCTGCAACTAAGAAGTCTGCATGTCACAACTAAGAGTCCGCATGCTGCAACTAAATATCCCATATGTCACATTGAAGTCCCAGTGCAGCCAAAATAAATAAATAATTAAAAAAAAAAAACTTTGGATAAACATATATTAAAAAAATAAATAAATAAACACTACAAACCGCAGTAGGACACTGAAAAGTAGCTCATCGTTCAGGTAAGTAATGACAATGATAATGCCTGCATGCCTGGCACAGGCAGGCACAAAGAAATGTTAGGTAAATGAAGGGATCAAGGGAGTTCCCTGGCGGTCCAGTGGTCAGGACTTGGTGTTTTCACTGCTGTGGCCCTGGTTCAATCTCTGGTCGGAGAACTAAGATCCCTCAAGCCATGCAGCTCAGCCAAGAGAAGAAAAAAAAATATATAATTAAATTAAATTAAAATAAAAACAAGTAAATAAAAGAAGGGATCAAATCTCGGACACAGAGGTGAAAAGGATCTAGACACACTGACCCAGACAGAGAGAAGGAAGTAAGGTAGAATCCATTAAGCTCACTGCAATACTACTGGCTTGGAATCCTTTTCCTAACAGCATTCAATACAGCAGGTATCGGGGTTGATATTGCAGGAGAAGGTAGAGGGCAGTGCAAACAGCCCAGTCCTAGCTACCACAGCAACTACACAGAAAGCTTGGGAAGCAAGTAGTGCCCACAGTTCACATGTATAAGAACAGAGCACCCCCTGGGAAAAGGGGGGTGAGGTGGGGTAGAGCCTAGTCCAGGACACTGGGAAGGCTTTGAGTCTTACCCAGTGAGGATATAAGTGCAAAGTTCTCCAGCATCACATCGAGGTACAGGCGTCTCTGAGTCTCATCAAGGAGCCTCCATTCCTCCCAGGAGAAGTACACAGCAATGTCCTCAAATGTCACACTGCACGTCTATGAGAGAGAAAGAATGAGCTATGAACATTCTCTCTCTAAGATCCCACAATCCATCTCATCACACACCTATCCCACCTTCATCCTCTTCCAGAGCTCTCCACCGAACAGGAATTTCAGGCCTAAGTGCCACTGATGCCCACCTATCCCTCAGGGTCTCTTCATTCACTGTGTTCAGCCCTCAACACCACTGGACAGGACAGCACAGAGATGTCATCCAAGCTCTGGTCCTGGCCTGTAGGGTCCCATCCATCCTGTCAATCAATTCCCCTGGGGTCTCTAGGCTGTGACTCACAGACACAACCAAACTTGGGTTCAAGCTTCAACCTTCAGTCCCCAATAACAGGGCCCTGGTGCCATGAGCTAGCACTTCCTCTTAGTGTGCCCATCATTCTGTAGACTGTACCTCTCTCACATCTTCAGTCCCCACAGTTGCACTCCCACAACTATGCACGTGGGAAAATGGTTTGAAGGCCTCCTTCATACTTTTATTGATCCTTGCTTCAATTTTAACCACCCAGAAGCACATGTGATTACAGATGCCCATGACCCACATCCACTTTTGTGCTGCACTCCCTGTCCCCTCAGCGGCCATCACTGTCTTCTCTCCCTCAGCCTTCCTTGGAATCCTGGCCCTGACACTGTCCGTTCCAGGCACAGTGACTCTCACAAATGACCATATTTGCCCCAGACCTATCCACCATCAAGATCAAACACACCACACCACACCAAACCTCACCACAAAATTCTGGTGAACCTGTACATTAGTGAATTAGCAGGAGCCCTAGCCTCATCATCTTGTTTCAATTACTCCAACGCCTCCACAGCCATCTCATGTCCACTAATCTCACAAAAGCTTTAGTAGCCTGTCAAACCATTCTCTTCAATTCAGTTACCCATTCTCTTCCATATGGTTACCATGTTCACTTCTATCCTTCACCTGCATTTGTGTGCTCAGCAACGCTGATCAGGTGTGGAGCAGGGAAACCACTCATCATGCACCCTCCTCTTTCAGACCAGCGAACAGCATTGCCAGGATGACCTGCATTCCCCCACATAAATGGGATCCACAGTTCCTCCCTGTTCCACACAAGAGCCACCTTCCTCCCCAGATTTCCAGACACCCAACTGCTGCCTCCACTCGCTTTCTCTGAAATATCTCAGACTCTTGACAAGGCCAAAACAAAACATCTGATATTCCTAAGTAAAATTAACCTACCATAACTTTCCGATCTCAGTTGATGGAGCTTTCATCCCATTAGCTCCTAAAACCGGAAACACTGGGGTCATCCCTGACTCTTCCCTTTCTCTCCCTCACCCGCAACATCTAAAAATCTACTTGGCTCTCCTTAAAACATGGATGGAAAGTCCAACTTCTTTCCCACCTCTGTGGCCACCACCCTGGTCCAACACTCATCTGGATTATAGTAAATGCCTCCTTGGCAGCTCCCTGCCTCTTATATTACTCATACAGTCTGTTCTCTTCTTTGCAGGCAATGGAACGCACTAAGACATGCATAAGAATCAACCCCTTCCGCTTATCCAAACCTCTCATTATCTCCATAACAGACGTCCAAATTCTTGACAATTACAGACCTGATTCTTGACACTCAGCTCTTTGGTCCTAATAAAATGGAAACTGACTGTACCCTATCTCCAGTATAGTCATACCTCCAAACATTTGCACATGTCAGTATCTGGTCCTGTCACAACCTTTCACACGTGTTTATATTGGCTGACAGCAATAGCAATACCTCCGTGTAACCCTTGGCCTGCACTCAGGACTGGGCTTGAGGTATCCCCAGGGTCCCCACACCCACGAGCTTGGAAAAAAGCAAGGAAGACGTTAAAGACACCACAATCCCAGACACCATTTGGGTGTTGTCAGGGACAGTGAGTGACTGGGACAACCTCCTCTTCCGTGTATAGGTTTCCTAAGTGCTTTTCATCCTTCAGAACCTGCGGAGAGGGGTAGGCAACAAGGACTGGGCTCCAGATGAAGTCAGGCCTCCCCTGTATCCCCGTCCAGCTCTGGATCCCGGTGACCTCGGGCTAAGTGACTAGCTTCTGCGCCTCAGTCCTCAATGCTGCTTCTTACTAGCGCCTTGTGCCTCACTGTCGTTTTCAGCCCCATTCCAGTTTCTTCTCTCTTTAATCGGTTTTTGGAAAACTTTTGAAACCCTAATACAGACTGTATTCCTCTTCTGTCCACTACCCTCCATGGCATCCAGGTCCCTCAGAATGAAGAAAAAACCTCTCCGCCAGCCAGTACAGGGGTCACGCTACCACACACTTCCCTGCAGACATCAGACAGGTCCCATGTTTCCCAATACTCCCGGCTCAATCCGACCTCCAAGCCTTTGCACCTGTCAGTACCTCCGCCTGTCACCCTCTCTCACGCGGCCATCACACTGTCTATCAAAAACAGACCCACCCACGAACGCCCCACCATCCCGGACACCGCGTCCTGGGCTGCGGGCACGTGAGCAGGCGCCCCGCACTCGGGGCTTTAGTGTCTGGTGGGGTGAGGGCGGTGAGGGCCCGGAGGATGAGCGTTTACCTGAGGCGGGGTCCTCAGCGCCGCCGCCGCCAACGCCATCAGAGTCTGGGGGCAGAGCGGGGCCGGTAGCGGCGGGAGAGGCGGGTGGACGCGGGCACGGCAGGCCCGGTACACCCCCGGCGGCGTCGCCGAACTTCAGACCGGCCTCTATGCAGCGGAGACAGCGGCTCCTCTTGGACCTTCTCAACCCTGTCACCCAAGTCCCGGCCCAGCGTTCCGGAGTGACAACAGATACGAAAGCAGTAAAAATGGCCGCCACGAAGAGGACGCCGGAAGTCCCACCCCGATGAGATGCGCACGCACGGAAATGCCTTTATCTTGACCTTTTATTGGCTCAACTCGGCGCACTACCTTCTGGGTAGTGTAGTTCCTAGCGTTCTAGAGCCCCTCCCCCCACCCCCCACCCCCGCCCCGGAAAGGTGTTCTCCATCTTGACCACCAGAGAGTGGTCCAAGCGGTACTCTGGGGAGTACTTGAGAGTGATCATCCTACCTAGATGGCTTTACTCGCTGTGAACTGCAGGAGAAAGACGTAGTTTCATACTCCGTGAAGGTCAGCCTGCTACCAGAGAATAAAATTGAGATGCTCCCAAATCTACTTATCTAAATGGCTGTATCATTCCACAGAGTAATTCAGACATAAAATAGTCCACCTATAGTTGGATGCATTGTGCTATTCCTCTTGAAATACGTGTAGCCCGAGGCATTAGTAAGTTTTGTAAATTCTATTATGATTGGCTGGGAACAAAGGAAAAGACTGTACAGGGATGCCTATATAGTTAGCAATTATGTCCTACCCATTGAGGAACACTTTTTTATTTATTTATTTATTTGGTTGCACCGGGTCTTAGTTGCAGCAAGCAGTCTTCTTAGTTGCGGCTCACCAGCTCTTTAGTTTCAGTGTGTGGGTTCCTTAGTTGTGACATGAGAACTCTTAGTTGCACCATGCATGTGAGATCTAGTTCCCTGACCAGGGATTGAACCCAGGTCCCCTGCATTGGGAGCGTGGAGTCTTAACCACTGCACCATCAGGGAAGTCCCATTGAGGAACACTTTTATCCATATAATATTTCTTACTGTATATCCTGAAATATACTCAACTCCATTTAGTAAACTGACATCTATCTCAGATGGAGACCAATGTAACTAATGCTGTTTTGGCTGGGGTCAGTGACTGCAGCTTTCAGAGTCACAGCGTGTCTGTGTTACTGAACCAGGTTTGTTTGCCCCACATTCAGAAAGTAAAAGGCCGAGACGTTGAGGTTTGCAGCAGAAAAAGTGTTTATTCTTGTTGCATCAAAGGGAGGTGTCAGGAGAAGTAGTCTCAGATCCACTCCCCAACAGGAGGGTGTTGGGATATTTATGGCCTAGAGGAGGAGGGTGGTCTCAGGCCTAGGGAATGTAGGCAAGAAAAAAGTAAAGAAATCTGTGTTCTGCACAGGCATATCTGAGCTACATGCTTCTTCATGGGAAACATATTCAGAAAATGGTAGCATTAGCATGATCTAAGCGTGGACACTCACACAGGCCCAGTTGAATGGTTGGTGGTCTTGACCAGTTTGAACTGGACAAGACTAACTGCATGTTCCTGAACAACAATTTAAGGAACTGTTACCATAGCCACCCATACCTCAGAGATGTTATCTATAAGGATTTGTGATATATTATCTAAGCTAGGCGAAGCTTGGAGGGTATGTAATTTTCAAAAACAATTAAAGCAAGAGTCAGTGAAGGTAGGTTACAGGATATTATTTATAAAGCAAGTTAGAGTTTCAGGGAACTAACTGATAACTGCCCTTGGTTTCACCTGCTAAGGGAACATCTGAACCCCATGATCTCATGTTGTTGCTGGTAAGTGATTATCATTCTCCAGTGATTGCTGGTACAGCTCTGCAAGGGGAATTGAGATTATCTCAGAAAAACAATTTGAAATGCAAATATCAGGAAATTAGAAATCGTATTGAGGCATTTATTCAAAGATAATGTCAGAAATAGCTCTGGGGAAATATCATGGGATTTTTTTTAAAATAAATTTATTTATTTATTTATTTATTTTTGGCTGTGTTGGGTCTCCGTTGCTGTGCGTGGGCTTTCTCCAGTTGTGGTGAGTTGGGGGGCTACTCTTCTTTGTGGTGCGTGGGCTTCTCATTGTGGTGGTTTCTCTTGTTGCAGAGCATGGGCTCTAGGCTCACAGGCCTCAGTAGTTGTGACACACATCCTCAGTAGTTGTGGTTCACGGGCTCTAGAGCGCAAGCTCAGTAGTTGTGGCACACCAGCTTAGTTGCTCTGCAGCATGTGGGATCTTCCTGGACCAGGGCTCGAACCCGTGTCCCCTGCATTGGCAGGCAGATTGTTAACCACTGCGCTACCAAGGAAAATGGGATTTTTAAAAATAAATTTATTTATTTGGCTGCGTTGGGTCTTTGTTGCTGCGCGTGGGCTTTTCTCTAGTTGCAGCGAGTGTCGTTGCAGTGCATGAGCTTCTCATTTCTGGTGGCTTCTCTTGTGGAGCATGGGCTGAAGGCATGCGGTCTTCAGCAGTTGTGGCACACGGGCTCAGTAGTTGTGGCTTGTGGGCTCTAGGGCTCAGGCTCAGTAGTTGTGGTGTACAGGTTTAGTTGCTTCGCAGCATGTGGGATCTTCCCCGACAAGGGCTCGAACCCGTGTCCCCTGCATTGGCAGGTGGATTCTTTTTTTTTTTTTTTTTTTGCGGTATGCGGACCTCTCACTGTTGTGGCCTCTCCCGTTGCGGAGCACAGGCTCCAGACGCGCAGGCTCAGCAGCCATGGCTCACGGGCCCAGCCGCTCCGCGGCATGTGCCATCTTCCAGGACCAGGGCTTGAACCCACGTCCCCTACATCGGCAGGCGGATTCTCAACCACTGCGCCACCAGGGAAGCCCTGGCAGGTGGATTCTTAACCACTGTGCCACCAGGGAAGTCCTGCACGTATGTAATTTTAAAAGGGATGAATAAATGAGTTATGTAATGTGGGTAATTCAAGATTACATTAACACCTTGAAAGAGGCTCACAGAAGAGAAGAAGCACAGATCATGAGAAGCACAGGTTAGTGTCATGGTCCGAGCACGGGTTGGAAAAGAATTTCCAGACACAAGGCAGAATGTAAAAAGGATAGAATTTATTAGAGGGAATGGTTGTTGCCAGAACAGTGGGCCGACTTCAGAGTAGTCTGGGAGAGCCGACCCCAGACATGTGCTATTAGTCAGTTTTTATAGCCAGGGGAAAAAGGAATGTTCCAAGGTGAAAATTTCATTTTCTGATTGGTCGAGGCACATATACCTTCCTTCTGTAGGGTGGAAGTGGGGCAGGACAGATGCCTTTCCTTATTTGGGACGAGAGAGGAAGAGGTCCCTTCGCCCAGGTGGGCTCAGGAATTTCGTAACCATTGCAACATGGCGGGGAGAGTGACAAGAGCCCGGTAGGGTATGTGACCTTGAAACTTTTTCAGGTAGGGTTGTCCTTTGTCCCTGACCATTGTCTTTGGAGCACCACAGTCACAACCTGGACTTCCAATTGGTGTCTGAAGTCGGGTTGGGGGGGGTTCTACGAGGGTCAGTCTTGTAGGACTGAGCCCTTAACCTTGGAATCTGATGCTATCTCAGGGTAGACAGCGTCAGAATTGTTAAATTGTGGGACACCAAGCTAGTGTCTGATAATTGGTTGGTATTGTGTGGAAATCCACCCGTCCCCCATATACATTGGAAATTGGGGCAGAACCTTCGGATGGTAAGCAGAGAACCTTGAGTTCTAAATTGTAAAAGAATTAAGTTGAGCCCATGACTATGCTGGAAATTTGGCGACTGAGAAGTTTTTGTTTTTACAAAGTGTATTTTTTTTTCACTCATGAGAAGCTTAAGGAGAATTAAACTTGGAGGGAAAGAAATAATCAGATGAAAGTAGAAAGAGGTGAAAGTGTGGAAGGAAGCTACCACCTTGTGCTGTTTCATTGCTTCAAAACCATGTACTGAACATCTCACCAGCTTCAGAGACAGGTCTAGACGTGTGTTATATATCAGTGAAGAAAGAAATATGTCCTCCTGTAGTGTCCTTCAAAAGCCTTTATTGAGGAGAGTAACGAATAAGTCACAAAGAAAATGCTACATATTATAGTAAATTATAAGGTGACAGGTAGAAATGCAAAAAAAAAAAAGATCAGCACCAAGGAATAACAAGAATGTGGAGTCAGGAAGATTTCAGTAGGAAACAGAGGGTTGTTCTCATAAGGAGATGATATTTGAGCACACAGTTAAAGGAGGGGAGGAAGGGAATTCCCTGGCGGTCCAGTGGTTAGGACTCTGCACTCTCACTGCCGAGAGCACGGGTTCAGTAATCCTTGGTTTGGGAACTAAGATCCCACAAGCCATGCAGCTCAGCCAAAAAAAAAAAAAAAAAAGGATCCACGGAGAAGAAACAGTCAGTACAATGTCCTAGTCCCAAGGTCCAGAAATTGGATGTGATTGTTTCTTGACATTAGTTTTTTTTTAAATATTTTTTGATGTGGATCACTTTTTTTAAAGTCCTTATTGAATTTGTTACAATATTGCTTCTGTTTTATGTTTTTGGTTTTTTGGCCACGAGGCATGCGGGATTTTAGTTCCCCAAACAGGGATCGAACCCTCACCCCCTGCATTGGAAGGCGAAGTCTCAACCATTGGACTGCCAGCGAAGTCCCTGTTTGACATTGTTAGTGATATACTTTGGTGAATTTTAATAATTCATACAAAATTTGCCTACTGTGTGCACAGTTCCATAAATACATCCATATGTCTCTACTGCAGACCTCCTTTCAACAATCTTCTCAACTTTTCCTTCCTTACCAGGGCAGATCATTGGCTGCTATCCTGGAATCTATATATATGGTCACCTTTGAATAACGATTCTTCCACACAAAATGGATGGCCAGATCATAGCATAACCCATTGGAAAAACGTTTCTACTCCATTATCTTTCAGGGACACCCTGAATGTGGCTGTGATGCGGCCACTGTCGATTTTACGTGCACCCATAAAGCAAAATGAGCCAAGCAGAACCCCAGCTCAAGCTTTCTCCTCTCCCCTATGGCTGTGCAGGGCACCCAGACAGCCACGGAAGTGAGTTGTTACCATGTTGGTGGGGTCTCAACTACCTATTCATGCAGCCTAGTTGTGTTCTCTAGACCTGATCTGGCTCAATCCTGGCTGTACATTTCTACCTTATAATGGAATACAGCAGTGTCCGTAGACTTCATGACTTGGTTGGTCCAATCAGGGTCCTTAGACTTCATGACTTGGTTGGTCCAATAGAGCAACGACCCTCATAGTGGGTCGTTCTGGATGCATGGATATCTGATGCCCCCTACTCAAGTGTTCTGTTCTTATTCTGCTACAGTGACCCATCAGGAGCTGTTTCAAAATGATGTATAAATCTGCCCTGCAGATGGTACGGACTTCATCTAGAGCCCCAGGAGGCTGCATTGTGATTGTCTGGCTGGTGCTTAAGAATACGATTCCTACTCAACTTGGGTGAAACTTATAGGATTTAAGCTATTATATTGTATGTTAAGTAGTTGAAAAAGAATTCACAGTGGCCAAAGTGAACTTCCATGTTAGTTGTTTTGAAACATCTGCTGTGGGACTGCTAGTGTTACTTCAGATAAAAAATTTAATTGACAATGTACCTCACTGAAACAGACAAAGCAAATGATAGAGACGAGATCTCCTGGGGCATAACCACTACACTTACTGACAGACTCCTTAAAAAGAAACCACTGGACTTCCCTGGCGGTCCAGCGGTTAAGACGCCATGCTTCCAATGCAGGGGATGAAGGTTCAATCCCTGGTCAGGGAACTAAGATTCCACATGCCTCATGGTGCAGCCGAAAAATTTAAAAAGCAAATGAAAAAAGAGAGAAGGAAGGAAAGAAAGAAAGAAAGAAGGAAAGAAAGGGAAAGAAAGAAAAGAAACCACTGAACTGAAAGACCTGAAGCCTCTTCACTGGAGGACCCCACTCCACACTGCTGAGAACTATTCCAGATGGACACTGCCAGAGCTCTGTCGGAGCAGAAGGTGACCTTCCACTCACTCTTGTTGCGAGACCAGTTACAGACCTGGAGACAGCTGCTGGTGCTGAGATACCTCGTTCCCAGACGTAGTGATGTTAACCCCTTTCCTATTTTCCCTACTTTGTGCTAATTGTGTGCAATAAACCCGAATGATTCTCTAATTGAGTATTGGCTACTTTTGGTATATTTCCAATTCTGTGATTCTTACCTGGCCTTACTGCTGGGCCCTGCAATAAACATCCTATCTTGAGGAGGCCTTGGTAGCTGTGCAAGTTTGTGTTGTGCTGTTTTCATGACCCAAAATATAATGAACCGCTGGTATGGAGAGTCACGTGCTCAGGGTCTAGAGAGTTTCTGTTTCTGGGAGAGCCCAATGGGTAACTAGTCATTTGTTGTTTTGCTGTTTTAATGATTTATTTATAGAGTTGAGGAGGGCTAGATTTTTTTCATCAGAAGTTCAGGGGTAACTAATGACTATCATAAGTTGTCCAGAGACTCGATGGGGCATGAGATGGGGTTACTGAAGTTTCTTTAGTGCAGGAATCTCTGAGTGCACAAATGGGAGTGGCTGCTGATTTCAGTTTGGAGGTAAAATTTATAAATAAGAATATGTTGCCATCAAAAGTACTAAAAGATGTTGGACTTGTATGTCCATGATGAGTGTGTCAAATAAGTCTTCTTGGAGGTAGATGTCCTCAATGTAAGGTCATACCTGTGCTCCTGGAGAAAGGTGAGTACAATGATGATCCTGTCTGAAAGGATTGTGTGTGATGACAAAGCTGTTGATGTACCCAATGGGCATCCTAGAAAGGATGTATTGTGCCACTTCGGAGGTGAAGGCAAACTACAGCTGAGAGGCTGCTGATCTCAAGGGAGGTCTCCCAGTTACCACACCACCTACACCAGGTTTTCAGCTCAAGCCTGACAAATAGTGAGCCTGGTTTAGGTGCAGAGGTGTCAGCTTCTGCTACTCCAGGGAGCCTTTATAAATAATTAGTCAGTTTGTCCAGGCAGACTTGCATGATGGGGAGAGATAGCATTGACTATTCGTCCCCTTACCCCTGCCAAGCTTTGACAGGGGCCAGGTCCTGCAGAGTTGTCACAGGCCCAGGAATTTAGGGTAGGAAGATAAAGTCACTCTTCGAACAGACAATGCAGAGCCTCACAAAGTATTGCCCACAGGACTCCCCTGGTGGTCCAGTGGTAAGACTCCAAGCTCCCAATGCAGGAGGCCCAGGTTCGATCCCTGGTCAAGGAACTATATCCCGCGTCATGCCACAACTAAGAAGCCTGCAGTCCACAACTAAGACCCGGCGCAGCCAAAAAAATATACTACATAAATAAATATTAAACCAAAAACAAAAACAATCCAAATTAGTGCCCACGACTGCCAGCAAAAGGTAGAGCTTTCCCAGTGTTAAAATAAAAAAACAGAGACGAGCCTTGAAAATTCCGCGAGCAGACAAAACCAGTTTAATCTTACAAAAACAGTGCTTAATTTAGCTTATTTTGCAAGACTAATTTGTCCTGGGTCATTCCTGGCTTATGCCTTCAGAAATTATAAGCAAAACTTGAACTGTTTCTCAAGGTTGGTGTGAGGTAACTACTGACCAATCTCCTATCATTTAAGAAAATTCTAATACCATAAGCAATCAATAAGATGAATAAACAGTCCCTGCTTTCTCATTATCTAAGTTGCTTTGTAACAATATACCCCTGCTTCTCATACTACATTTTGGTATGAGTGTTCCTCGTTTGCATACTGTCTTTTTGGTGTGTGTACAATAAACTTTCACAAATTACTGCTTTGGTGATTCATTGGTTTTACTTCTGTTATTCATGAACTTTTGACCTCAGATGGTGTTGCTAGTAATCCCTGAGCATCATGGGGGTCTCCTCCTGTCCCAAACTAAACCATTCTCTCCATGAGGACACTTGTTCTAAAAATAGAAATGCTGGATATGGTACAGTAATGTTGCTGTGGCCACAAAAGTAAGGGAGAATGAGGCTTGGAAGGAAGTTTATTTTGCTCACAGTGTCCAGAGGGGAGTTGTTACCATATGCCACCCAGTGCCATATTTCACCCAGGGAAAAACACCAGAGTTATCAGGAGGCAGAAGAAATGAGGGAGGGGAAGGTCTACGCCAGATCCTTTATGGGGTTTCAAGGCAAAGGAAGGCAAGGGCAGAGTAAACAGTTTAAGATTGAGTACTTGAATAACTCAGGTGAGACTTAGGGCACAGGGGTGATCTCTAGTTGCCTGGAGCCTGGCCCTGGGATGATTAGGGCAGAGGAATATTGTGGAGTAAGATATGTAATATGGATTAAACAGTGTTCCTTGTTGAGTAGGACACAGTCACTGTCAATACAGGCAAGGGAGACATTGGTTATCAATAGGCTGAAACCTGCACAAAACACATAGCTACTATCGAAACAGAGAGGAGTCGTCAGTTAGATCCATTAAAGTATAACTTGCTTAATAAATACTGAATTGTAAAATGCCTTCACTGATCAAATTTGCTTCAGTTGTTTCTATAAAAACTTGAATGTCATCCAAGCATCACACGGCCTAAACAATTAAGATGTTTGCCGGAGATTTTTTTCACGAACTTGGAGTCAGCTGGGTCCAGTTCAAGCTTGAGCCAGTCAAGACTGATTGGGACAACAAACTCTTCAACTGGGCACGCACGAGTTATCCAATCAGTTACCATTTGACATCAGAGGGCCAAAGACTCCACCCTTGGAACATGCTAACGTCGCCATTTTCTGAACATGAGTCCCATGGAGAAGCATGTAGCTTTCTTGTGCAAAACCATGATTACTTCACCTTTTTCTTATCTCTAATCACCTTCCCCCATGTTCCCCGCACTTCAGGTTTATCCCATAAGTATTCAGAGCCTCTCACCTTCAGGGAGATGGATTTGCAATTTGTTCTGTCTCCTTGTTCGGCTGCCTCATGAATAAACCCTTTACCTGCTCAGCTTCATTCTCTCAGTTCTCATACTTCAGTACTCAGGCTCAAAATTACCTTTTTACAGCTATTGTAAATGTTTCCTCAGAGCTATTTTCTCCACTCTCTTCAAATAGCTGCAGAATAATTATCAATAACTCTCGGGAATTTTTTTCACTGATAATGTCAACTCCCTGTGCAGATCCCTGGTGCACACCCCTGGTGATCACGTCACAGCAAGGAGATGACCTCATGGTGCCCCAAACATTTATCTCAGGTATCATATGACCCATTTTGGGCTCATGCTCCCAATGTGACGATGATGGTCACTGTTCAGGCAGGAAATAGCATTCAAATGGTAGCACTTCTTTTCTAAGCAATTCTATATATGGTGGTATTGTTACAGACCAGGGTTCTTGGCCTTCCCCAATAAATAGAAATTGACTAGAGGCCAGACAAGAAATTCAGGCAAGGCTTTATTGAGGCCCCTGCTGCAGCAGGGGGCAGTGAGAACAAACAACAAGTTCCCTTGTTTGCCGGATCCCCAAGGGGGAGCAAGCTTGTTCCTTATATGGGGTGAGGGAATGGGTCTGTCCAGACGTCTGGCTGGAGGGGCAGCTTAGGTGTTTTGCCCACCTTATGTGGTGCTGTATGCAGGGGGGCTTGCACAGTACCCTGCTCTTGCTCCCAACACCCTGTTTTTGCTCCAGGCCCTTCAAAAATGGCAGTTGGGTTTTTTTGGTCTCTTTGTATCTTTTGGTTCCAGAATTTGCCCCAACCGCACATGCACGCAGTTATTTTCAGTCCCATACAATTTCTTCGTATTTTGTTGCTTGAGGAGAGGTGTGTCCAGGTGCAAGAACTTCAGCACTGCAGCAAAGGGTCCCAGGTCCCAGCCCGTCTCAGTATACCAAGTAAGAAATATTACCTGGAAAAAAGTGCTACTTCCTGGGATGAATACAATCACTGATTATACAGGCAGGAGAAAAGTTTTCTGAGGAAATCTATCTACTGGCTCCAGAGTACCTCAACATCCCTCTCTCTTCTTCCACTCCATGGCCCTGTCTGGAATATTTCCTCTTTTGTCCCTAACAAGAACTGAAAGTAACAACACTGAACCTAAAGCTTCAGTCCAAATGTATTATTTTTTAACATTAAAAATACATTTATTTATTTGTTTTGGCTGCGCCAGGTCTTAGTTGCAGCATGCGGGATCTTTAGTTGTGGCATGCATGTGGGATCTAGTTCCCTGACCAGGGATGGAACACAGGGCCCCTGCATTGGGAGTGTGGAGTCTTACCCACTGGACCACCAGGAAAGTCCCCAGAATGTATTTAAAAGGCAACAAGGCAATGGTTACTAGCTACCAGGTATGAATGGATGAGAGAAACTTGGTGTGGTGTGTCCTTTTGGTTTTGCAGCTTTCCAGACTATCTGAAATAATATGACTCCAAACATTTATTTAATTAGTGCAGACAGCAATCCACGGAATCTGCGTGCGGGCCCTTGAAGAGGAGCTAAGCCTCGCCCCATCCTCGGGAATTAGGTGTACCACTTAAAAACCCCTTTTGTGGTACCCAGCCTTTTCCCAGGAGCTCAGGCCCAGGCCCTGAACCTGAACCTGTGCCTAGGCCGATGGTTCACCAAGACCTACATTACCCAGAAGGCTCTGCGCCACACGTCCAATGAAAGCCCGGGAGAGGGGCGTTACCGTGCGTGCGGAAGACGTCGGAGCGGGACTTCCGGCATCTTAGGCGCAACCAGACATTTTGTCGGTTCTTGTGAGGATCTAAGCGCTAGGGGGCTCTTGAATGCTTGGTCTGGACCGAGGGTGGAGGAATCGGGAAGACGCGTGAGTAGGCGTTGTCCCCGCCGCTCGGAGGCGAGACAAAGTTCGGCGGTGGCGACGCCTGCCTTGACCCTGCCGCCGGGGCAGGGCTTGGGACCGCGGTATCCAGGTCCTCAATCCGGATGCCTGCCTCTCCCGGCGCACTCCGCCCACAGACCCCGATGGCGGCGGCCGCGCTGAGGGAACCCCCTCAGGTACACGCTCCTCCGGGCCCTCAGCGCCCTCACCCCACCAGACACTAAAGCCCCGAGTGCGGGGCGCCTGCTCCCGTGCCTGCACCCCAGGCCCGGTGTCCGGGATTGTGGGGTCTCTGTTTCTGACAGTGTGATTGTGCGTGTGAGAGGGGGTCAGGCAGAGGGACCGACAGGTGCAAAGGCTTGGAAGTCGGACTGAGCCAGAGGCATTGGGGAGATCGGGGATCCGTGTCGTGTCAGCACCGAGCAGGATGTGAGGAGTCACACCTGGGTTGAGGAGTTGTACTTTCATTCTGAGGGCTCTGGGAGCCATAAGAGTTTCGAATAGAAGGAGTACTTGATCTGAGTGGAGATTTTAAAACTATCCCACATTTTGCGCTGGGCGAAACAGATTAGGTTGGGGCAGGGAATGTGAGGATGGATGCGTGGAGATTGGTAAAGACGCTACTGCAGCGGCTTCAAGAAATGTTTTGACGGTGGATGGACTCGAGAGCCAGGAGAGGGGGAAGAAGTGATCAGGTTCTGGATATATTTTAAAGATACCAACAACAACATTTCCTCCTGCATCAGATGAGGCTGTGATTGATAGTAAGTGAAAAAACATGTTTTAAATTTTTTCGTTTTTGTTTTCATGGACATTTTGAAAATGGAAATCAGGAAGTCAAACTAGGGAGTAGGTTTCAGAGTGGACATGGTTGATTCTGAGACATCCCAGAGTGGAGGTGTCACATGAGCAGCTGGACTGGAAGGTCTGTCGTTCTGGAGAAGGGGCTGGGTTGGAGATGTCCACAGGGTGTAGAGAGTGGTCTGGACTAGGTCAAGGCCTGGAGATCAGATTTAGGGGTAGCAATCCTTTTTTTTAATATATAAATTTATTTATTTTTAAAATTTGTGCCTGCGTTGGGTCTTTGTTGCTGCGCATGGGCTTTCTCTGGTTGTGGCAAGTGGGGGCTACTCTTTGTCGCGGCGCGCAGGCTTCTCACTGTGGTGGCTTCTCTTGTTGCGCAGCACAGGCTTTAGGCGCACGGGCTTCAGTAGTTGTGGCTCGTGGGCTCAGTAGTTGTGGCTCGTGGGCTCTAGCATGCAGGCTCAGTAGTTGTGGCACACGGGCTTAGTTGCACCGCAGCATGTGGGCTCTTCCCAGACCAGGGATTGAACATGTGTCACCTGCATTGGCAGGATGATTCTTAACCACTGCGCCACCAGGGAGGTCCCATGGGTAGCAATCTTAAGTATGTTATTTCAAATGGTCCTTGGGGTGAGAGGGGAGGGCTGTGGATGGAGGTGGGGGGGGGAAGGATGGGCATTTCTGAGACTTCCCTCCACAAAGGAGGGGCATTCTCTTTATCCAGTGTCTGCAAGAGGAGAATGCTTTGTAGGGCACAAGGAACCTGGCCTGGCAGAAGAAGATGGGGTGTCGTAAAATAGCTGCCTGATGACAGTTACCCTTGCTTTTGAACAACCTGTTCTAAGAGAAACACACACTGAAAAGCTCCTCCAGTGCCAGGAGTGATTCCACTTTACTCAGTCTTGCCAAAGCCACAAAATCCCTCAAATGCCATATGATAGATTGTCCCAGCCTCTGTGTGTGTGTGTGTGTGTGTGTGTGTGTTTGTGTGTGTTTAATTAATTTTTATTGGAGGGTAGTTGCTTTACAATGTTGTGTTAGTTTCTACTGTACAGCAAAGTGAATCAGCTATATGTAGACATATGTCACCCCTTTTTTGGATTTCCTTCCCATTTAAGTCACTGCAGAGCACTGAGTAGGGTTCCCTGAGCTATACAGCAGGTTCTCATTAGTTATCTCTTTTATACATAGTATCGATAGTGTATATATTTCAATTCCAATCTCCCAATTCATCCCACCACCACCCCCCTTCCCTCCTTGGTGTCCATACGTTTGTTCTCAAAGTCTGTGTCTCTATTTCTGCTTTGCAAATAAGATCATCTATACCATTTTTCTAGATTCCACATATATATGTTAATATACAATATTTGTTTTTCTCTTTCTGACTTACTTCACTCTGTATGACAGTCTCTAGGTCCATCCACCTCTCTACAAATAACCCAATTTCGTTCCATTTTATGGCTGAGTAATGCATTGTATATATGTACCACAGCTTTATCCATTCCTCTGTTTATGAACATTTAGGTTGCTTCCATGTCCTGACTATTGTGAATAGTGCTGCAGTGAACATTGGGGTGCCTCCTTGTGTTTTAGTCTTTGTTATTTATTTATTTATTTATTTGGTTGTTCCGGGTCTTAGTTGTGGCAGGATCTTCGATCTTCGTTGCGGCTTGTGGGATATAGTTCCCTGACCAAGGATCGAACCCGGGCCCCCTGCATTGGGAGCACAGAGTCTTAGCCACTGGACTACCAGGGAAGTCCGTCTCCTTGTTCTTGACTAAATGTTCCAAGGAGGACAGGCTTCTTGCCTCACAGGAAGTTCCTACCAAAGAATTCCTCTAACAAGTGGTTCCAACACAGGAAATGTTTCTGCCCACACTTCTGTATACTATTTGTAATTTTAATTAGTGTAGGAGAGGCAAAACTCTATCTCTGCCAATCTTAGGTTTTCAGCTGGGTCTCCTTAAGAAAAAAACAGACTAATGAGAAAACAGTATATTAATATGTGCAGCACACAACACATGGGAGAAACCTAAACCAAAAGTAACTGGAATTGGTGACTCAGAATTCTAGTTTATATTAGTATCTTCGACAAAGAAGAGTAAATTTGTAGACAAATGACAGAACGAAGAAAAGCAGTTTTAGGCTTCCAAGGGCAGCAAACCGAGAAGGTAAATATGGAGGAGGAACCTAATATTGTGTGGTTTGATTGCAGATTCCTTTGGTGCCAGTCTCTGGGCTGATAATCTGTCTCCAATAAAAGGAGAATTTATATCTTGCCTTTAGGTAGAAAAGGGGGAGCTTTTTCTGTGTTTGCTGTTTCTCACTGCCTTCAGCTCAAAATAATTTTTATGTCAAAGAGGCATATTTTGGGGTATTATTCTGATCTTCTTCATGAGCTACAAAACAGCCAGGAAAGATAGTTTGTGTTATTGAAATTCCTATATTATTCCCCCTTTGTATACTCTATCCAATTGATTTTATGAGAGAATTAAGCATTAGTATCCCAAGGAATCCATTGTAGGTAGTGAACTGATTATTCTTCTATGCATTTAGACTGGTCCTAGGCATGTACTTCCCTTCGGGTATTTAAGACAGTATCCACTGAAATCATTTTCTGTGGGCACAAATTCTCTCATGGAACCCCATTTGAGAAAGGCTGCTAAAGATTATGGTCTCACCAATTCTATTGTGTATGGGTGGGTTTTCTTACACCAATAAGCAATTCTCTCATGCCAGCTGAGTGTCCTATAATTCAAGTCAATTCTGACACTGTTTATGCAGAGATAGCATCAGATCCCACAGGTTAAGGTCTCAGTCCCATAAGACTCCCCCCACCCCACACACACCCTTTCAGACACCAGTCATTAAGTCCATGTTTTCACCTGGGTTTCTGAACTTATTGGAGGTTCCAACAGCCTCCTTTTCGGGTTCAATCAATTTTCTTATAGTGGCTCACAGAAATCAGAGAAACATTTTACTAACCAGATTACCAGTTTATTATAAAAAGATATAACCCAAGAACAGCCACATGGAAGAGATGCATACAGGGAAAGGTATGGGGAAAGGGTGCAGAGTTCCCATGCACATTGCTCTTCCTGCATCTCCATGTGTTCGTCAACTTGGAAGCTCTCTGAACCCTATTCTTTTGGGGTTTTATGGAGGCTTCATTTCACAGGCATGATTGATTACATCCTTGACCATTGGCGATTGAACTCAGTCTCCGACCGCTCTACCCCCTCAGAGGCCAGGGGGTAGGACTGAAAGTTCCAACCCTCTAATCATGTGGTTGGTTCTCCTGGAAACCAGCCCCACCATCCTTTTGTGCTTTCCAAAAGTAACCTCATAAGGGCATTTTTATTGCTCTTCTCACTTAGGAAATACCTAAGGTTTTAGGAGTCCTGTGCCCAAAACCTGGACAAAGACCAAATACGGGAACTTCCCTAGTGGCACAGTGGTTAAGAATCCGTCTGCCAGTGCAGGGGACACGGGTTCGAGCCCTGGTCCGGGAAGATCCCACATGCCGCGGAGCAACCAAGCCCGTGCGCTACAACTACTGAGCCTGTGCTCTAGAGCCCGTGAGCCACAACTACTGAAGCCCGTGCTCCACAACAAGAGAAGCCACTGCATTGAGAAGTCCGTGCGCCACAACAAAGAGTAACCCCCACTTGCTGCAACTAGAGAAAGCCCGCGCGCAGCAACAAAGTCCCAACGTAGCCAAATAAATTTATTTTAAAAATTAAAAGACCAAATACGTATTTATTGTTATAAATCATATTATTACACTGCTCTAGTAAACAAATATGCATATATTCATAGAGAATTCATAAAACTTGAGATCTGTGTTGTGGCTTCATTTTTCCCTTTGTGAATGTAATTTTTCAAATGTTCAACAGTGTAAAATCAAGATGAATGTGTATCTTCTGAATGTTATAGTATTATTA
>NW_021703766.1:57230615-57416431 GCF_005190385.1 Monodon monoceros
GTAAAATCAAGATGAATGTGTATCTTCTGAATGTTATAGTATTATTATTTTTTTAAATATTGACATATGTCGTGAATTTTAAATTTTATTTATTTATTTATGGCTGTGTTGGGTCTTCGTTTCTGTGCGAGGGCTTTCTCTAGTTGTGGCAATCAGGGGTCACTCTTCATCGCGGTGCGCGGGCCTCTCACTATCGTGGCCTCTCTTGTTGCGGAGCACAGGCTCCAGACGCTTAGGCTCAGTAATTGTGGCTCACGGGCCCAGTTGCTCCGTGGCATGTGGGATCTTCCCAGACCAGGGTTCGAACCCGTGTCCCCTGCATTGGCAGGCAGATTCTCAACCACTGTGCCACCAGAGAAGCCCTGAATGTTATATTTTTAATATCATTTATATGCTTATTCTTTGTCTGATTTATCCCTTTCTAAGAAGATAAAAGCGAGTAAATTATACATTTGTACCCACAATTCTTTTTCAGTTTTATTGCTTTAAATATCTCATATATTTAAATTATAGGGAGAGATTGTCAGACTGTATTAAATGCATGGGCAAACTCCATGCAACCTATAACAAATGATCCTTAATTACAAACATAAGTATATGCTAAAAGGAATGGAATGAAATAAGACATGAATATTAACCATAAGAAGGTTGGAGAGGTGGACTTCTCTGGTGGTGCAGTGGTTAAGAATCTGCCTGTCAATGCAGGGGACACGGGTTTGAGCCTTGGTCCGGGAAGATCCCATATGCCACGGAGCAACTACGACCATGCGCCACAAGTACTGAGCCTGAGCTGTAGAGCCTGTGAACCACAACTACTGAAGCCCACGCACCTAGAGCCTGTGCTCCGCAACGAAAGGCCACCTCAATGGGAAGCCTGCACACCGCAACGAAGAGTAGTCCCTGCTCACTGCAACTAGAGAAAGCCCGCATGCAGCAACAAAGACCCAATGCAGCTAAAAATAAATAAATAAATAAATATATTTTAAAAAGAAGGTTGGAGAGGTTATATTAATATAAGAAAATGTCAACTTTAGGAAAAATAACATTACCAAAGATAACATAGGGACATCTTATTAAACAAGTAATTTAAATCAAGAAGATTTTAAAATGCTAAATGGGGAATTACCTGGTGCTCCAATGGTTAGGACTCTGTGCTTCTACTGCAGGTGGCACAGGTTCTATCCCTGGTCAGGGAACAAAGATCCCACAAGCCATGTGGTGCTGCCACAAATGAATGAATGAATGAATGAATGAATATGCTAAATGTATTTGTACCTGAGAACAGGCTTTCAAAATTCTTTCAATAATTAATAGAATAGGCAGGAAAACCGTAAGGATATACAAGACATGACCAATATCATCAGCTAACTTGATTCAGTAGATATGTATAAAACATTACTCCAGTCTATAGCAGAATACACATTCTTTTCAGGTACACATGGTACATTCCTCCAAGATAAACCAAATGCTAGGGACATAAAATAATTTTCAGTAAGCTTTAAAATTGAAGCAGTATAGAATATATTCTCTAAATAAAGCAAAACTAAATTAGAAAATTTAAAATATCCTAGAAAATCCACAGACATTTAAATTTTAAAGAACTGTTAAGTATCAAAGAGTAAAAGAAATAAGGAAACCAATAGGAGATAAATTAGGAGCATATTTTTGTGAAACAGGCAAGATTAATTTTTTTAACTTTTTTTTGGCCGTGCCATGAAGCATGTGGGATTGAACCTGTGTTCCCTGTGTTGGAAGCACGGAGTCTTAACCACTGGACTGCCAGCGAAGTCACAAGAACAATTTAAATGTATCAGTAACAAGCAAAATATATTGTGTCGAAAATTAACGAATGTATTTCTTTTAGAATTCCAGCCTTCTATTCTGTAAAGCCCGTGACAGCCAAAATTTAAAGAGTGAAAGACTGGGGCTTCCCTGGTGGCGCAGTGGTTGAGAGTCCGCCTGCTGATGCAGGGGACACGGGTTCATTCCCCGGTCCGGGAAGATCCCACATGCCACGAAGCGGCTGGGCCCGTGAGCCATGGCCGGTGAGCCTGCGCGTCCGGAGCCTGTGCTGCGCAACGGGAGAGGCCACAACAGTGAGAGGCCCGCGTACAGCAAAAAAAATAAATAAATAAACAAAGAGTGAAAGACTATATCTTCAATGTCTAAAGCTGCCATGGGATGAACACACAGGGCATAGGAACACACAGGGCATAGGAGGAAATCGCATTAGTTAGAACAACAAATACAACTCCAACCTAAATGACCAAAATAGGAGCAATCAATGGAAGAAGGAATCAAGGTGATTATCAGGCATATGACAAGGTTTACAAACACATTGATATTTTAGAACTGCATACCAAATACAACTGTCTTTATAGAACACATAATAGAATGTAAAGATGGGCTTCCCTGGTGGCGCAGTGGTTAAGAATCCGCCTGCCACATGCCGCGGAGCAAGTAAGCCTGTGTGCCACAACTACTGAGCCTGTGCTATAGAACACGTGAGCCACAATTACGGGGCCCGCGTACTGCAACTACTGAAGCCCGCATGCCTAGAGCCCGTGCTCCACAACAAGCGAAGCCACTGCAGTGAGACGCCTGTGCATCGCAACAAAGAGTAGCCCCCCTCGCCACAACTAGAGAAAGCCTGCGCGTGGCAACGAAGACCGAACACAGCCAAAAATAAATAAATAATTAATTAAAAAAATAGAATGTAAAGAAAATTGTAAGACATCTGAAAATTTTTGTAGAACTATCCTCATGAAAATAGACATAAATATCATTAAGATAGTATTAGCAAATAAAATTCAGCAGTGCGTAAAAAGAATTATATACCATGACCAAGAAAGATTTCTTTCAGTGGTGCCAGGTTTGTTTAATATTAGAAGAGCAAAGAATGTTATCCAACATATTAACAGGCTAAAGAAAAAAAAAGAAGAAAAATCACATCATATCAATTGATGCAGAAGACTCACTAGCATAACTGAATGTAGCCAAGTGCTGTGTACAGTTCTCTTTCTCTTTATATATATGTATAAATACACGTGTGTGTGGTAGACAGGGATATAGATGTAAATGAACTGTGTTCTATATGTTAACAATACACAGAAAGCAAAAATTGAACGATTAAAATTTACAAATCTATAGCATAAAAAAGTACTTAGGAATGAATATAATGAAACATGTACATGTTCTTTCATTATATTCATTCCTAAGTATTTTATTGAAAACTACAAAGTTATTTTTTCAGTATTACTGAAAACTTCAAAGTTTAGTTGAAATCTACAAAAACACTTCTGCTGAGGGAAATTAAAGATGACCTAAACGAATGGAGCAATCTTTTCCATAGAATTCAGTGACTGCACTTTTTCCCTTTTCCCAGGGTTTAGTGCTCACTTTGGACCCCAGTATCAAGTGGTGGAATCCTGTTGGAGACTGGATCTGGTAAGCTTGAGTCATGGGAATTCAGGCTGAGCTTCCACTTACTACACAGATCCAATTGGAGCCAGTTTACCTGAGGATAGTTGGGGGGGGTCTGGTGGGGGTGAGGTTCTGGTTCCTGGAGGAATTGAGCACCTGAAATCCTCTGAATCAAGTCAAGAGAATGTGGATGGTCAGGAGTCATTTTCTGTCCTCCATTGGGAAGGGTTTGAAGCACTGTTGGAAGAATGACCAGAGGATGTCATGTAATTCCCCAGGTAATAATCCCAAAAACCATGTGCTGTGAATACTGTTATTTCCCCGTTTCAGAAATGAGGGGACTGAAGCTTGGAGAAGTGAGGCTTTCTGCATAAGGTACTATAATCAGTAATGGGGTTACCAGCTGAAAACCCAGGTAAGCCTCCCCCTAGAGCTCAGCCTGTGAAGTCAGACACTGGACACCATGTGCTAGACTGCATTGAATTTGAAGCCAAACACAACATGATTGGTTCTAATGCAAGTTCAAAGATTGTGAATTTGAAAGTAAGATATAGAAGAATTATGCTACAACCCTATGCTGTACTTAATCCTGAGGGAAAAATTTGGGTTTTTTAGATTATTTATTTATTTATTTTATTTTGGCTGCATCGGGTCTTAGTTGTGGTATGTGGGATCTTTCATTGCGGCGTGTGGGTTTCTCTCTATTTGTGGCGCGCAGGCTCTGTAGCTGTGGCACGTAGGTTACAGAGCATGTGGGCTCTGTAGTTTGTGGCATGCAGGCTCTCTAGTTGAGGCACACGAGCGCAGTAGTTGTGGCGCACGGACTTAGTTGCCCCACAGCATGTGGGATCTTAGTTTCCTGACCAGGAATCGAAGCCTCATCCCCTGCACTGTAAGGCGGATTCTTTACCACTGTACCACCAGGAAAGTCCCAGGAAAATATTTCTTAAACTGTAAATCTTGAATCATCTTGTCTAGAACATATCCCTAGTGCAACTGGCTACCTGAAATTGATAACGTCATTCTGTATGTGTGATTATTTTTTTCTTGAAATAATTTTAAATGGCACAGATTGTACACTGCTATCTTGTAAAATTTTAAATCATTCCTGTTAAGGCTACTCGTAGGTTCAGGGTATGTGTATGTGAATTTTTTCTTTTTCTTTTTCTTTTTTTTTTTTTTTTTTGCGGTACGTGGGCCTCTCACTGTTGTGGCCTCTCCTGTTGCGGAGCACAGGCTCAAGACGCGCAGGCTCAGTGGCCGTGGCTCACAGGCACAGCTGCTCCGCGGCATGTGGGATCTTCCCGGACCGGGGCACGAACCCGTGTCCCCTGCATCGGCAGGCGGACTCTCAACCACTGCGCCACCAGGGAAGCCCTGTGTATGTGAATTTTGACAGACGCTGCAAGTAGGCAGCCTTGACTCACCTCCTACCACATGGGTACCTGAGAGCCCAGGTTTGTGATGATAAGGACCATGTATTCAGCACTAATCATGCACCTTGCACTGGTTTAATCACTTGATACTTAACCTCACCAAGGTATGGGCACTATTTTTTTCTGCTGTTTTAGTGAATGGACGTTTATGTTTGAGAAATATTTAAACAATTTCACAGAGGTCTGCTAGGGAGGTTTTATCTTCATTTTACATTTCACAACATGGAGGTGAAACTGCTGGCCTTGGGTCCCAAATTCGGAAGGATGAGGCTGGGATTTGCAGGCTGTGAACCTCCAAAACAGCTAGCGTTGTATCACGCTCAGGATATGAAGCGCGCACTGGAGATTTTATATGAAGCCGACCCCCACCGGAGGAAAACTGGTGACCGCAAGCACGTAGACACCAGACGGGTTGAAACCAGAAGATTGCTGATGCTCGAAACTTCACCTTGATGCCAACCAATCTGAGGATTGAGCACAAGTGGATCATGCACCCTGCAGCCCCTCCCTCACATGGCCTTTAAAACCTTTGTCTCCTAACCAGCAACTTGGAGATGGTCTTAGGACATTAGTCCACCAGCTTCCCAGATTGCTGGCCTCCTGAATAAAGCAACTTTTCCTTTTCCACCAACACTTGTTTGTCGAGTATTGGCTTTTCGAGTGGCGAGCAGCCGAACTTGGGTTTGGTACCAAACTCATCCAGTTACAGAGACTCTGAGGTATGAGATGCAGCCTGAGGCTTGGGAGCAACTGGCAGACTAAGACAGTAGGCACTCAATTCCTTTGCCTTCCACCTTCTGACCACAGGCTTCCCCTCAGCACCTGATGTCGAGGTGGAGACTGCAGTACCCAGAATTCTCAGTGCCACAGGGTGTCAGCTGTCTGCCAATCATGGCCCAGGAGAGGGGCCTTTTTCTGTGAGCACTTCCCTTTGGGGCAGGGCTTCCGGTGCCCCATCTCGTTTCTGGGGTTGTAGAATCCTGGAGACGGGAATAGCACCTCCATCCCCTGGTGTGATATGGGCTGTTCCCATCCCTTTTGCCCACAGGCTCCAATGACAGTGGCCAAGCTGATAGCTGAGCCCTCACCTTCCCAATATGTGGGATTACGTGTCTTTGCTCTCCCCTGTCCCAGCAGTTGTGTCTGCAGGCTCTGAGGAAGCAGTCTCCGTCTAAGCCATCGTTACATGGAGAAGTTTCTGTAGAACCCAGAGAGATGAGGGATGGAAGGCGTCCCAGGCATGTTCAGATGCTTGGAGTTGAAGCTGAGCTGTAAGTGTCCAACAACAATTAGTCTCTTTCCTTTCTGGGGGAGACAACATGGGGACAGGTTTCAGGCCTGAAATGGCCAGCTGAGTGTCTTGGCCTCTATTCTGAGGGTGATGGGAGCCATGGGGAAAGTGGAGCAGAGCCTCAGCAGTCTTCCTCTGGCAGCAGAGAGAACAGACAGTGAAGGGCTAGAGTGATGGTGGAGACGGAGTGATGGTAGGTGTGGAAATTATTCACATTTATTCAGAGCTTGCTAATAGCAAGGGAGTTGGGCATCATCACTTGCCTTTAGCTGGGGCTCGAGGGCAGGGGAGGGGGAAGGCTGATTGGCCCCTAAGTTGGAAGTGGGTGTAAAGAGAAGAGGGCAGTTTTGGGGTTTTTAAAAATAAATTTATATATATATTTATTTTTTGGGTCCGTTGGGTCTTTGTTGCTATGCACGGGCTTTCTCTAGTTGCGGTGCGCGGGCTTCTCATGGCGGTGGCTTCTCTTGTTGCGGGGCATGGGCTCTAGGGGCACGGGCTTCAGTAGTTTTGGCATGCAGGCTCTAGAGCACAAGCTCAGTAGTTGTGGCGCACGGGCTTAGTTGCTCCGCGGCATGTGGGATCTTCCCGGACCAGGGCCTGAACCTGTGTCCCCTGCATTGGCAGGAGGATTCTTAACCACTGTGCCACCATGGAAGTCCCAGGAAGGCAGTTTTTATGAGAGTTCTGACCATTTCGGTTCAGTTGCTGCAGAGGTTATAGGTGAGAATTTTATTTTTATATATGGTCACACCACAGTCTCAAGGAGGAGACTACTGCAGCAGTCTAAATGAGCATTGATGGGCTGCACCAGAGTGATTGCTGTGAGGGTGGCACAGAGGTTGTGTTCTCATGCTGTTACTTTACTAGGGCTGATTTTATTTTCTGAAGTCGATTGTGAGAGAAGGAAGTAAAGGAGAGATGACCCAAAGCTTTGGGTTTAGCTGCTGGAAGGATGGAAATGCCAGCCACTGAAATGGGGAGGTCTGTTGTAAAGTTAATTTTCAGATAATTAGGTGTAGGAAAGTTGTGACTGGTGTGGGGACAACATGTATGTGATAAGTAGCTTAATGACCTCCCAAAGATGTCCATTTCCTAATCCCTAGAAGCTTTGGACGTGTTATCTCACATGGCAACAGAGACTTTTTTTTTTTTTAATGTTTATTTATTTATTTGGTTGTGCTGGGTCTTAGTTGCAGCAGGCAGGCTCCTTAGTTGAGGCTCACTGCTCCTTAGTTGTGGCATGCAAACTGTTGTTTGCAGAATGCATGTGGGATCTAGTTCTCTGACAAGGGATCGAACCCAGGACCCCTGAATTGCGAGCGCGAAGTCTTAGCCGCTGTGCCACCAGGGATGTCCTGCAACAGGGACTTTATATATGTGATTAAGCTAATGATCTTGAGATGGACAGATTATCCTGGGTTATCCCGTGGACCCAGTGTAATCACAGGAGGATCAGAATCAAAGAAGGAGATTTGAGGAATGAAACAGATGTCAGAATGATAGTTGCTGACTTTGCCGATGGAGGAAGGGGCAAGGACTCAAGGATGCAGGAGGTTTTTTAGAAGCTAGAAAAGCTAAGGAAACAGATTCTTCTGTGGAGTTGCCAGAAGGAATATAATCCTGCTGACATCTTGTTTTTTTTTTTTTTTGGTCTTAGTTTCGGCAGGCAGGCTCCTTAGTTGTGGCATGCATGTGGGATCTAGTTCCCTGACCAGGGATCGAACCCAGGCCCCCTGCATTGGAAGGTGGATTCTTAACCACTGTGCCACCAGGGAAGTCCCAATCCTGCTGACATTTTGATCTTTAGCCTAGTGAAGCCCATTTTGGACTTACAACCTCCAGATGTAAGATGATAAATTTGAGTTGATTTAAGCCACCGAGCTACTAGTGATTTGTTACAGCAGTCATAGGAAACTTAATACAGTGTACAACTGGGAAATGGAAGAGAGCTCAGAGTAACTGAGGTGTGCATGTGGTTCTGGGTGCCGTGATTTGAAGAAAGGAAAAGGGCCAGGTTGGGAGGGTTTTAAAGCAGGAATGGGGGCTTTGGCAGCGGGGGCCACTAGAGGTTTGGGACAAGATAGCATCCTGATTGTATTGCCAAGTGTTCTCTCCATGCTGTGTACAGAGTGACATCTGGGGAGTCCAGGGTAATGTCTGTGGTGTGGGCCAGAAAGTTGGTTGTAGGTAGCTGAAGATGTGAGGCAGGCATGGTCCAAAGAGTGATATGCAGGAGAGGAGGGAGTGTAAACTGATTGGCCTAGGACCCTGTTGTTGGGGGCTTAAGTGAAAAGAGTGAGCGCAGGTTTAGGAAGTATGTCCAGGGAGTATGCTCTGAGGTTCCCCAGGGGAACTGGGCCAGGCTCAGAGCTTAAATGGCATCTATCTCCTAACCTGCTTGTTGTTGCTGTGGGCTGACACAGTGATCACTGGGGGTAGTCAGGAGAGAGAAAGGACCGATGGTATCAATGCCTGGTACTTCGTTTGAGTTGGGGACCTCGGGACATGGGTGAGCAGGACATTGTTGTGCGTAGGTAGAGTGGGGATACTCACTTGAGACACTTTTCATGGACCTTGCTGTCCCCATCTTTGCAGGGCTGTGCCATCTCTGAGGACGTGTTTGTGTACTTCTCCCGGGAAGAATGGGTGCTCCTTGATGAGGATCAGAGACTCCTGTACCGGGATGTGATGTTGGAGAACTTTGCACTTTTAGCCTTCCTGGGTAAGACCCTCACACCAACTCCATCTCCTTTCTCCTTTCCCACAGGGACCGCTCTGTCCTTCCCACACAGCTTTCTTGCCATGTTTCCTGGAGTAGGTGCCATGGCTGCCAGGGCTATGCTCTATGGCATGTCCTCACTTCTTACTGAGCAGCCCCGAAGCCACGCAGCCAAAGGTTTGGGGGTCACAAGACATAGTTTTCCCAATGGAACCCATAGTCTTGGTCACTTTCTGGGCTGGTGAATCTGTCTAGAATTATGACACCCCTGTGCCCAAGGTTCTGCCCCCTTCCTCCAGGTGACATTTTCTGGGGCTCCATTATACCAGGGGTTACAGGCACTCACATAGTCACTACTTATGTAGACCTTTGGATGCTTCCTTCATGGTTCTTTTTGTAATAATTATAATTATTATTATTATTTTGGCTTAGCAGTGTGGCATGCAGGATCTTAGTTCCCTGACTAGGGATTGAACCCACACCCCGTGCAGTGGAAGCACAGGGTCTTAACCACTGGACCACCAGGGAAGTCCCAGTAATAATTATTATGCTTTAACTTGTGGTCTGTCATAGGGTGGGTTTCTCTGAGCCAGTACTCACCAGTGCTGGGTTTCGCTTAGGAATTGCATCCTCCAGATCACATTTAGTCACGCAGCTGAGCAAGGGGAGGAGCTCTGGATGCCTGCCCAGGTGGATATGACTCCAGCCACAGAGAAAGAGGCTCAGAAGGGACCTGGACCTGGTGAGTGGACACCAAGGAAGGGCATGATGTCAAGGTTGGGTTCAAATCCAGAGATATTGACTGTTTCCACCTGTGTTTGATTTCAAGGCCTGTGGACACACAGTGTTTCTACCTGTCCTTCCCCATTCTGGACACTGTGACTTATTTCTAGTCTGACTTCTAGCCCCTGGCATCCACCTTGCATCCATTCCTCCTTACTGCTCACTCCGCATTCGTCTGCAACATTGGCCTGCACTTAATGTGTCACGAGATGTGCACATATCCTTCAGTAATCTTTGAACACCATCTGCTCACTTGTGATTGGAGTTTCCTGGGCCTGGACATGCCCTTCTGCCTAGCACTCACCTGTCCCAACAGCCAACGTCCTACTGGAAACTGTTTGCTCTATTCTGTCCTCATTCTGGCCTCATGTCCTTGCCTTCAGGAGGCCTCCCCCATTCTGTGACCTTCAGAGGCCCTGCACTGCATAGCAATCCCTTCCTCAACCTATACCTGCCTCTCTGTCCTGTAAACCGTCCCATGGACTTATCCTCGGTGTGTGAGACACATTTATGATGGGGCTGTCCCCTCCTTCAAAGTCAACATGCATCTCATTGGGCACTTCTCTGCTTTCAGGTTGTTGGTGTGGAGTGGAGGCTGAGGCTGTTTCCTCTGAGCAGAGTGTTTATTTAGAAGGAGTGTCACAGTTCAGGACTCCTGTGGCAGGTCTGAAAACACACCCATGTGACATGTCTGGCCCAATATTGAAAGACCTCTTACACCTGACTGAATACCCATGGGGGAAAGCCAGGCAGGAACCACACATATGTGAGGCACATGGGAAGCAGTTCTGGTTCAGTGCAGACCTTCACCAGCACCACAAGCAGCACAGTGGAGAGAAATTCTTCAGGAGGGATGAGGGCAGGGACACTGTGAAAAGCTGCAGAATCTATGTGCCAGAGAAGACTTACATACACGGTGAGGGCAGAGTGGACTTGCCAGCCACCTCTGGCCTTCAGCACCAGGTTTCTCATGACAGAATGAAGCCCCATAAGAGCACTGAGCTTGGGGGAGCCCTTAGCACTGGACAGAAGCTTCATAAATGTAGTGAATCTGGGAAAGTGCTCACTCGGAAAGACACACTTGCAAGGCACCAGAGAATCCACACTGGAGAAAGGCCTTATGAGTGCAGCCAATGTGGGAAATTCTTTAGCCAAAGCTGTGACCTTTTTAAACATCAGACAGTCCACACTGGAGAAAGGCCTTTTGAGTGCAGTGAGTGTGGGAAGTTCTTTAGACAAGTCTCCGGTCTTGTTGAACACAGGCGAGTTCACATAGGTGAGAGGCTCTATCAGTGCAGTAACTGTGGAAAATTCTTTAGCAGCAATTCTAACCTCATTCGACACCAGGAGGTTCACACAGGACTTATGTGTGCAGTGAGTGTGGGAAAGAGTTCAACCACAGACACACACTGGTTCTGCACTGGAGGACTCACACTGGAGAAAGGCCTTATGAGTGCAGGGAGTGCGGGAAGTCCTTCAGTCAAAGCTCCCACCTTAACGTACACTGGCGAATTCATAGCAGTGATTATGAATGCAGCAGATGTGGGAAAGCCTTTAGCTGCATCTCCAAACTCGTTCAGCACCAGAAAGTTCACTCTGGAGAAAAGCCTTATGAGTGCAGCAGATGTGGGAAAGCCTTCACTCAAAGGCCAAACCTTATTCGGCACTGGAAGGTTCACACTGGAGAAAGGTCCTCTGAGTGCAGGGAGTGTGGGAAGGACTTCAACCACAGACACACACTTGTTCTCCACCAGAGGACTCACACTGGAGAAAGGCCGTGAGAGTACAGTGAGTGCGGGAAGCCTTTTAGCCAGCGTTCCCAACTTGCTGTACACTTGAGAGTACCTAGCAGTGCTTGTGAGTGCAGCAGACGTGGGAAAGCCTTCACCCAAAGGCCAAACCTTATTCGGCACAAGAAGTCCATGCTGGACAAAGGCTTTAGAGTACAGGGAATGTGCTGTCTCCTTGTTCAACCTAACAACTGTCCCCAGAGTGAAGCCCTGAATGTGGGTTTTGTGAGAGAGCCGTCAGTCAGAAGTGAAACCTCATACATACAAACATCCACAACAGAAAGATTCCTGATGAGTGCCACGCACGTGAGGTGCTTTCAGGAGCTGTGGCGCACATTCTAAACTGCTTAGTGCCTTTCCCAGTTGGTAGAAGGCATCCTGCTGTTCCCATCTGGCAAAGTCCCACAGGGTGTGTCAGTTACAAGCTTAGTCAAGCAGACCTCTGCCATCTCTCCAGTCCCTGGAAGGAGTCGTGACTGGCGTCAGTGGCCTACAGGGGGCCTCATTTTCACCCTTTGACTGGCTTAGGTGTGGAAAGAATCAGCTCATAAGATGGGCTCTCCAGGGAGCTTGCAGAGATTTACCTTCGTGTATTTCTTGGTCTCATTGTGGATGTATACAGTGTCCAAGTCCCGCAGCCCTGGAACTCTGTGTCCCACATTTGCTCGTGTTTGTACAATAATAAAGTCCTTAATCTGAGCTGCCTTTAATCTTGAGGGTTCTGTTCATTGTGTGGAGTGTGTTGAGGACACAACTGTGTTCTACTAGCATGAAATGATAAACAGATTTTGTGGGAATCCTTGGTTTTCTGTGCTTCAGAGAGGACAGCATGATGGCAAAGAATAGCTGTCCACTATTGGCCCAATTTGCATTGCTACCCAAGACCTTCTAGGAATGACTTCAGGGCTCTGTGAGACATACCATGTGGCCTGGAGGCTAGTTTTATTTGTGGGTCCATAAGTAAGTATGAAGAAGAGCAGCTGGTCCCTTGTTCCTATAGAATGTTTCATATTCCCAAGCATTATTAAGAGGCAGCTGGCCTCTGGTACCTGCCAAGGAGCCTGAGTTCAGAATTCGGTAGGCAGGTGTCACTGGCTGGAAGACCTACAGGTGCCAGGTGGAAACCATATGGTTCAGAAACATTGGGTGTGAATAATAAGTAGTTGGAGAGATTACAACACCCTAGAGAGATGTACCTGCTAAAGGTACCTGCTAAGATATTCCCATGCTATGGCTGTGTAGGATGAGAAGGTACAGAAATTGTCAGGACCTTCAGAGCTATTATCTATCCTATGGTCAATATCACTTGCAGGACAATCTATAAACATTTTGTGGATTCCCTTAGATTCAGTGAATCAAGTCAAGGCTATTGCTGTGCAGGCAGGAAAATGGTTGAGAGAATGGAGATCTAGGATTCCAGAGATGTGGGTTTTGTGACTTATCCTGTGTTCTTGGTGACTCCCATTGAAAGAGGTTTATTATAGGGCTGCCTGTAGGATTTAGCTTGTCCTTTCTATTTTCTTAAGGTGGACTGTGTCATTTATTTGAGAACCCCCTTCTAATGTAGTCATTTATTCTGTAAGTTTCCCTGTAAGTAGTACTATATCAGCAGCATCCCATAAATTTTGATATATTGTGCATTTGTTTCATGTAAGGTAGAATTTGTTTAAAACTGGACTGGAAAAGTTCTAACTTTATCTCTGGGGACTTCTGAATATCTGGCTTTGACCCTTTGCTAAGATAAGGACAGCAGGATTTATTTTGTGTTGTTTGATATCCAAAAATCCTGTGACGACACTAGGGTCACTTTGATTGCTAATGGTAATGTTTTTGCAGTCTGGCTCGACTGTTACCAGAAGGGCATAAAAATCCCTGCTGGTATCTTCTGACTTGAGCTCTCCTCAAGCCACAGTTCACCACTCAGATGTCTGTGGCTTAATTTGGAAGTGAATCACAGCACTGTGTGAATAAGAGTCTGGGAAACTGCCTGGAGGTCTCTGACCCCCAATATAGTCTTGCATTTTCTTTGTCTTTCTATGTCACCTGCTTTGCTTTATTTTTTTTGTCCGCGCTGTGCGGCATGTGGGATGTTAGTTTCCGAACCAGGGATTGAACCTGCGCCCCCTGCATTGGAAGCGGGGGGTCACCAGGGAAGTCCCTCCCATGCTTTGCTTTTAAGAAAACCTCATAGGAGTCCGTTCTGTGGAGTCTTGCAAATCTTCAATTATAATACTTGTGGGGACTTCCCTGGTGGCGCAGTGGTTAAGAATCTGCCTGCCAATGCAGGGGACACGGGTTCGAGCCCTGGTCCGGGAAGATCCCACATGCCGCGGAGCAACTAGGCCCGTGAGCCACCACTACTGAGCCTGCGCGTCTGGAGCCTGTGCTCTGCAACAAGAGAGGCCGCGATAGTGAGAGGCCCGCGCACCGCGATGAAGAGTGGCCCCCTCTTGCCACAACAGGAGAAAACCCTCGCACAGAAACGAAGACCCAACACAGCCATAAATAAATAAGTTAAAAAAAAATACACTGAGGGGATGTCAGACAAGAATATGGTTCCTTAGCTGCTTCCCACCCCCTATTCTAGCAAAAATATAGCCATCAAGGAAGCAGCTAGAGGATATTAGAGCTGTAGATGGCACCCCATGATTCAGAATGATACTGTACCTTTTATCTCCCTCCCTCTGAGCCAGCTGATGATTGACACCACAATAAAACCGGAGACCAGGGAATTCCCTGGCGGTCCAGTGGTTAAGACTGCGCTTTCACTGCCGATGACTCGGGGTCAATTCCTACAAGCTGCGCGGCATGGCCAAAAACAAAAACAAAACGGGAGACAGTATGATGTGAGGCATGATGTTATGGATCTCCTTAGTCAGCTCTGTTGAGGGGGGCTTAATGCTGGGGAGAAAGGTAAGGATTATTCAGAAGAAAGGTAACAATATAAATAAGATGAAAGAAACCTCAGAATTGAATCAGAAAAAAATGTTCAGGTGTTTCGTTAAAAGTGACATTAACAAGAAGATAGATGGAGTGGCTACTAAAATTGTGATGGATCACTGTAAAAAAAAATAGGTAATCTGTTCAAATAACTGGGACAAATTCAATTCATCCTAGTCTTAACTAATTTTTTAAGTATTAAGATTACAAAAAGGAGGAATCTAATCTTTTCAGAACCTGTTCTGATTATAACCAGCCAGGGAAATGTGGAGGATTATGACTGAGCAATAGGCAGGCCAGGGTCTCATGAACTCCAGATGGGACCCCAAGTTCACTTTTATTGATATTGGTAATACAAAGACGTGAGGGCGTAAAAAAATTTATAGTTGCTAGGCCCTGATGATCAGTGTATTGTTATAACTTAAATAGCTAACAAAAAACTTAAAGGGCAATATAATTACAGAAATATGGTAATACTATAGAAGGCTTGCAGGTGAAAGCATGGTTTATGAAGGAATTTATGGGCAGACATTATGTATAGTTGTTGCCTCACTCTGACTGTAATGCATTATTGGAATTAAAATTGCCAATAGGAGTAATAATATGATTAGTAAAGATTTAAGCCAAGATCCTCCTGAACCAAACCATTTTCCTAGTATTTCCCACAAACTGGTATCAATCAGAGTGGAAATTTGATTCTTCATATAAGATGGGTTATCTTAGAAGACTCATCAGGGACTTCCCTGGTGGTCCAGTGGTTAAGACTTCACCTTCCAATGCAGGGGGTGTGGGTTCGATCCCTCGCCAGGAAGCTAAGATCCCACATGCCTTGCAGCCAAAAAACCAAAATATAAAACAGAAGCAATATTGTGACAAATTCAATCAAGAGTTTTAAAAAAATGGCCCACAAAAAAGAAAAAAAAAAGACTCATCAGACTTTATAAAAACACAACATTCATCATGGATCATAGCACAAGTTCCCCCTTGGGAAGCAGTTGATATATAGAGGGCCATGCAATTCTGTAGGATCACTTTTATCATGGAGACTTCCAAATTGAGCAAGCTAATGGCTTGATTACTATCGTTTAAGTCTTGCTGGGAGAATTTTGTTAAAGCCTCTATGTGAATAATGAAATCTTCTACTCTAAGTGAAGGAATAAATACTGTGGCCAAATAATCATGTTGGAAAACTGATAGAACCCAGTGAGCCCACATTAAAGGCAAGTTGGCAGGGGCTGTTTCTGAGGCTACCCATAGATGACTTTAAGCCCAAGGGAAACCAAATGTGCATCTTTCTAACCAACTCAGGAGGAGCCAAGACCATAAACTTGTTCCATAAATCCACTGGATCCTATTAGGAACGACCCAATATATTTAACATCCTGCGAAAAGGAATATTTATGGTCCAGGTTCAGAACAGGTACCATTTTTAAAAAATTAGATAATACCCTTTTAAAAAATAAATTTATGTATTTATTTTTGGCTGCATTGGGTCTTCGTTGCTGCTTGCGGGCTTTCTCAGGTTACGGTGAGCGGGGGCCACTCTTCGTTGTGGTGCACAGGCTTCTCGTTGCAGTGGCTTCTCTTGTTGCAGAGCACAGGCTCTAGGTGCATGGGCTTCAGTAGTTGTGGCGCATGGGCTTAGTTGCTCCGTGGCACGTGGGATCTTCTGGACCAGGACTCGAACCTGTGTCCCCTGCATTGACAGGTGGATTCTTAAGCACTGTGCCACCAGGGAAGTTTCAGAACAGGTATCATTAATAGGCCATGTTAGAGGGTCCAATTTAGTGATATTGGGAGTGGCTTACACAGCACTAGAATTTCTTCTAAGATAAATCCCTAAGGGCTAGCCAGTCTGAACCCTGGAGAGGTGAAATCCACTGGGGTAGTCCAGAAGTGCTGGACATAGGTAATTGGTCACAAACCCAGCAATTGAATTGAATTTTTGAAACTTGCATATTATTGAGCCCAAGGAAAATAAATTTGGTTCATAAGGAGAAGTCTGAGCAATTAACAAAGTAATTAGTATACAGGCCTGGTCTGGCATTTTGGGTCAGCTCTCTATTTCCAATGTTGTCTTCTCATCCTGGTCTGGTAGTGCTGGTCTCATTTAGTTGAAGCCGAGTGTTAGAAACAAAGACTTGCATTCAGGAGAGGTGGCCTGATATGGCCCCTTCCAACGTGGCTGTAAAGAGTCCTTTATCTGATGTCTTTTTCAATATGCATAATCTCCTGGTTGCAGGTCATAGGGCATTCGACCTTCATCCAAAGATAGATTACTGTGTGTTGGGCTGCACCCCGCAGGCCTGCAAGCTCTGTACTTTCCCAGCCTCAAGACTGAAGAGACAGCCCAGAGTCAGTGACAGAGATATCAATGGTTTATTGGATAGGGGATCTTACAAGACTGAAGTAAAAGGTCCTGGAGCAACATCCCACTGTGATAGCAGGCAGGGCATGGCAGCAAACTTCGCTACTTGGGGGAGAAAGAGGCTACCATTTATAGGAGGAATTGACGTCAGTTTGCCTCAACAGTTACCAGGGAAACCAGCAGATGAGGCCGGGGGCAAGCACATAAGCAGTTACTGATTAAGTCCTATAATTAAGAGGATTGGATAGCCGTGTGAGTGAAGCAGGGACTGGTCAATCAGGGGATGTACAGAGAACAAGAACAAGCGAGGGTTCAGCAGCCATCTTGAATGGCTTGACTGTAATAAGCTTCAGAAACAAACTTAGAATATCCTTTTAATAATTCAGTTAAAATTTACAATAATGTAACAGTAATGAGGAGCCATCCAGGAAGTGAGTCTCAGACAATTAAACAACACTAGAATTCAATAAGTATCAACAAAGATTGATACTTATATTGGGGACTTCCCTGGTGGTCCAGTGGCTAAGACTCTGTGCTCCCAATGCAGGGGGCACGGGTTCGATCCCTGGTCAAGGAACTAGATCTCACATGCCACAACTAACATGCAACTAAGAGTTCGCATGCTGCAACTAAAAATCCCGCACGCCACAACTAAAGATCCCGCATTCTGCAACGAATATTCCGCACCAGCAATGAAGATCCCACGTGCCGCAACTAAGACACGGTGCAGCCAAAAAAAAAAAAACTCATATGTTGGGCTTCCCTGGTGGCGCAGTGGTTAAGAATCCACCTGCCAATGCAGGAGACACGGGTTTGAGCCCTGGTCCAGGAAGTAACCACATGCCGCAGAGCAACTAAGCCTGTGCGCCACAACTATTGAGCCTACGCTGTAGAGCCCGTGAGCCACAACTACTGAGCCCGCATGCCACAACTACTGAAGCCCCGTGCCTAGAGCCCATGCTCTGCAACAAGAGAAGCCACTGCTGTGAGAATCCCTGAGAAGTCCGCTCATCGCAACAAAGAGTAGCCCCCACTCACCGCAACTAGAGAGAGCCCGTGCGCGCAGCAATGAAGACTCAATGCAGCCAAATAAATAAATTAATACATTTATTTTAAAAAGAGATAATTAAGTTAAAATGAGGTAATTAGTGTGGACCCTTATGCAATATGACTGGTGCCCTTATAAAAACAGGAGATGAGGATACAGATGCGCACAGAATTAAGACCATGTGAAGAAAGGGAGATCACTATCTACAAGCCAAGGAGAAAAGCCTCAGAAGGAACCAGTGATGAACCAAGTCCAGATTTCTTTTTTTTTAATTTTTTAAAAATTAATTATTTATTTTTGGCTGCATCGGGCCTTTGTTGCTGCATGCAGGCTTTCTCTAGTTACTGCGAGCAGGGCCACTCTTTGTTGCGGTGCACAAGCTTCTCATTGTGGTGGCTTCTCTTGTTGTGGAGCATGGGCTCTAGGCGTACAGGCTTCAGTAGTTATGGCACGTGGGCTCAGTAGTTGTGGCTCCCAGGCTGTAGAATGCAGACTCAGTAGTTGTGGCGCACGGGCTTAGTTTCTCCGCGGCATGTGGGATCTTCCCGGACCAGGGCTCGAACCCGTGCCCCCTGAATTGGCAGGTGGATTCTTAACCACTGCGCCGCCATGAGGAAAGCCCCTGGAGGCTTCGTCTTTTTTTTTTTTAACATCTTTATTCGAGTATAATTGCTTTACAATGGTGTGTTGCCCCTGGAGGCTTCTTAAAACACTGGTACTTGGACCTTTCTTCCAAGGTGTCTGTCAATAGGTCTGAGTTCAGAACTGAGAATTAACATTTCCAATGGGTCCCTAGGTGATGCTAATGGATAGGGTCAGCGCAGAGATGAAACTGTGAGAAGTTGTCTCTGAAAGGCCAGGCTGCCTGCCTCTCAGCCCCAGTCTGTGGGGCTGTAGATATGCAGACTCTAAGAGAACAGCAGAGTTAAGTTTTCTAATGGACACCCAGTGAGAGTCTCTGCAGTGAGCCAAGCAGGCCAATGGCTAAAAGGACTGGACCTCCTGAGGACACCTGTGGGAGCCCCACACACTGAAACCTTGTAGCACCTGCTTCTTTTGATTGGAACTGTAATTAAACAAGGAAGCCGTTAGACTGAGGTGGCTCCAATGTTTTAACAGCCTTGTAAGCAAAGGGAAACCTGAACCAGAGTAAATTCTTGTAAATGCCTCCAAGGGACGAAATAGAAACTTAAGAACAACTGATCAAAAACAGCCCACTAGGCTTTCCCAAATAAGGCTATGCCTTAAGCTAGAGCCAATCAAATAATTTCCTTGTTTTGTTTCCCTTCCTGCTCTGCAAGTCTTTCCCCTAGTTTGGTTTGGGGCTGTCCAGTTTGAACTGATGTTTGCTCAAATGATCTCCTCAAAATTTTAATGTACCTCACTTATCTTTTAATAGAACAACAACATAAAACCTCACAGGGCTCATCCTTTCTCAGTGGTGCTCTTATTAAGGAGTCTTCCTTACTGCTCTGTGTAATATTACATCCCATCCCCTCTGCTCAGGAAAATCGCCTTCTCTCCTTGTTTCCATTGCAACATATTCTAACATACTATATAATTTAGTATTTCTTATTTCATGTTTCTTGTGTTTTCTTAAACATAATAGAAACTGCACAAAGGCAGATCTTTGTTTCTTTTGTGCCTGAATTTCTCACATGCACCTAGAAAAAGATCCTGAAAATCCAGTTTGTGCCCGATGATCATTTGTTAGAGCAGTGAATAAACATGACACCTCAATTTCTCTCTTACTTTTACTATTCCAGGCACTTTTTTTTTTTTTCCGTGCATCGTGCAGCATGCAGGATCTGAGTTCCTGACCAGGGATTGAACTCATGGACTGCCAGGGAAGTCCCTATTCCAGTACTCTTAATGTCCTCTTTAACTATCACTGCAAAGTAGTATTGCTCCATGTTTTCAGGAATGAAAGAATCACATTTTGGAGATGAAATTCACACAATTATTAATGTTTAGGACAATCACATGCTCAGCTTGATTCTATCATTTTTGACTTCACAGTGCTTTCTTCTAAACATGTCTGAGCTATTTCTGCTACTGTCTTTAAAGAACTACATAAACATTATTAACTTCTTTCTGAAATGCACATTTTGCAATTGTTTTTCTGAGATAATCTCAACTCCACATACAAAACGTCATACCAGGGCCTGCAGAAATAATCATCACTTCCTAGCAGAAAGATGAGATCATGGGGTTCAGATACCCTTTTATTTCAGGGTTCACGTGCTGCCTTTTGCATATGTGCTTCAACTGAAAAATCACAGCTTCTGTGCATTACCCAAACTAGCATCAATTAAGTTGCTTTTTGTTTGATTCCTAAGAGGAATTGCATGTATCTGGGGATATGGATAAAAAGTATTACATGGATAAAAGTGTTCCTCAATGAGTGAGACAATCCCTAACTATGCAGGCAAGAGAGAGGTTTTGCGTGGAACCAGAAGCAGACCTTGTTGTCCATCTTTTTCAGGGTGGCCCACCATTTGTTCAAAAGAAAACCACAGGCTCAAAATGGGTTACTTATGATAGGCCATGACACAAAATTGGGCCTTGATACCTAACCTAATTGAAGCTTCAACTTTCCCTGGGAATGTAGCCTTAACCAGTCAGTTAAGAATTTTCTGGTTGGCACCAATGAGGTAATCTGTCACATGGGGCCTCTCCATCCCCCCAAGGGAAGATGAGGTAACCTGGCACATAGTCCCTTTCCATTCCCCAAAGGTAGGTTACCTAAGCCTTAAATCATCTTTTTTATTGATGACTTCCTCGTTGTACCTTAAAAAAACCTTTCCTGTTCTGTAGCCCTTTGGAGCTCCCCTCTACTCCTTCGTTAGATGGGATGACGCTTGATTCGTGAACCAATCTCTAAAGCCAATTATATTTTTAAAATTTACTCAGTTGATTTTTTTTTTTTTTTGGTTCTGAAACCGATGTTGAAGTGTTTTTTGTTTTTGTTTTTTTTAACATATCCCTCTTCTTTCTTGCCAGTCAGGACCTGAATGGGATCTTTTCTATTGTTCTTAACCAATCACACTGAAACTCACAAAAGTGACTCTAATGCTTCAGGCTACAAGTATTGGAGAGCAGTAACATCAATTTTCCAGCTATGCATGTACTCATTTATGTCTGAATGGCTCTGTCGAACGATGTGCCGCTTACCTCAGTTGTGGACTGAAGAGGAACACACAACCTAAAAGTTTCTAGTTTTATTCAGGGATCTTACTCAGGACTATAGCTCTGGAGACAACCTTTCAGATCGCTCTGAGGAACTGCTCCATAGAGGTAAGGGAGAATCCAGGATATAGAGGAGTTTTTTGTTTCTTGCTTTTTTTTTTTTTTTTCTGGAAAAAACAGGTAGTCGAACATTAAAGGACTGCTGGTAATCACAAAGAACAGACAACTCAAGTTAATGATTTCAGCGCTTTTCTGTGTATGAGAAGATGCAAGAATCTGGCTTCCTTGAAACTCGTCCTTAGATATGCATCTTAACTATTAAGGGTCATTGTCCAAATTACAGAATGCTTCCTGCCTTTCTCCATCTTGATTTCCCCTCAGGGCACACCTTTGGGGAGCGGCTGCAGTGGGGGCTGGCTTGATCCTTTTAGAAGTGGAATGGGTGGGGGGGGGCAAAATTCTCTGCCCACACAGTAATAGAATTTGGAAACGTCTAAAATAATAGACTTGTCCTCTGAGAGCAGGCTGAACTTCAAGGAATCTAAAACAACGTCTCTTCACGGCTTTCACAAGGAGCAAAGCCCCTCCCTCTGGGTAGGAGCACCATTTCTCCCGCATTCCTCGGGGTACCTCCCAGCCAACGTTCTGGCGGTAAGGATGGAGAACACCCTTCCCTGAGGTCTCCAGAGCTCTGAGAACGATATTACCCGGAAGAGCCTAGGCACAGAGACACCAGGCATGAACCAATGAGGGATCAGGATGAGGGCTTTCCCCGAGTGAGCATGCGTCAGGGGCGGGACCTCCGGCATCCTGTCCTGGCGATCATTTTGCTTGGTGGGGCGTCCGGCGGAGCAGGGAACGGTGCTCGGATACCGTCGTCCTCTGTCGGGGGCGGTTGTCCTCACGGCGTAGTGTGGGAGGAAGGGGACACCACCTAGCCAGCCAAGTCGCGCTCACTTTGGCGTCTCTCTCGTTGGCTCGCTGGTCGGGAACGGGAAGGTCCGAGAGGAGGCTGTGTCCCCGCTGCACAAAGGCGTGTCAAGTTCGGCGATGCAGCTCGGGGTGCCGCGCGCCAGACCCGGGATAAGGGACGCCGCTCCCAGCCCTCTGAGATCACAGAATCCGATGGCGGCTGCGCTGAGGGACCCGCCTCAGGTAAACGCTTGTCCTCCGGGCCCTCACCGCCCTCACCCCACCAGACACTGAAGCCCCCAGTGCGGGGCGCCTGCTCACTTGCCCTCAGCTCCGGCCGCGGTGTCCAGGACGGTGAGGCGGTCGTGGGTGGAGTTCTGTTCCCGACAGATAGTGTGTGGTCGCGTGTAGAAGAGGGTTACAGGCGGAGAGGAGGATACACGGAAAGGTTGGAGGTCGGGACCGGGGTACAGCAACTCTGTGCTTTCTGTTAGAAGCAAGATGCAGTGGGGCCAGAGTCAAGCCTGCACTGTTGCTTCTTGAGAAGTCGGCCATCTGTTATACAAGAAATATGAGGTTTGAATCGCAGGTGGGAGGTGGTCTTCCCCAGATCAAAAGAGGCTACAACTAGTTGCAGACAAGAGATCAACTGTGGGAGTAAGGGGGGAGGCAGGAAACGCAGGAAGATTAATTGCAATAACCTAGGTGAGTGTTGATGGACCAGAGTGACTGTCCTGGAGTGTGATAAGTTCTGGATTCAGTTTTGGAGAAGGGCCAAGCCAATTGTGGGTGTTGCTGGTGACAGAAAGGAAGTAGTGATGGATGACCGGACGGTTTTTGGCCCTTATTAGACAAAGGGATGAAAGCTTCATCAACTGGATGGGGACGTCAGCAGCAGGTTAATTTTCCTTGGAAATATCACAAGGTTGTTTTGGCTCTGTTAAAGAGTCTGAGATGTTTCAGAGAAGAGTGAGTGTAGGCAACAAGTGGGTAGCTGGACAGGCAGGTCTGGAAAACTGGGGAAGGCGTTCAGGAATGGAAATTTTCAAAAGTGATGTCTACTGTGTGGACCAGGGTGGAGCTGTCTCACATTTAGGGGGGATGCAGGTTATAGTGGCCATGGTATTAGTAGGTCAGAAAGACTGGTGTGTGCTGAGGAGTGGTTCTCTGGCTCAGGGCCTGGTTGGGTTTGCTGGGCATTGAAAACCCAAGTGAGGTAGAGAAGTGGCAGTGGGAACGGTATGGGAGAGAGGTTGATCTGGCGGGAGGCCGAGGCTTCTATGGGATGAGTGGACGAGTGACAGCTGAGGAGACTTAGGAGTAATTGAGACAAGAAAGCAGTGAGACTGGGTCTGTTGCTTATTTAGTATTACTACTATGTGGCTTCTCCAGAATTTTGTGGTGAGCTTTGACGGGGTCTGGGACGTTTGAGGCTTGCTAGTGGATATGGTCTGTGGCAAATGTCGTCATTTGTGGGTCACTGTGACTGGCAGGGAGATATTTAAGACTGGGTTTTTTTGTTTGTTTTGTTTTGTTTTTACAAAGGTTGAGTTGAGACAGAGAGGAGTGTTGTGGCTGCTGAAAGGGCAAAACTGGCGGTAAAAAATGTTGAAGAGATTTGAGGGAATATGAAATTCACATGTGGTTCTGGGTGGCTAATACTGAAGCAAAGATTAGAGGCAGTTGGGGAGAGCTTCTAAGCAGCGTTTGTGGCTTACTCTGGTGTTGGATCCATCAGAGGACTGGGGTTGTACCGAATCTTTTTTTTTTTCTTTCTTTCTTTTTGCGGTACGTGGGCCTCTCACCGCTGCGGCCTCTTCCGCTGCGGAGCACAGGCTCCGGACGCGCAGGCCCAGCGGCCACGGCTCACGGGCCCAGCCGCTCCGCGGCATGCGGGACCCTGCCGGACTGGGGCACGAACCCGTGTCCCCTGCATCGGCAGGCAGACTCTCAACCACTGCGCCACCAGGGAAGCCCTGTACCGAATCTTGTTTGAATTTCTCAAGCCCTTTCTGGATGCCAAGCGCCAAATATGTGGGTATGTTCAGGGAGAATTCTATGGTCTGGTGCATGGATGTGGCAGTGCTGTGGAAGCGCAACTGTAGGGTCTAAATTGTGAGAGAAATGTCATCTACAGAATGATGTGCACATGGAGAGGAAGTGTGAGCTGATGGCCCCCAGGCCCTGCTGTTGAGGCTGTACCGGTGAAGCGTGAGCTGACATTTGGCTGTGTCTGGATTCCCACAATTTGGGAGACCCCAGGGGAATTGCTTGGCTGGAGGGACGGGACATTGCAGGTCAAGCCCAGAGCTTAGATAGCATCTATGTGCCCCCCTACCTGTTATTGCTGAGGACTGAGCAAAGTGATTAATGGGCTGTGAGGAGACAGAGGGAGTCAGTTGCACCAGGGCCTGGCATCCTCTCTCAGGTGGGGAGCTCTGGTGGAGGATGACTGGAATAGATATATGAGGAGATGGATTGTGGGTTCTCAGAGGGAGAATGTTCAAGCTTTCATCTATCCCCTTCATGACAGGGTGGTGTGACCTTTCCGGATGTTGCTGTGCGCTTCTCCTGGGGGGAGTGGAAGCTTCTTGATGAGGCTCAGAGACGCCTGTACCTCAGTGTGACGCTGGACATCTATGCACTTATATCCTCGCTGGGTAAGACCCTCACCCTCCCCAGTGACCTGGGCTAGGCTCTGTATCCTGCCTCACCCTCACTCCCCCTTCCCGAAGGACGTGTTCTGTCCACACATGTGGTGTAGGGACAGCTTGTTTCCCCAGTAGTCTGTGTAGTTGTTGTGGTAGGTAGAAGGCTGGGGTATTTGCACTGTCATCTTCTCTCCTGCAGCCCCAGTCCTTGCTATTCTGTAAATTTATTGACTGATTTATTTATTTTTGGCTGCATTGGGTTTTCTTTGCTTCATGCGGGCTTTCTCTAGTTGCGGCAAGCGGGGGCTACTCTTCGTTTTGGCGCTCGGGTTTCTCATTGCGGTGGCTTCTCTTGTTGCAGAGCATGGGCTCTAGGCACGTGGGCTTCAGTAGCTGTGGCACACGGGCTTAGTTGCTCCACAGGATGTGGGATCTTCCCGGACCAGGGCTCAAACCCGTGATCCCTGCATTGGCAGGCGGATTCTTAACCACTGGGCCACCAGGGAAGTCAGGCTTTTGGGAATCTTAGTTCCCCGAACTGAGATTGAACCTGGGCCCTCGGAAGTGAGTGAGTGCATGTAGTCCTAACCACTGGACTGTCAGGGAATTCCCTTATGGCCATTTTAACAGTACTAATTCTTCCAATCCATGAATATTGGATGTATTTTCATTTGTTTCCATCTCTAATTTCCTTTATTAGTGTTTTATAATTTTCATTGTACACATTTTTCTGCTCCTAGGTTAATTTTCTTCTTAAGTATTTATTGGTCTTGATGCTATTACTGTGATTGCTTTCTTCGTTTCTTTCAAGATAGTCCATTGTTATTGTGCTGAAATGCGAGTGATTTTTGTATGTTGATTTTGTATCCTGCAGCTTTCTGATTCTGCTTATTCATTCTAACAGTTTGGTGGGAGACTCTTTAAGGTCTTCTATACATAAGGTCATGTCATCTGCAGAGAAGACTTTGCTTTTCAGATTTAAATGTCTGTTATTTCTTTTTGTTGCCTAATTGTTCTGTGTAGAATTTAGTACCCTATGGAATAAAAGTGATGAGAAAGTGACCGTCCTTGTCTTGTTCCTGATTACAGAGAACAAGTTTTTAGCTTCTACCATGAATATGAAGTAGGCTGTGAGTTGTCATATTATATGGAGTATATCATGGTGAAGTCCGTTCCTTCTGTACCGAATTTGTTGAGAGTTTATATCATGAAAAGATCATATGATTTTATACTCCACTTGCTAGGGTGGTGGGGTATTACATACGTTGATTTGTGTACCTTGAGGCATCCTTGCATCCCAAGGGTAAATCAGACTTAATTAGGGTATATTATCTTTTTCTTGTGCTGTTGAATTTGGTTTGGTAGTATTTTATTGAGGATTTCTGTTTAGGTGTGCATCATGAATATTGGTCTGCATTTTTCATGTAGTGTCCTTGGGTAGCAGGGTAATGCTGGCCTCATAAAATGAGTTCAGAAGTTGTTGATCCTATTCAATTTTGGAAGTTTGTGGAGGGTTGATGCTAATTCTTTTTAAATGTTTTCTAGAATTCACCAGTGAATGTATCTGGTCCTGGGATTTTCATCCCATTCATTTCTTTTTTTTTTTTCATACCATCACTGGACCAACAGGGAATTCCCTCATGATTCAGTCTTGGTTGTTTGTTCATAGGACTGTATTCATTTCTTCTAGGTTATGCAGTTTGTTGGCATTTAACTCATCATAATAGTCTCTAATGATCGGTTGCATTTCTGTGTTATCAGTTGTAATGTGTTTTTAATTTCTGATTTTTTTTTGCAAAATTAATTTTATTATTTTTTTTTACATCTTTTTTTGGAGTATAATTGCTTTACAATGGTGTGTTTCTGTTTTATAACAAAGTGAGTCAGCTATACAAATACATATATCCCCATATTTCCTCCCTCTTGCATCTCCCTCCCACCATCCCTATCCCACCCCTCTAGCTGGTCACAAAGTACCAAACTGATCTCCGTGTGCTATGCGGCTGCTTCCCACTAGCTATCTATTTTACATTTGGTAGTGTATATATGTCCATGCCATTCTCTCACTTTGTCCCAGCTTACCCTTCCCACTCCCCGTGTCCTCAAGTCCATTCTCTACATCTGTGTCTTTATTTCCTGTCCTGCCCCTGGGTTCTTCAGAATCTTTTTTTTATTATTATTCCATATATATGTGTTAGCATACGGTATTTGTTTTTCTCTTTCTGACTTACTTTACTCTGTATGAGAGACTCTAGGTACATCCATCTCACTACAAATAACTCAGTTTCATTTCTTTTTATGGCTGAGTAATATTCCATTGTATATATGTGCCACATCTTCTTTATCCATTCATCTGTTGATGGATACTGAGGTTGCTTCCACGTCCTGGCTATTGTAAATAGAGATGCAATGAACATTGTGATACATGACTCTTTTTGAATTATGGTTTTCTCAAGGTATATGCCCAATAGTGGGATTGCTGGGTCGTATGGTAGTTCTATTTTTAGTATTTTAAGGAGGCTCCATACTGTTCTCCATAATGGCTGTATCAATTTACTTTCCCGCCAACAGTGCAAGAGAGTTCCCTTTTCTCCGCACCCTCTCCAGCATTTATTGTGTGTAGATTTTTTGATGATGGCCATTCTGGCTGCTGTGAGGTGATACCTCATTGTAGCTTTTTCTTTTTTTAAAAATTATTTATTTATTTATGGCTCCATTGGGTCTTCTTTGCTGCACGCGGGCTTTCTCTAGTTGCGGCGAGTGGGGGCTACTCTTCATTGTGGTGCACGGGCTTCTCATTGCGGTGGCTTTTCTTGTTGCAGAGCATGGGCTCTAGGTGCGCGGGCTTCAGTAGTTGTGGCTCATGGGCTCTAGAGCGCAGGCTCAGTAGTTGTGGCACACAGGCTTAGCTGCTCAGCAGCACGTGGGATCTTCCCAGACCAGGGCTCAAACCCGCGTCCCCTGCATTGGCAGGCGGATTCTTAACCACTGCGCCACCAGGGAAGACCCCTCATTGTAGTTTTGATTTGCATTTCTCTAATGATTAGTGATGTTGAGCATCCTTTCTTGAGTTTGTTGGCAATTTGTATATCTTCTTTGGAGAAATGTCTGTTTAGATCTTCTGCCCACTTTTGGATTGGGTTGTTTGTCTTTTGCTATTGAGCTGCATGAGCTGCTTGTAAATTTTGCAGATTAATCCTTTGTCAGTTTCTTCATTTGCAAATATTTTCTCCCATTCTGAGGGTTGTCTTTTTGTCTTGTTTATGTTTTCCTTTTCTGTGCAAAAGCTTTTAAGCTTCATTAGGTCCCATTTGTTTATTTTTGTTTTTATTTCCATTTCTCTAGGAGGTGGGTCAAAAAGGATCTTGCTATGACTTATGTCATAGAGTGTTCTGCCTATGTTTTCCTCTAAGAGTTTTATAGTATCTGGCCTTACATTTAGGACTTTAATCAATTTTGAGTTTATTTTTGTGTATGGGGTTAGGGAGTGTTCTAATTTCATTCTTTTACATGTAGCTGTCCTGTTTTCCCAGCACCACTTATTGAAGAGGCTGTCTTTTCTACATTGTATGTTCTTGCCTCCTTTATCAAAAATAAGGTGACCAGGGCTTCCCTGGTGGCACAGTGGTTGAGAGTCTGCCTGCCGATGCAGGGGATACAGTTTGTGACCCGGTCCGGGAAGATCCCACATGCTGGGGAGCGGCTGGGCCCGTGAGCCATGGCTGCTGAGCCTGCACCTCCGGAGCCTGTGTTCCACAATGGGAGAGGCCGCAACAGTGAGAGGCCTACATACCGCAAAAAAAATATATATATATATGGTGACCATATGGGCGTGCGTTTATCTCTGGGCTTTCTTTCCTGTTCCATTGATCAATATTTCTGTTTTTGTGCCAGTACCATACTGTCTTGATTACTGTAGCTTTGTAGTATAGTCTGAAATCCCGGAGCCTGATTCTTCCAGCTCCACTTTTCTTTCTCAATATTGCTTTGGCTATTCGTGGACTTTTGTGTTTCCATACAAATTGTGAAATTTTTTGTTCTAGTTCTGTGAAAATTGACATTGGTAGTTTGACTGTAGATTGCTTTGGGTAGTATAGTCATTTTCACAATGTTGATTCTTCCAATCCAAGAACATGGTGTATCTCTCCATCTGTTTGTATCATCTTTAATTTCTTTCATCAGTGTCTTATAGTTTTCTGCATACAGGTCTTTTATTTTCTCCTTAGGTAGGTTTATTCCTAGGTATTTTATTCTTTTTGTTGCAATGGTAACTGGGAGAGTTTCCTTAATTTCTCTTTCAGATTTTTTATCATTAGTGTATAGGAATGCAAGAGATTTCTGTGCATTAATTTTGTATCCTGCTACTCTATCAAATTCATTGATTAGCTCTAATAGTTTTCTGGTAGCATCTTTAGGATTCTCTATGTATAGTATCATGTCATCTGCAAACAGTGACAGCTTTACTTCTTCTTTTCCAGTGTGGATTCCTTTTATTTCTTCTTCTTCTCTGACTGCTGTGGCTAGGACTTCCAAAACTATGTTGAATAACAGTGGTGAGAGTGGACATCCTTGTCTTGTTCCTCATCTTAGAGGAAATGCTTTCAGTTTTTCACCATTGAGAATGATGTTTGCTATGGGGTTGTCGTATATGGCCTTTATTATGTTGAGGTAGGTTCCCTCTATGCCCACTTTCTGGAGAGTTTTTAATCATAAATGGGTGTTGGGATTTTTTAGTCTTTTCTCTTTTTTCTTTGTGCACCTAATGCCTTGTCAATTATTTGTCTTTTCAAAAAAGAACTTGTGTTCTTTATCTTCTCTTTTTTCTAGTTTGTGGTTTTATTTATTGCTGCTCTGATATTTCTTATTTCCTTTCTTCAGGTAATGTTGGGTGTAATTTGTTCTTTCTTTAGTTCCTTGAGACATAAATTTGTTTGAGGTCTTTCTTTTTCTAAACATGAGCATTTATTGCTCTAAATTTTTCACTTTAAAAAATATATATATCTTGACACCTATTTTATTTGTTTATGTTTTTGGCTGTGCTGCATGGCTTGCTTTCAAAATTTTCTATTTGTGATTGCTTTTTCTTTAGGTGTATAGCAAAGTGATATATATATATATATTTTAATTCTTTTCCATTATAGTTGATTACAAGGTATTGAATATGGTTCCCTGTACTATACAGTAAATCCTTGTTGTTTATTTTATATATGCCAGTGTCCATCTGTTAATCCCATACTCCTGATTTATCCCTCCCCCACTTCCCCCTTTGGTAACCATAAGTTTTGTCTGTAAGTCTGTGTCTATTCTGTATGTAAAGTTCATTTGTACTATTTTATTAGATTCCACATGTAAGTGATATCACATAATATTTGTTTTTTTCTCTGATTTACCTGACTTAGTATGATAATCTCTAGGTTCATCCATGTTGCTGCAAATGGCATTATTTCATTAATTTTTAATGACTGAATAATATGTAATTGCCTTTTTTTTTTTTCCTGCACTGCAAGTCTTGTGGGATCTTAGTTCCCCGACCAGGGATTGAACCCAGGCCCAAGCAGTGAAAGTGCTGAGTCCTAACCACTGGACCACCAGGGAATTCTCTGTAATTGCTTTTTTTTTTTTTAACATTTATTTATATATTTGGTTGTGCTGGGTCTTAGTTGCAGCAGGCAGGCTCCTTAGTTGTGGCTCACTGCATTCTGAGTTGCGGCACATAGGCTCCTTAGTTGTGGCATGTGAACTCTTGGTTGGAGCATGTATGTGGGATCTAGTTCCCTGACCAGAAAATGAATCTTGGCCCCCTGCATTGGGAGCATGGATTGTTAACCACTGTGCCACCAGAGAAGTCCGTGTAGTTGCTTTTTGACAGTTTTTTTATGTGCTTCAGTGAAGTTCCCTTTGATCGAACCTGTGAGCATCAGGACATCTACTCTTCTTCCTGGATTTAGAAAGTTTTCAACCATTGTTTCTTTAAATGTGCTCACTACCACTTTCTGTCTTATCTTTCAAGGGCTCTAAAAATACAAATAATGTTTTGCTTTATATTTCATAATCCTCATAGGCTTTCTTTACTTCATTCTTTTCCTTTTTTCTCCCCCTCACTGGATAATTGAAACACCTGTTTTCATGTTCCTAGATTTTTACTTTTGCTTGATAAAATTGGCTGTTGATACTCTCTCCATTGTGCTTTGTTGTTTGTTTCTTTGTATTCTTCAGCACCAAAATTTCTGTGGACTCGTTTGTTTGTTTGTTTTAAATGGAAGAGTGTCATCATTTTATTACAATTAATGCTCAACAAATGAAAATAATTTTACCAACAGGCTTCATGCCCTATAGATGAAAGTAATTTTACCAACTCAGAATTTTTGCAAGTACATGAAATTTCCATTTTATTATACGGTTTTATATTAAACTAGTGAAAGCATTTCCTACATGTATTCCAGTATAGCTCTTTTGGAATGATTTTCATCAGTCCTAACATGTGAGTGTACCAAGGATCTTGAATCTAAACAAACTTTCAAATGACTAACTTTTAGGTAAACAAGAAATAAAGTCATCAGATTATTGGGACTACTCTTTCTCAACACGTATTTGTTGAAATGCCTCTTCTAACACAAGAATTTTGTGTTTGAACATTCAGAACACAAAAGTAGAACAAAAGTACAATAAAAGAAACTTCTGAAGCTTAAGCCTATAGTCATAATTCTTTGACAAAAGCAAAGCATCTTTCCTGCAATTTAAATGGGTCTTCATACTTTTGTTCTCTTCATCTGTGTCTTTATTTCTGCCTTGCAGACCAGTTCATCTGTACCATTTTTCTAGATTCCACATATATGAGTTAATATATATGTATGGTCACAAAGGGAGGAAAGTGCAGGGGGTGGTGGTGGGATGAATTGGGAGATTGGGATTGACATATATACACTAATATGTATAAACAGATTAATAACAACTTGCTGTATAAATTTTTTTTAAAGTGTCTTCAATATTTCCATCTAGTTTCCATCTAGTCTCAAAATAGATGCCTAAGGCATATACTTCATATATATACCATTTTGGTTCTGGTTGCTTTCATTATTCTTGAAGATTTTAATACCCATACAAGTCCAAAGGTGTAAGAACACATAAATTGTTCTGGTAATGGGTAAGAGCAGACTGTTAAAACACAAGGTGGTTGTGCTATTTCATTGCTGTAGGAAGTTTTCTTTCAGAGACCGAATAGAATTGTCCTGCTGAAAAACCAGTGCAATATGGACAGTCAGTGTAGAGACAGTTTTCCTTCCCACATATTGGTTGACACCCTACTGGTACTAAGAGGATTTATTTGTTGTGTGTCTGTATGTATATGTATGTGTGTGATCATATATATAATGATCTGGTATTGCTCCATTTCTTCTTATTTTGATGTGTCTTCTTAGCTGCCTGTGGTATCACATTAATAATTCCATCAATGGGTACAGATGAACTTATTTGCAGGACAGGAATAGAGAGGTAGATGTAGAGAATGGACATGTGGACACTGGGGGGAAGGGGAGGGTGGGATGAATTGGGAGATTAAGATTGACATATATACACTACGTGCATAAAAAAGATAGCTAGTGGGAACATGCTATAAAACACAGGAAGCTCAGCTCAGTGCTCTATGACGACCTAGATGGGTGGGATGGGGGGGTGGGAGGGAGGTCCAAGAGGGAGGGTATATAGGTATACATATAGCTGATTCACTTTATTGTACAGCAGAAACAAATACAACATTGTAAAGCAATTATACTCCAATAAAAAAAGTAAAAAAAAAAATCCCATCAGTGGTTTGATAGGCATTTCCCACATATTCATTTATCAATTCATCTGTTGATTCTTCACATCTGAGTGTCTTTTCGGAGAGTGGGCATGCTAGAAACTGCAGTATCATTGGTTGAAAGTGTGGGGTGATTTCTCCATCCTTTTGTTCCTCTCAGCCAACGTTCATGAGCCTAGTGGGTGCTGGTACCTATAGGCAACTGGATAAAGGTGAACCTGTCCCCTGCAGCTCTTAGGTGTGGCAGCCAGGGACTGTCTCAGTGCACCCTCAGCCAGCCAGTTTTGTTCTTTTTCATTTCTGTCTCTTTGTTGAGCAACTTGTTTTCTTTGTGTATTGTTTACCTTACTTTGTCGAATTGTCTATCTGTGTTTTGTTGCTTCACTGAACTTTGTTCAAACAATAATTTTGAATTCTTTGACCGTTTGTAGATCTCCATTTCCTTGGGTGTGGTTTCTGATAAATTATGGTATTTCTGTATTGGTTTCATGTTTCATTGATTTTTTGTGTTTCCTGTAGCCTTGCATTTATGTCTGCTGATTTGATGGTGTAGTCATTTTTTCCCATCGCATTACAGTGTTGGTGGGGAAAGACCTCCACTGATGGTGAGTGCAACATTGGGCTGTGGTCATTCTGGCTCCGGGGAAGGCCCAGCTGTGTTGGTCTCTGTGCAGCTTCTTCACCTGAAGTCAGTGTCAGCAAAGATATCAGGAGTCCTCAATCAACCAGGCTGAGGGTGTCCAAATTTGGTGGAGAAGGCTGCTGAGGAATTCCTGATCTCTTTTTCTCCTGTGGAGTGCTTTGTGGGCAAGGGGATCCCTCCTGGTGCCCAGTCGGCTCTTGGGAACCCTATTGGTTGTAGTGGCACTGGTGTCTAATATGTGGGTGTCTGTTAAGCATCCACAGAACTGGGATGTTGTGTACAGGCACTTGTGGAGCGACAGTGGTTCTGGGGTCTGGGTCACTGGATAGCCTTCAGCAGCCTTGGCTTTGGTTTTTTATTATTATTATTTTATTTATATTTTTGGCTGCCTTGGGTCTTCGTTGCTGTGGGCGGGCTTTCTCTAGTTGTGGTGAGCGGGGGCTACCCTTCATTGCAGTGAGCAGGCTTCTCATTGTGGTGGCTTCTCTTGTGGTGGAGCACGGGCTCTAGGTGCGCAGGCTTCAGTAGTTTTGGTACGTGGGCTCTATAGTTGTGGCTTGTGGGCCCTAGAGCGCAGGCTCAGTAGTTGTGGCGTATGGGCTTAGTTGCTCCATGGCATGTGGGATCTTCCTGGATCAGAGCTTGAACCCGTGTCTCCTGCATTGGTAGGCAGATTCTTAAACACTGTGCCACCAGGGAAGCCCTTGGCTTTGGTTTGTGATTTGTGGCTATGCAGGGAGCAGCCATGGAGTCTGTGTCTGGCTGCACATGTAGATGGTGGCTGTGGGTCTGTGGAGCTGGCTCGTCTATAGTGAATTTGTCTCCAGTGCCTGACACACTGGAGTACATGGTTTAGCTGTGGAGTCAGGGTCTGGAATGCCGACACACACAGCAGGTGCAGCACCTCTGTTCCAGGACATGTACAGGGTTGGGGGGTGTGGCAGCCCTGATCCTGGATTGGTACAGCAGGTCCAACTGAGGGGTGGCCCAGTAGCTTCATACTCACCAGGGCATCTACTATGGTCATGGTTGTTGGATAACTCAGTGGCGAAATCTCCAGTGTCCACTGTAGAGCAGGCAACTGGGGTCTTCTGCAGTGCAGGCCACTTGGGACTGCAATGGCACCCAACCTGTGGCTGATAGAGGTAGCCCAGTGATAGCCTGGCCTCCATTTCCTACTCATCTCCAGATGTCTCTGCTAAGACAGTCTTTCCAGAAATCCTTTCTGTGTGCATACTCCTTTTTTTAATGCTCCACTCTGTTGTAGTGTCTTCTTAATTGGACTCTCGAGCCTTCCAGGGCTAATTAATTTCCTTCATGGATAACTGTTTAATTGGTGGTGAAGGGCGGTATCTCCTATTCTACTGTTTTGTTGACGTCACTCACCTTGTGCTCTTTCCTGGGTCTGCTGTGTGCTGAGTTGCTCTGGGACAGTGCTGGCCATTCACTTGTCCTTTTTCTTTCAGTGCTTGGTCCCAGGTAGTTGCACAGTTAGGGCTTAGGGCAAAGTAAGGTAAAAGACTCTTAGAAGAGTCCTTTGTGAATCATGGGATGGACATGGCTCTAGCCATGGCAAGGTGGGCTCAGAGTTGGCCTGGTTCTGGTGAACTACAGCTGGGGAGACTGTGACATAAGGGCCGTGTTAAGAATATACCAGGAACCCAGGGACTTCCCTGGTGGTGCAGTGGTTAAAAATCCACCTGTTGGGCTTCCCTGGTGGCGCAGTGGTTGGGAGTCTGCCTGCTGATGCAGGGGATGCTGGTTCGTGCCCTGGTCCGGGGGGATCCCACATGCCGCAGAGCGGCTGGGCCCATGGGTCCTGGCTGCTGGGCCTGCGTGTCCGGAGCCTGTGCTCCGCGACAGGAGGGTCTGCGGCGGTGGGAGGCCCGTGTACCGCAAAAAAAAAAAAAAAAAATTCCACATGTCAATGCAGGGGACACAGGTTTCAGCCCTGGTCCAGGAAGATCCCACATGCTACAAAGCAGCTAAGCCTGTGCGTCACAACTACTGAGTCTGCAGTGTAGAGCCCACGAGCCACAATTACTGAGCCTGTGCACCACAACTATAGAAGCACATCTGCCTAGAGCCCATGCTCCGCAACAAGAGAAGCCACTGTAATGAGAAGCCTGCGCACCGCAACCAAGAGCAGCCCCCACTCACCGTAACTAGAGAAAAAGCCTGTGTGCAGCAATGAAGACCCAACGCAGCCAATCAGCATATATATATATATATATATAATCTTTTTTAAAAAAAAACAACAAAGACTATACCAGGAACCTGTCCTCGTTCAACGAGAATTTTGGTGCCATTGCCAGTGTCCACACCACATTTCTACCTTTATGCCTCCACCTTTGACCCTTTGCCAACCTGTCAGTTCAACTACTTTGTCATTTCTACTGTGATTTCCAGCCAAGTGATAATCTCTACCTCTCTGGACTCCACATCTCACCACCCTTTCTCTATTACTCTGTAACCTTGCCTTTCATATGTTCTGCTGTGAGGTGTGTGAACGTATGCTTAAATTGACCTCAAAAAGCACATAATCTGTTGTGATTGTGTTTTCATGGCCTTGATCACACCCTTCTACTGTGCTTCACATCAGGAGTAGAAAAGGTCCTGCAGGAAGCTGTGGTCAGAGAAACAAGCACTAGACCCTGCTTCTTTTCCTTATGTCACACCCTATTTTTGTATCCTTCCCCTGTTGAGGTCTCTATCATTTTCATATTGTAAGGACCCAGGAATGCACAGCAGCTGCTGCTTAAACTGATTTCCAGCTCCCTAGTCTTGAAAAGTATCCCATTTGCTTGAAAAGATGCATTCTTAGATGAGATAGCTGCACATTTGTGGTGAGTTAGCTCCCTCTCTATGGAGTCAACGTGTACTTCAAGAGTGTTTCTTTGCATTCAGGTTGCTGCTGTGGAGCAGAAGGTGAGGAGACACCCTGTGAAGAAACTGTTCCTGTAGGAGTGTCACAGGCTGGGTCTCCTAAGGCAGCTCCATTTTCCCAGAAGACACACCCCTGTGAGATGTGTGGTCCAGTCTTGAGAGACATTTTCCAGTTGGCCGAGCATCAGGGAACACAACACAGCCATAAACTGTTGAGATGTGGGGCATGTGCAACAAAATTTTATATGCCTTTGAATAGCATTGTACACAGGGCTTCATTTTTCAGGAGCCACAGATTCCAAGTGTCACAGAAGCCTCTTACTTCTAGGAAGATCCCGGCCAGCATGGGATATCTGCAGCAGCAGACCACTCATACTGTGGAGAAGCCAAGCAAAATCACCCAGTGTGGGTCAACTTCACAAGGCAGGAAAAATCATCACACCTGGGGAGAATGCAAGAAAGCCCTCAGCCCCAAACACACACTTGTTCAGGACTGGTGTACCTACACTGAAAGACAGTGTTTTGTGTGCAGTGAATGTGGGAAAACATTCAGGTACAAATCCGCATTTGTTATGCACCTGAGAGTACACACTAGAGAAAGGCTTCATGTGTTTAGCAGAAGTGACAAATCCTTTAGACAAAGCTCAACCATCAGTCAACATCGAAAAATTTATACTGGTTCAGGACAGGACAATTGTAGCAAATGTGGGAAATCCTTAACTCAAAAATGTGTCCTCATTTACCCCCAGAGATTGCACAGTGGAGAAAACAGTTCTGTGTGCAGTGACTGTGCAAAGTCTTTTTCCCATAGCTCTGTGTTCATTCGACATAAGAGAGTATTTTCTGGAGAAAGGTTTTATAAGTGTAGTGACTGTGTGAAATCTTTTACCTGTAGGTCTGCCCTCATTTATCATCAGAGATCTCACACAGGAGAAAGGCCTTATGAGTGCAGTGAATGTGGGAAGTCCTTTACCACTAACCGCACCCTCCGTTCTCATCAGAGATCTCACACGGGAGAAAGGCCTTATAAATGCAGTGAATGTGGAAAGTCTTATACCTCTACCAATGCTTTCCAATATCATCAGAGAGTTCATTCTGGAGAAAGGCCTTATGAGTGCAGTGAATGTGGGAAATCTTTTATGTCTAGGTCTGCATTCATTTCTCATCATAGATATCACACAGGAGAAAGGCCTTATGAGTGCAGTGAATGTGAGAAATCTTTTGTCTCTAGGGCTGCCCTCAGATATCATCAGAGGTCTCACACAGGAGAAAAACCTTATGAGTGCGCCGAATGTGGGAAATCTTTTACCACTAACTCTAACTTCCATTATCATCTAAGAGTTCACACTGGAGAAAAGCCTTATGAGTGCAGTGAATGTGGGAAATCTTTTACCAGTAGCTCTAACCTCCATTATCATCAAAGCACTCACACTGGAGAAAGGCCTTATGAGTGCAGTGAATGTGGGAAAACTTTTATTACTCCTGCTATTCTTCGTTACCATCAGAAAATTCATTCTAGTGAATGGCCTTATACGTGCAGTGAATGTGGGAAATCTTTTACCTCTAAATCCAACTTTTGTTATCATCTGGGGGTTCATTCTGGAGAAAGGCCTTGTGTAAGGTGCAGCGAATGTGGGAAATCCTTTACCAGTAGCAGTACCCTCCGTTATCATCAGAGAATTCATTCTGGAGAGAGGCCTCATCAGTGCAGTGACTGTGGGAAATGTTTTATGTCTGGGTCTGCCCTCAGATATCATCAGAGATTACACACAGGAGAAAGGCCTTATAAGTGCAGTAAATGTGGGAAGGCTTTTAAAACTAGCTCCAACCTCTGTTATCATCAGAGAGTTCACAGAGGAGAAAGGCCTTATGAGTGCAGTGAATGTGGGAAATCCTTTACTTCTATCTATTATTTGTGTAATCACTATCGATTTCATTCTGGAGAAAAGCCTTATAAGTGTAGCAAATGTGGGAAATCCTTTACCCTTAGGAATAGCTTCATTCAACACCAGAGAGTTCACACAGGAGAAGGTCTTTATGGATGTAGTGAGTGTGGGAAATCTTTTCAGAGTAAGTGTGGGCTTATTGAACACCAGAGAATTCACACAGGAGAAAGGCCTTACAAATGCACTGAATGTGGGAAATCTTTTATTACTAATTACCTCTTCCGTGTTCATCAGAGAAATCACACTGGAGAGAAGCCGTATAAGTGCAGTGAATGTGGGAAATCTTATACCGCTAGCTCCACCCTCCGTTATCATCGTAGAACTCATACTGGAGAAAAGCCTTACAAATGCACCAAATGTGGGAAATGTTTTACCGCTAATACCCATCTCCGTGTACATCTGAGAAATCACACTGGAGAGAAGCCTTATGAGTGCAGTGAATGTGGGAAATCCTTTACTAGCAACTCTAACCTTCATTATCATCAGAGTACTCACAGTGGAAAGAAACCTTATGAGTGCAGTGAATGTGGGAAATCCTTTACCAGCAGCTCTAGCCTTCGTTATCATCAGAGTGCTCACACTGGAGAAAGGCCTTATGAGTGTAGTGATTGTGGGAAATCATTTGTCCAAAGAAATCTCCTCATTATACACCAGAGAGCTCACACTGGAGAAAGACCTTATAAGTGCACTGAATGTGGTAAATCATTTACTCATAGCTCCACCCTCAATTATCATCAGAGAGTTCACAGTGGAGAAAGGCCTTTTAAGTGCAGTGAATGTGGGAAATCTTTTATTAACACCTCCAAACTGCGTTGTCATGAGAGAGGTCACGCTAGAGAAAGGCCTTAAGAGTGCCCTAAATGTGGGAAATCTTTTATGAGCAAATCCTTCTGAGGATTGGAGAGTTTACACGAGAGAAAGGCATAGATGTACAGGGAATGTGCAATTTCCTTGTTCAGTATAGAGGCAGTGGAGAAAACTGAGGGGCCATTGGTCTGAATTGAATCTCACCTCAAGTGCTTCTGAGGGCATGAATTTTTTTCCCTTACTCAAATTAGAGATTATAGGGTATTGAGGCACTGTTGGAGGGCGTGTATTCCTCCAAGTCTACAGAGAACTATATTTCCCAATGTCCACAATTCTTTGAGCTAATGTTGCTATTTGTAAGACCATTGGGTCCAGGGGAAACCATAATTGGTACAGAAACTCTGGTTTAGTAGGGAGTGGAGGACATTGCAGCCAACTAGATGGAATGTGCCTCTTCTAAAAGTGTATCCAGATTCTGTGACATTGCCTGTGCAGGATCAGTTTATACACTGATTCTAGTGAATTTCATTTCAAGACCCTTACTGCAGAGACAGGAAAGAAAGAGAAAAGGGGATGTAGCTCTTGTGATCTAGGCAGCATACCTGTTGACTCAGGTAGAAATGTACTTCATTGCTCTTCATATTTGCTACCACTGAGGGAAGACTGATCCCCAGAGGGCACAAGGAGAGCATTGCTGGATTCAGTATATGGTTGCCAAACCTATTTTCCAAAGGGAGTGAGACATACAGATTTTTTCATCTTGAGACAATCTTTAAATCTATATTAAAGTATAATTTACATGTACTAAACTGCATATGTTTGAAGTATTACAAGTTAATAAGTTTTCACCTAGGTATGAATCTCAAAACCATCACCAGAGTTCTGATACTGCCCATATTTACCTCATGTCCTATTATTATCTCTCCTTGCCCTTCCCACCTCTCCAGGTAATCACTGATGTACTTTTCCTTAGAATAGATACCTTTGCATTTTTTTTGAATTTATCTGATTGGAATCATAAACTGTTTATTGGGTTTTTCTTCTGAGTTCCTTTGTTTCATAATTATTTGAGATTCATCAGTGATATAAACGAATAGCTTATCTCTTTATTTTTTGATGAGTAGCATTCTTATCTGGATGTACCACTATTAGTTTACCCATTCATCTTTTTATGGGCATTTAGGTTATTTCTAGGTTTTCACTCTTGAAAATAAAGCTGCTACAGACATTTGCATCAGTTCTTTATGTGGATTATGTTTCTTTTATCTTTTATTGATAACTCAGTGCAGCGTCTGAATCACTGGGTAGATAAACGTGTAACTCCTGATGAAACTAAGAAACTGGTCTAAAATGACTTCCCATTTTCATTCCCATCAAAACTGTAGGAGAGTTCCAGTTTCTCAACATCCATGCCAATCGTTAATGTCAGCCCTTTTAATAAGTGAGTAGTGCTATCTCAGCGAGGTTTTAATTGCATTACCCTAGAGATTTGTGATTTTTTTTTTTTTTTGCGGTACATGAGCCTCTCACTGTTGTGGTCTCTCCTGTTGCAGAGCACAGGCTCTGGACGTGCAAGCCCAGCAGCCATGGCTCATGGGCCCAGCTGCTCCGCGGCATGTGGGATCTTCCCAGACTGGGGCATGAACCCGTGTCCCCTGCATCGGCAGGCAGACTCTAAACCACTGTGCCACCAGGGAAGCCCAAGATTTGTGATTTTGAGCATTTTTTAATGCTGTATATCTTCTTATTTATTTATTTATTTTTGGCTGCATGGGTCTTAGTTGCTGTGCGCAGGCTTTCTCTAGATGTGGGGAGCAGCGTCTACACTTCGTTGTGGTATGCAGGCGTCTCATTGCGGTGGCTTCTCTTGTTGCGGAGCTTGGGCTCTAAGCATGTGGGCTTCAGTAGTTGTGGCTCGCAGGCTCTAGAGCACAGGCTCAGTAGTTGTGGCACACGGGCTTACCTGCTCCATGGCATGTGGGATCTTCCCAGACCACGGATCGAATCGATGTCCCCACATTGGCAGGTGGATTCTTAACCACTGTGCCACCAGAGATGTCCTTGTATGCCTTTTGTACAATTCCTGATCATATCATTTGCCTAATTTTTTAAAATTAATTATCCCTGTTTCCATCACTTAAGTCTAGGCATTGTGTAAAACAATAAATCTAGCCCTGCTTTGTAGCTTTTGCCAATTTCCAAGGTATAAATTCTCCCACTATGAAAGTGGGATGTGCTCAGAGAAGGAGCTGAAAAATTCTACTTGGGTCCCCTGGATGTTTGGTGGAAAACTAAACTTAGCATCCGGTTCATTATAAGGGGTTTTCACTCTCTGAACACTCTTCAAAGTTCTTTTCATCTTTCCCTTTCTGTAATTATTGACTGATGGTCTCCAATAGGTATTTACCATTCATGGAGTTCACCACCACTTGGGGCTGCTTTTCCAGACATCCCAATTGGTTGGTGGGGTGACTGTGGGTTTCTCCATCCCTGGTGAGGCTTCTCAGAAGGACTCGTGCCCAGGAACACCAGGTGGAAGGTCCTGCTGGTGACCATGGGGGAAGGTTCCCAAGGGAACCTGGTGAGGCCTTTTACTCAGGCCCACATGCTCCGGCCATGTTTGATCTGAGGTGGCATTTCAGGACAGCGGGGAAGGGGTGAGCCACGTACGGCACAGAGTGGGGGCGGCAGGAGGGCAGTGGTGGCCTGAGGACCCAGGAGACACCTAAAGGTGTTGGAGTCTGCCAAGGAGATTTAGGAAGGACCCTAAAGTTTCCATTGCTCATCCCTAAGGTGATGCCCTGCCCAGAGTTCTGGATCCCTCTTGCCATTGGAGGTCCCTGAGCAATGCAGGACAATGCAGGCAGGATGCAGGCTTGTTGACCTGCTGGCAACTCCCCACCTTCTGCCCCACCTGCCTGGTGTAAAGGCCAGGGATTTCCTCAATGAAATGGAAAAATCAAGGCTCAACCTCTGAGGCAAGAATCAAAGATTAAGTCTTTTTTTATTAAAATAAATTTATTTATTTATTTTTGGCTGCCTTGGGTCTTCATTGCTTCGTGCAGGCTTTCTCTAGTTGTGGTGAGTGGGGGCTACTCTTGGTTGCGGTGCATGGGCTTCTCATTGCGGTGGTTTCTCTTGTGGAGCTAGGGTTCTAGGTGCGCAGGCTTCAGTAGTTGTGGCACATGGGCTCTAGAGTGCAGGCTCAGTAGTTGTGGTGCACGGGCTTAGTTGCTCCTCAGCATGTGGGATCTTCCCGGACAAGGGCTCGAACCCGCCCCCTGCGTTGCCAGGCAGGTTCTTAACCACTGCACCACCAGGGAAGCCCAGAGATTAAGTCTTTGGAGCAAAGTAGAGACTCAATCTCAGTAGCAATTAGGTTGTCCAAGATACTTAGTTAAGGAAGAAATTAATGTCAGACAAGGAAGCACAGATCCAGGAACCTTAGTACTAAGCAGGATAAATGTCAAAAAATGACATGTAGACATAATTTTGAAATTACAGGAAATCAAAGATTTTTAAAATCCTAAAAGAAGCCAGAGGGGGAAAATACTCATTGAGGAATGAAGTTAAGAATTATATCCAATATCTCCTCAGAAACCATGCAAGCGAGGAGAGGTGTGAAATATTTAAAGTGCTGAGATGAAAAATAAGTCAACCTTGAATTCTGTACCATCAAAATTATCCTTCAGTAATGCAGGGAAACCAAAGCCTTTCAAAGACAAAAACTGAGGGAATTTGTTCCCAGTAAACCTACTGTCTTAGTCCATTTGGGATACTATAACAAAAACCCACAGACTTGTTAGTTTGTTTGTTTTGGTTTTTTGCGGTACGCAGACCTCTTACTGCTGTGGCCTCTCCCGTCGCGGAGCACAGGCTTCGGACGCACAGGCTCAGCACCCATGGCTCACGGGCCCAGCTGCTCCACGGCATGTGGGATCTTCCTGGACCGGGACACAAACCCATGTCCCCTGCATCGGCAGGCGGACTCTCAACCACTGTGCCACCAGGGAAGCCCGACTTGTTAGTTTATAAAAAAATAAACATTTTTTTCTCATATGTTTGGTGGCTGTGGAGTACAGGTTCCAACATGGTCGAGTTCTCTGGTGGGAACCCTCTTCCTGGTTCATAGCAGGTGGTTTCTTGCTGTGTCCTCATGTGATAGAAGGAGCTAGGGGCCTCTCTGGAGCGTCTTTTATAAAGGGACTAATTCCACCCGTGAGGGCTCTATCACCTTATGACTGAAGCATCTCTCAAAGTCCCCACCTCCTAATACTAGCATCTTTGGGGGTTATTCTTTCAACAGAGATTTTGGAGGGACAACACAAACATTCAGACCATAGCACCTGCCTTGCAAGAAATGTTTAAAAAACTTTAGAGATGACAAAAATGATATAAGTCAAAAAGTCCAATCTACATAAAGAAGAGCAGTGAAGAAGTAATAAATGAAGGAAAAATAAAAAAGTATTATTTTTCTTGTTCTTAATTGATCTAACAGATAACAATTTGAAGTAGTGATAAAAACAACATTCTATTATGTATGCTTATCTGTATGCATGTCTTGTGTGTGTGTGTGTGTATGCTTATGCTTTTATATAAGTGAAATGAATGACATCAATAATACAAGGGATTAGAGGGAAGAATTGGGATTATTTTATTATTATGAGGTACACTACATGAAGTGGAAAAAGCGTTACTTGAAAGTGGACTTGGATTAGTTGTCGATGTTTACTGCAAACTATAGGAACAGCTAAAAATATAACTGATATGCTAACAAGATAAAATGGAATCATAAAACACTCAGTGAAAACCACATAAAGCAGGTAAAGAGTGTGAGACAAAAATTCAAACAAAGAGCAAGGGCAACAAACACAAATTAGTAACAGATGTGGTATATATTAATCCAACTCTATTAGTAATCACTTTGAACAGCAGAAGACCAATTACAAGAGATTTTCAGAGTAGGTAGAAAACCAAGATCCTACTATATGTTGTCTATAGAAACTGTCTTAAGCTTCTAAGTTTGTAATAATTTGTTGCAAGGGCAATAGAAAATGAATAGAGGGGGAATTCCTGGTCAGGGTTAGGACTGGTCCAGTGGTTAGGACTCTGCACTTCCACTGCTGGGGGCCCGGGTTCAATTCCTGGTCAGGGAACTAAGATCCGGAAGCCCATGGCATGGACAAAAAAAAAAGGAAAATGAATAGGGGGCAGAAATGCAAAGAAATGAGGTAATTGAGAAAGTCAGAGTTAGCCATTCTAACTCTGAGTCAGAGTTAGAGTTAGCCATTAGAGTTAGAGTCAGAGTTAGCCATTCTAACTCTCTAAGTCAGAGAGTGCTCACTTTGAAGGTTCTGACTGTGTGACATGGTGGGGTCATGTCAGTGTGGTAAATAAAATGCTTTATTTACTGTGGCTTCATTGCTTAACAGTGTCCATCAGCTATTTGTCATCAGACAAAAGAATAATGACATATTAATGTTTCATCATAAAATTATTCATTTCTGACTGGGTTAGAAATGACCTTATGACTACTGGGGGCAAAAGTTAGTTGGTTATCTACATAGATAACTGGAAATCATTCAAGTCTCTGTCATTTACTGAAACATACCCTTGACGCTATTGTAAAGATTCTGGTATGGGAAGGACACAGTCTCATTACAGACTATTGCATGAACTTAATCACAATAAATATTTACAGAGTGTATTTAATTTTAGAAATATGCAATCATACTCCCAGTATAGTATGAGGGATTGGAATTAAGCTTTTAAATCCCACCATTGGCATAGAGACAGCTATAGATCAATGGAACAGAATATAGAGCCCAGAAATAAACATGTGCACATACGGTGAATTTGCTTACACCAAAGGTGTCAAGAATACACAATGAGGACTGGATTGTCTATTCAATAAATGGCGTTGGGGAACAGAGAGACACAAAAGAGCAAAACTGTAACCCTATCTTACACCATACACAAAAATCAACTCAAAATGGACGAAAGATTTGAACACATCACCTGGAACTATAAAACTTCTAGAAGAAAACATAGGGTGAAAGCTCCTTTTCATTTGCCTTGGCATTGATTTTTTTGGGTTTGACATAAAAAGCAAAGATAATAAAAGCAAAAATAAACAAGTGGGAGTACATCAATCGAAAAAGCGTCTGCATAGTAAAGGAAACCATCAACAAAATGAAATGGGAATATACAGAATGGCAGGAAATATTTGAAAATCATACATCTGATAAGGGGTTAATATCTAAAATATATAAAGAACTCATACAACTTAATAGCAAAGTAAATAATTTAAAAATGAGCAATGGAACTGTATAGACATATTTTCCAAAGAATACATAAAAATGGGCAACAAGTACATGGAAATGTGTTCAACATTACTAAATATGCAAAGCAAAGCCATAATGAAATATCACCACACACATTAGAATAGCAGTCATCAAAAAACAAGGGATAACAGTGTTAGGATGTTGAGAAATGTGAACCCTTGTCCACCGATTCTGGGAATGTAAATTAGTGCAACTACTGTGGAAAAAAGTAGAGAGTTTCCTCAAAAAATTAAAAATAGAACTACCCTACTATCCAGCAATTCCACATATGGGTATAATTCTAAAGGAAATGAAAACAGGATATTGATATGTGCTCTCCCATGTTCATTACAGCATTTTTCACAATTCCCAAGATACGGAGACAACCTAAGTGTCCATCAGTGGACGAATGGATAAAGAAGACGTGATATATATAGGGAGCCCATATATATATATGAATACTACATAGCCATGAGAAAGAAGGAGCTCTTGCCATTTGTGACAACATCAATGGACCTTTAATGCATTGTGCCACATGAAATAAGTGAAACAGAGAAAGACAAATACTGTATAGTATCACTTTTATGCAGAACCTTAAAAAGTCAAACTCATAGAAATAGAGAGTATAAATGCTACTGGGGTTAAGGGGGGCAGTGGAAGAAATCAGGAGAGGTTGGTGAAAGGAAACAAACTTTCAGGTATAAAATGAATAACGTCTGAGCATCTAATGTAAAACACGATGAGTATAGTGGATAACACTGTATTTTATAATTGATATATGCGTAGAGAGTATTACTTAAATGTTTTCTCTCTCACACACACACAAGATGAATATATGAGGTGATGTCTTAATTAAATAGATGGGGGGATTGTTTTCAATGTATACATATGTCAAATCAGCACGATGTACACATTGGTGTCTTATAGTTTTATATTATAACTCAGTAAATCTGATTAAAAAATAAAATAACAAAATGAAACCATAAATAAGTCAACCCGCCAGACATGTCTTTTTTTTTTTTCTTTTTAATCTTTTGGCTGTGCAGCATGTGGGAGGATCCCAGTTGCCAGACCAGGGATTGAGCCCTCACCCCCTGCACTGGAAGTGCTGAGTCTTAACCACTAGACCGCCAGGGAAGTCCCCAGACATGTCTTTCTTGATCAAACTAACAAATATCACACCTATTTGACACTTCCTACTTTTAAATTATCTGACAGATTTGTAGGAAGACCCTGATTTGTAGAAAGGGAGTTATATGAATTATTCACTGAAATGAGGAATCCAAACTTATTCCAAATCTTTCAGAGATTTGTATTCCCCAACTCATTTTATGGTACTAGCATAGCATTCTCATAAAACTTATTAAATTTAGCTGCACTTCCAGAATGTAGAACAAGTTAAAAGCATCTCAGTAATTCAAGAATGGTTTAGTATTAGAAAATACATTAATAACATTCAATATACTAATGAATTATAAAACGTTTATCTTAATAAATGCAGAAAAATAGATCAATTCACATTAGAAAACAACACCACAACTATGCAGAAAAATATATATATCAGTAATTAGTCAAAATGTATCAAAGAAAACACTACAATAAACCAGCATTTTAGTAATAAATCAGAGATTTTGGTTTAAAATTAGCAAGCAAACAAGGCTCTCATTATTAGTGCTTATATTAAATATACTGGACATTCTAGCTGGTGCTATGACACAGACAATAAAGAATTAAAATAACTGGAAAACGATTTACAGACCTTTAATTTATATCAAAATGTACGATTATCTACATAGAAGAATTTCAAAAAATTACGTCGTGAATATCTGGCATATTTACACTTCCTCAAGTTTGCCATATTTAAGATTAGTATCCGGAAATAAATTACAATTCTACAAATGAGAATCATAACGGCATGAAGGAAATGTTTTTAAATGTTTGCCTTATAACCAAGAAAAATTTACAAATACTCAGGATAAAATGAACAAAATGTTTCGTTACAGAATTTGCACTGCTGCCCCTGCCATCCTGGGAAGGATTTGTCATCCTAATTCATGGCCTGGATGCCTAATGGCGATCAGCTGCAGAACGCATCCCTACCATCCTTACGTTTGGCCCCTTTTAAGAGGGTCGAGTCACTGCTCTGGCCGTGGACAGGGAGGAGTCATTTCCTGGCGCCCTTTGAGGTGGACCCTGGCCTTTTTTCCTGGAAACTGGGAACTGCAGGATCCAGAGTGCCCTGCGTTGAAGGCTGCGTCGCTGAGCCAGTGAAGGCGCAGAAAAAGGGATTTCCGTTTGGTCACAACTCGTAGGGGACGGGACTTCCGGCCTCCTCCCCGAGGCGGCCATTTTTTTTCTTTTTTTTTTTTTTTTTGCGGTACGCGGGCCTCTCACTGTTGTGGCCTCTCCCGTTGCGGAGCACAGGCTCCGGACGCGCAGGCTCAGTGGCCATGGCTCACGGGCCCAGCCGCTCCGTGGCATGTGGGATCTTCCCGGACCGGGACACGAACCCACGTCCCCTGCATCGGCAGGCGGTCTCTCAACCACTGCGCCACCAGGGAAGCCCCCAAAGTAGGCATTTTAACTGCTCTGGTTCTGTTCAGCTCCGGAGCGCTGTGTCAGGACCGGAGTGACTGGAACGGGAGGTCCGGGAGGAGGCGCTGTCCCCGAGGCACAGAGGCGGATCTGAAGTTCGGCGACGCCGCCTGGTGTGCCCGGCGCCAGGCCCGTGAGACGGACCGCTATGCCCGCGTCCCCCAGACTCTTCCGCCGCTCCCGGCCCCGCTCCGCCCACAGTCCGATGGCGGCGGCCTTGAAGTACCCGACTTAGGTAAACGCTCGTTCCCCGGGCCCTCACACCCCTCACTCCACCGGACATTAAAGCCCCGAGTGCGGGGCGCCTGCTCACATGCCCGCAGCCCAGGCCACGGTGCACAGGACAGTGAAGCGGTCGTGGGTGGGGCCCTGTTTATGACAGCGTGATGGCACGTGGGAGAGGTCACAGGCAGAGGCACCTGCAGATGCGAAGGCTTGGAAATCGGCCTGAGGCGGGAGGATTCAGGAAACCTAGGGTCAGCTTTCTGCTTACAGGGAACAGTGTTAGTGGAGTTAGACCTGGTGTAACCGACCCAGGATTGTACTTTATTGTGAGGATTCTAAAGGCCATGGGGTGTTTCGAATAAAGGAAGATAGTATCTCCCATCAGAGGTTAGAGCATTCCCAAGAGCCGTTTAAAGGAAGAACAGGGTGGAGAGGGTTGATAAGGACATTGAGGTCCTAGGAGGTTGAATCTTTGTTCAGGGTCCCACAGCTGGTAAGAGGCAACACTAAGCATTGAGGCCCTGAAGTTAGTCAGCCAGCCTGAGGTCACCTGGCTCCAAGGCCAGGCAAGAGTACATACAGTGAGCCCCTCAAATCCCACCATGGGCGCATTCCTTTAGGACCTGCCTCTTCACTCAGGTTCTCACGGTTAGAGAAGTGCCTATGGAACCTGCACAGGGAAGTAGAGGGTGTCCCATTGCCTCACCAGCCCTGCTTTCACCCCTATGTTCCCTGGAATTGTGGTGTCCTGAGATGCTTGATGCCATTTCTCCCCCTCCTTGAGTCTGGGGATGCAGAAAAACTCCAAGCCCAGTGTCCCAAGTCCATGCTACAATTATATGGAGGTGTTCCCATTTCTGGCAACCATTGTAAACAGGTGTGTATGGCTAACCCAAGACATGGTACCAGGATGTGCAAATGCTTAGAGGTAAAATTGAGCTCAGGAATATTCAGGAACCACAGGTATCCTCTCTTTACAGGTAGGAATAAATAGTAGGTGGTTTGGAGTCAGGAGGGGAACAACTGCCTGAGATGTCAGGTGTGTGTTCTAGAGGTTTGGCTCACGGTAGGGAGGGATGTGACCAAGGCCTTAACAGGCTTCATTTGGGTTTAGAATGGAAAACAGACTGTGGGCTTGAGAGAGGAAGGAGCATCATTGTGGAGGCTACTATCATAGTCCAGGTGAGGGTTAATGGAGCAGGGGCGTGCCTTAGGAAAAGTGGTTGTATTCTGGCTGCATGTTTTTAAAGGGGACAGCTAGATTTCTAACATGTGTGGTGAGGGAGTGAAACGCAGGGATCAATGATGACCCCTGGCTTTGCAGCTGTAGGGTTGGAAGCTGCATCAGTTGAGATGAGCAAGTTGGTAGTAGGTGTAATATTCACTGGGTTTAGCAGGAGCTTTTTTTGGACCATGTTAAGAGTCTGAGATATTTCAGACACCACTGAATAAAGGCATCAAATGAACATCTAACATACAGGTTTGGAATTCTTGGGAGTGGTTCAGGTTAGAGACATCCAAAATGTAACTAGAGTGTGGACCAAGGTGAATGACCTGTGGCTCACATTAGGAGAGGCAAGCTTCGGGTTGTGGTGGCAAAGCTTTTAGGGGGAGAGGTGTGGAGGGTGGGGTCAGAGGATTGGGTCTCATGCTTGTGTACCTGGGTGATGGTGTCAGCCTTCATAAATGTAGGTAAATGGCCATGAAGGTTTGGTGTATGAGACAAGAAATTCTGACAGGTGGCCAGGGCTTCCAAGAGAAGAGTGGACATGAGATGGATGTAGAAGAAAGGGGTAATTCATGCATATGACACTCAGGCCAGATCTGGTGCTTATTCACCACTATATAGGCTCACCAAGATTTGTGAGGACTTTGGTAGGGCCTGGGGTGCTTCATTCAACCTGGTATATATGGCCATGAGCAAATAAGGTCATCTGTGAGAATCACTAGGCTTGGGGAGGGTGAGTAATGGGGCTGGAGTATGAATGAAGGTAAGGGAGCAGAGAAGTGTCATTGCCGAGGGACAGGAAGGGCAGCACAGAAGTAGCATGGGACTATGAGTATCTGAGATCCACACGTGGTTCTATTCCTTAAATTTGAGGCAAGGATCAGAGTCATGCAGTAAGGCATTTATAGATGATTTCTGATGCTGCCATTGGGAATTGTGGGAGGTCTGTGGTCATATTGGGTCCTGTTTGACTTTACCAGTTGTACTGTGGATGCTGTCTGCCGAGTTGTGGTGTAAGGCCTAAACCCAATATGATGTGCTTCCTTCACGCTTGGTGAAACCTGGGTGCCCTCAAATGGCCTGAGTGCAAGTTCCTCTCCCCACAGTGTTCCTTCAGATAACGTCTCCTAACCTAACAACCATTTTTACAAAGCAAACCAGGAGCTTCTTTGTATCAGGTATCAGTTCCCTACCAGCCCTCAGAATTGTTCAGATAAGACAATCACATCCTCCTTGGAACATCCCAACCCCTTCATCCTAGAAAGGTTCCATCCCACAGCCCCTGTGTGTGTTGTTTTTGCCCATGTACGCCTTTGTGGTGAGTGGTGTCCTATTCTCAGAGGTGTGAATTTATGTGATTAAGAAACTGCTGTCAGTCTCATCGGTCCAGTCTCAGGTGTCATGTGTTAGGCCACCATCATAGCCCTGTGGTGGGGTTAGGAGGAACTGATTTAAATACAAGTAACATGGGGAGAGGAGGGAGATGACTATGGTGTGGGAGAGTGAGGTGTTGGTGGCCATGGTCATGTGTGGCTGTGGGATACTGAGACTGAGGGATGTACAGTTTAAGGAGTGATGTGTGCTTGAAGAGGGAACATGTCTGATGGTTCCAGGGCACTGCATTGATAATTTCAGGATGATGGCCACACCAGGGGAATTGCTTGTCAGGAGGGGGTGGATCCCTTTATGCCAGGCCTATAGCTGAGCTATATGTTCATCCACCTGCCTCTTCTTCTGGTTGTTGTACCTAGTGATCAGTGGGCCCGTGGGGAGAAAACCACACCATGGTGTCAGGGCCTGATTGATCCTCTGATTTGGGAAGCTTGGGTGATGGATAGTCATAGGGTAGATGTGTGGGGAAATAGATTGTGACTTCTCAGAAGTGGACTGTTTGTGGTTTTATCTGTCACCATCATGGCAGGTCAGTGTGAACTTTGAAGATGTAGCTGTGACCTTTTCTTGGGAGGAATGGGGTCTCCTTGATGAGGCTCAAAGATACCTGTACCATGATGTGATGCTGGAGAACTTGGCACTTATAACCTCCCTGGGTAAGAACCTCAAACCTTTCCCCATGTCCTGAACTAGTCTCTGCCCTTTCCTTTTCCCCAGAGACAAGTCTGTCCTTTTCATGTCAGGACCATTGTCACTGCTTTTTTCCCCCAATTCCCTAAGTTGTTGCTGTGGTTGGTTGGGCTGAGATGTTTGCACTGCCATCTGTTCTCCTTGAATAGGCCCCATATCTGCTTCTCTACAGCCTTCCCTGGAAGGATCCAGGGTCAGGAATCTTCCACTCAGCCTAATGTATCCCACCATACTTGCCCTCTTCCTTCTGGGTGATGTTGTCCAGATGCATGTCATCCTTGCGCCTCAGATTCTACTTCCTTCTTTTCACTGACATTTCCTCATGACTGCCTGTGCTGGGAATTAATTCTCTGATGTAGACCATGGACTTCTTGCAAGACCCCTTTCCAAAGTTCTCTTAATAGTATTTAGATGTTTTTCTCTGGCCTATGATGTGATGAGTATGGGTCAGCTGCTCATAGGTGGTATCTTTCCCCTGTTATTTTCATCATCCAGGTCCCATACACTTGTTCATTTTGGAAGTGGGGTGGAGAGCCCTTATTTGTCCACAGGATGGATATGAATTCAGACTCAGCCAAATGGGCTCAAAGGGCTGCTGTACAGTAGCACTATGGGAGTGTATGATAGCCCTGTGTTCAAGTGATACCAGAAATTTGTTCTGTTTGACTAGTGTTTTGATGCTACTTCCAGTGGCCACACCTTATTTTTGCTTTTTCTGCCCCATTCTTAACAGTGCTGACTTGTCAATTCTGCACTGTGATTCTTCCAATTTTATTCCAGCCTGTGGTTAATCCTCACGTCTCTAAACTCCCTGTATCACCCACTTTTCTCACTGCTTTATCTGTGCATTCTCTAACGTTGACCCATATATTTTCTATAATCAAACATGTACCCATTCTTAAAATGTTCCTGACCAACAGCTGTTCTGTTGCAGTCCCGTTTTCTTGGGCCTGGAAATACCCATCTACATTGCAGTCATGTGTTAGCAGCAGACAAGGTCCTGCTGACAGTTGTTTGTAACTAATTTTTTAACCGTCGACTTTAATTTTTCACCCTGCCTCTCCTCCCTATGACACATCATATGGTTGTGTCTTTTCTCTCATGTGGTCTTCCCCCATCCTGTGGCCTTTATAGCCCAGTATTGCTAACAACCATGTCATCAAATTGAACCCAACTCTGTGTTCTTGTAAATAATCACACAAACTCATTCATGTGTTTGTCAGACACACACTGGTGTGTGGGCTCCCCCCTCCCACGGAAATCAACATGTACTTCACCAACATTTCTTGCTTTTATGTTGTTGCCATGAAGTGGAGAATGAGAAGGCTTCTTTTGAGCAGCGTACTTCTATTCAAAGAGTGTCACAGATCAGGAGTCCCAAGGCAAATCTGTCCTTCAAAAAGGCCCACCCTTGTGAAATATGTGTCCAGATATTGAGAGACTTTTTGTACTTGAATGAATATCAAGGAACACATTCAAAGCAGAAATTACATAGGTGTGAAACATGTGGGAAACAATTGTATGTAAGCATAACCTTCATCAGCATCAGAAGCAGTGCATCGGGGAGAAACCCTTCAGAAGAGATGTGGACAGAGCCTCATTTGTGAAGAACTGCAAGTACCATGTGTCAGGGAAGCCATTAGTCTTCAGGGTGGTTGGGAAGGACTTCTTGGCCAGCTCTCAGTTTCTCCAGCAATGGGCTACTCACACTGGGAGAGGTCGAACAGCAGAGCCGAGTGTGGGATGACCTTTCAGAGGGGAAAAACTTATCATAACTGGAAAGAATGCACAAAAGCTTTCAGCCCCAAACACACACTTGTTCAGCACCAGAGACTCCTCACTAGAGAAAGATGTTTTATGTGAAATCAGTGTGAGAGAAGCTGTAACGCCAGTCAGCATCAGAAAGTTTACCATGGAGAAAACTTTTGAACCTGGGGAACATGGGATATTATTTAACAGAAAGTCCAACCTCATTGAACACCAGAGAAGTAACACTAGAGATAGGCCTTATGAATGTACAGAATATGGGAAATCATTTACTAAGTGCTCCAACCTCATTGAACACCAGAGATATAACACTAGAGATAGGCCTTATGAATGTACATAATGTGGGAAATCATTTACTCAGTGCTCCAACCTCTTTACACACAAGAGAGTTCACATGAAACGAAAGCCATATGAATGTGATGAATATACAAAATCGTTTAGCCAAAGCTCTACCTTCCTTCAACATCGGAGAATTCACACTAGGGAAAGGCCTTATGAGTGCAATGAATGTGGTAGAACTTTTACACAAAACTCTGTGCTCCTTCAGCATCAGAGATTTCACACTGGATCAAGACCTTATGAATGCACTGAATGTGGAAAATCCTTTGCTGTAAACTCCAGACTCATTAAACATAGGAGAGTTCATACTGGAGAAAGGCCTTATAAATGCAGTGAATGTGGAAAAACATTTTGCCAAAGCTCTTCATTCCTCCGACATCAGAGAGTTCACACTGGAGAAAGGCCTTATGAGTGTGGGGAGTGTGGAAAATCATTTAGGCGAAAGCCCAACCTTATTCAACATTGGAGAGTCCATACTAGAGAAAGACCTTATAAGTGTGGGAAATGTGGGAAATTACTTAGCAACAAGTCCCATCTCATTGAACACCAGAGAGTTCACACTGGTGAAAGGCCATATGAGTGTGGGGAATGTAGGAAATTCTTTAGCAAGAAATCCCACTTCATTATACATCAGAGAGTTCACACCAGGGAAAGGCCATATAAATGCAACGAATGCGGGAAATCATTTAGCCAAAACTCTGCACTCCTTCAACATCAGAGAATTCACACTGGAGAAAGGCCTTATGAGTGCAGCAAATGTGGGAAAACTTTTAATCAAAGCTCTTTGTCAACCAGAGACTTCACACTGGTTCAAGGCCTTATGAGTGCACTGAATGTGGAAAATCCTTTGCTGATAATTCAGCCTTCATTAAACACAGGAGAATTCACACTGGAGAAAGGCCTTATGAGTGCAGTGAGTGTGGGAAAGCATTTGCCCAAAGTTCTTCAGTCCTTCGACATCAGAGAGTTCACTGGAGAAAACTCATAAAAGTAAAGAAAATTTGGGAAGTTGGTTAGCCCAAGCTCTGTTTTTCAACATCAGAGAACTCACACTGGATCAAAGCCATATAAGTGCTGTGAATGTGGGAAATCCTTTGCTAAAAACTCCAGGTTCATTAAACACAGGAGTGTCCACACTGCAGAAAGTCCGTATGTTGTAGGAAATGTTGGAAATCCTTTACCTAAAACTACAGTCTCATAGAACACATAATGTTCACATTGGTTAATGGGCTTACGGATGTGATAAGTGTGGGAAACCTTTAGCCAAACTGTAGCCTCATTTCACACTGGAGAGTTCACAGCCTTCAGTCTTATTTCATCGGATACCACAAAGTTCACTTCAGAAAAAGAGTAGTTGTGCAGGGATGGATTGTTCAATATAACACTGGGGAGATCCCTTATGAGGGTGCTATCTGCCAATACACCCAATAAACCACTTAAATTCCAGGTTTATGGGAGCTTCAGTGCATTTCTTAACCTGCCCAGGCCCTAACCAGGTTTACATCATTGCCAGTTCCATAGCAAAAGCCATTTCACCACTACTATGTGGCAGGTGCTCATGATGTGCATCATTGAACCACCCCACCGAGTCCAGGGAAGGAAACCTTGATGTTGTCTTGTTTGTGGGAGTCTTTATAATCCTGAGCACTCATTCCTTTCTAATTTGTTTGATGGGTTACCTCACTGATCTGACCAATTTTTGGCCTAGAGGACTCTGCTGGTGACTTGCAACCGGGACTACTTTTTTCAGGGATGTTGTTAGTCTCACGTGACTGCTGTGATGGGATTTTCCTGTGCTTCATGTCTCCAATCCAGGAATAGCCTTCTTCCCATTGTACTGGTTGGTGTGAAAATGGAGGCCTTACTGTTTAAGCTCCTTTAATCTCGGGATTCTGTACACTGTGGTGATTTGAAAACAACTGAGTTGTGACAACAGGGCTGAAGAGCTTTCTTGTGGGATCCCAAATTCTGTGTGCCTCAGAGGGAACAATATGATGTAGAGTATACTTCTCTCTAGTTTTGTCCTAGTTGGCATTGCTGCCCAAGGCCTCCAAGAAAAGACTGCAGGGATGTGATCCTTATCTGTAACCTGGATGCGTTGGTATTTTGTTGGTTCAGAGGTCAGTCTGTAGAGGGGCTGTTGTGATAACCTTTGGTGCTTCCTAAAGCAAGAAGAAATTGTCTTGTTCACAGGGAGTATTGCATTGTGTCCAGGTGGTAAAGGAAATCTGTTTCCCAGGTCTTGCGTTGGAGCCATGTACCCTCATGTCCAGAATTCCAGATAGTGGCAGCATAGGTTATATGATTGTATGGGCAGGGAAATCATTTGTTACAGGGACACTGGTTTTATAGGGAGGGGAATAGACTGCCACAAGATTGTTGGAATGTGTCTGTTTTGAACGGACCTCCACAATGTTCCAGTCCCTATAGCTATGAAGGATGAGCAGGTGCAGAAATTCTCATGGCCTCCAGAACTGTGTATTTTGTGTAGGGAGGCTGTTGCGAGAGGAAAAATTTATAAATGTTCTGTGAATTCCTGTAGCACGTGTGCGTGTTCACCTCAAATCTCTTGCTGTGTAGGAAAATGAGGATAGTGAAGATGAGTTGTGCCCTTTGTAACCCAGCCTGCATTCCCATTGAATTTGGTGGAAATTGCCTTGTTGCTTCTGATATTTGCCACCACTAAGGCAAGGTATCCCTCCCAGACATGAGGAAAGAGTTGGTGGAATCAGTAGAGGTTTGCCAAACTAATTTTCCAGAATTGTAGGAAATCTAGCTTTCTGTTTTGAATCATATTTTCAGAGCTTTAGTAAGGTATAAGTGACATACAACAAACTGATTATATTTAAACTTAACATTTTGACAAGTTTTGACATTCATGTAAATCCATAAAAGCACCACCACAATCATAATAATGAGCCTCTCCATCATCCTCTGTTTTACTTCATGCCCTTTAATAATGTCTCCTTCTGTACTATCTCTGCTCTCCAGGCAAGCATTTGTTTACTTTCCATTATAATAGATTAGCTTCCATTTTAGAATTGTATATGATTCTACTCATAAAGTGTTTACACTTTTTTTCCTTTGAGTAGCCTCATGTGGCTTACTCATTTTGATAGTCATCAATGGTGCTTAAATGAGTAGTTGGTCTTTTTTTTTGTATTGCTTAGAAGTATGACAGTTTGTGGGTGTACCACTATTTGTTTATTCTTTTGTCTTTTTATGCATATTTGAGTTCTTTCCAGTTTCTGATTGTTGCAAATAAACCTGCTAAGATATTTGAATCTAGTTCTTCGCATACATGTTTCATTTATCTTGTGTTAATTTGGCGGTGGGGGGTGGGGTGGAGGTGGGGGCGGGTGCAATACCTGAGTTACAGGGTAAGTGGGTAGCTAACTTTTTAAGAAATTGCAAATTGTGATCTTTTGTATTCCTGCTAGCAGTGTATGAGACATACAGTTTTTCCATATCCTTGCCAGTAGTGGGTATGGTTAGCCTTTGAAAATGTTAACCTTTTAAATAAGTCTGTAACTGTATCCCACTATGGTTTAGTTGCCTTTCCCTGATGTTGCATGATGTTGAGCATTTTTTCATTTGTTTACAGGCATACCTCAGAAATATGATGAGTTGGGTTTTAGATCACTGCAATAAAGCCAGTATCACAATAAAGCAAGTCACATGAAGTTTTTGACTTTCTAGTGCATGTAAAAGTAATGTTTATGCTATACTGTAGTCTGTTAGGTGTACAATAGCATTATGTCTAAAAAAAATACATACCTTAATTTAAAAATACTTTATTGCTAAAAATGTTGACTATCATCTGAGCCTTTAGCTAGTTGTAAGGTTTTTGCAGTAGTAACATCAGAGATCACAGATCACCATAAGAAATATAATAATGATGATAATGTTTGCAGTATTGCAAGAATTACCAAGATGTGACACAGACATGAAGCAAGCAAATGCTGTTGGAAACATGGCACCAGTAGACTTGCTCAATATAGAGTTGCCAGAAACCTTCAATTAAAAACAAACAAACAAACATCTGCAAAGTGCAGTAAAGCGGAGTGCAATAAAACAAAGTATGCCTGTATTTGCCAGTTGTATGTTGTTTTTGGTAAAATATCTATGCATATCTATTGCTTGTTTTTTAAAATGAAATTTGGGAGAATTTCCTGGTGGTCCAGTGGTTAGGACTGCACTTTCACTGCTGAGGGCCCAGGTTAGTTCTCTGGTCAGGGAACTAAGACCCCGCAATCTGCAGCCAAAAATAAATATATAAATAAAAAGAATTAAAAACAAAAAAAAGAATTTTGGCAGTTTCTCTCTCTCTCTCTCTTTCTCTCTCTCTCTTTTTTAAGGAGACAGGCTTATTATTTATTTTTTTATTTTTTTGTGGTACGCGGGCCTCTCACTGCTGTGGCCTCTCCCCTTGCGGAGCACAGGCTCCGGACGTGCAGGCTCAGCGGCCATGGCTCACGGGCCCAGCCGCTCCGCAGCATGTGGGATCCTCCCAGACTGGGGCACGAACCCGTGTCCCCTGCATCAGCAGGCGGACTCTCAACCACTGCGCCACGAGGGAAGCCCTTATTATTTATTTTTATTTGTTTGCACCCAGTCTTAGTTGCAGCAGGTGGGCTTCTTAGTTGCAGCAGGTGGGCTCCTTTGTTGTGGCATGTGAACTCTTAGTTGCAGCATACATGTGGGATCTAGTTCCCTGATCAGGTATTGAACCTGGGCTCCCCACATTGCGAGCACATAGTCTTATTTACTGAGACACCAGGGAAGTCCTAGCAGTTTCTCTTTTTTTCTAGCAATTAAGAAGATAGTGAAACAACAAAAACTTATGTTGGAACTTTATTCATTCTTCAGTAATGTGACTTCTTTGCTATAAAAATTATTGTTTTTGAATACGGGAGTATTTCATAAATATTTTGTGTACTGTACACAACGTAGTGGCCACATACAGCATCTATTTTTTAAGTTTAATTGTTAACATTCTTGATCACTTCTTAGGTCTAGATATTCAGCACTGTCAAGCCATGATTTGTAGATCTGAATAAATAGGCTTTGAGTGTTCTCATGTGGTTGGCCTTTATTTCCACAGGTCTTAGGACACATTCCACAAAATACGTGTAGTCAAAATTCTGTGTTATAAATTGATTTGAAATAGTTTTTGACTGTGATTACACAAGTATTTATTTCATACAGCATTTAGTTTGTTGTATTTCATTTTCTATTTTAGGTTATTGACATTTTAGCAACTAATGGATCCACTTAAGAAGATACCCTTGACTAACATCTTTCAAGGAGGCATTGTTATTCTAAATTGCATTTGGAAGCCTCATCACACCGCGTATAGAAAGTGGGCCATTTGTTAATCAGAATTTCCTCCCCTCCCCTCCCCTCCCCTCCTCTCCCCTCCTAGTATCACTTAGGGGGACTTGCTTCAGATAATTTATGAATAAGTTAAAACTTCCTCACTGGTCAATCTGCCTAAATCTTGCCCCTTTTCTTCTTATATCCCACCACCTTTCCTTTCTTTTCTTTTCCTCTTCAGTATTCTCCTAATCTGGCTCAAGTAGCTCAGTGTCCTTTTTTTTTTTTTTTTGCCAGGCAGCACCCTAACCAGGGATCAAACCCGAGCCCCCTGCAGTGGAAGTGCGGAGTCCTAGCCACTGGACTGCCAAGGAATTCCTGCTCAATGTCCCTTGAATTTGCAATTTCCACATGGAGGAAGCCCTCCTGCATGGACATTCAACTTGGTTGTGTTCTAATCTCTGGCATTGTCAAAGACTTCCTAAATCCCAGGTTGGAAAAGAAAGTTTATTAGAACATTCATTTCTGTGTACACACAGTCCAGGGATCAGTCACTTCTTTTGACTGAGTTGAGAAAAACAGGAATATCGGTTGAAAAATCTCTTAGAGGTTTCCTGAAAAGGATTTGAAGATTAATGAAACTTTATGGAGTTTAAGGATTAAAAACTATACAACCGAAAACAAAAGTTTTGAAAAAGACACTGGAAAATGTAAGAAATTATACTAACCTAGTAAAGGAAAGAAATATTAGACTTCTAATGATTTTGATGTAGTCAGCTCTTTACATTGCTAAACATAATCTTGCTCAAAGCTGTTTTCTCAAGGAAAAGTTGAAAAAGTATAATTTTTAATAATGGCATTGACTTCTAGGTTACCAGGTAAGAAGAAACAGGAAACTCTCAGAGCTTTTGCATAATTTCAAGTGTCTTTAAACATTTGGTTTATGTACATAGATATTTATAAATTATATTTTTGAAAGTTTCTACAGTATCCCTACCAGGATGACTTTTTTTTTTTTGCGGTACGCGGGCCTCTCACTGTTCTGGCCTCCTGTTGTGGAGCACAGGGTCCGGATGCACAGGCTCAACGGCCATGGCTCACGGGCCCAGCCGCTCCGCGGCATGTGGGATCTTCCCAGACCGGGGCACGAACCCGCATCCCCTGCATCGGCAGGCGGACTCTCAACCACTGCGCCACCAGGGAAGCCCCAGGATGACTTTTTTTTTAATGTACTACATTTATTTTGTACAATACGGTGGTTACAAGTAACCAGATCTATCTATACATACCAATATAGAAGCCCAAGATATATGTAATAAGTGAAAATACAGAATACAGACAGCTTGATATTTTGTATCAAGACCAGAAACACCAGAACAATACCATTGTTTAAAAACACCAGAACCCTAATGGGTTCCCATAAGGGAACCCATTGTTCCCTTATGACACTAGGTGGCCACGTGAAGGATGGATGGGTATATAGACTCGCGGTGCTGGCTGTCTCTGTAGAGAACAGGAGGGAACAGGACAGCGACAGCTGCTTAAAGGAACTTGGCTTACATCGCAATGTGTTATTTCTTTTTTCAAAAAAGGGGGGGAATATTACTTCTGGGTGGCAGGGATGTGGACGTTTATTATCTGTCCTTTTTGGTTACTTTCCAACTTTTCGTCTGCAGTGAACTTCCTCTGCGCTCAACCACATGCTCTGCTCCAGCACTGGAACGAACACTGGCAGTGCTGGACACACTAAGGACAGCATGATCCTGAAATTGAAATATGACTACACGTGATTTTAGCCTTAACTGACAGCCTCAGTCCTACCCTCTGTGAGCTGAGACTCACAGCATTCATCAATATGATAATTTAAAAGCAAACTGCATGGAAAACACGTTCTCCATTTACATGAGGGCCTCAGAGGGACCCATCTTTTGTACAGAATTAAGGTAACCAAACTCCCTTTTCTCCAGTGCCATCTGGTGGAAAAGAGAGGAAACCTCATCTGTACCTTCCACAAAAAAACCACGGTTCTTTTCAGTGAAACCCCTCTTTTATTCTGGGGCTACTGTGAAGCAACCGTTTACTTTCTTTAGTGCCATCTTCAAACTAAATTCTTCAGCTTACAGCTTAGATAAGAAAGATCTGCTCTTTCCTCTTCCTCCGCTCAAATTCCTTCTTTAAAAATTTTGTAATCAGATGATGCTTCTTCCTCACGAGACTATTCTGTAACCACAATCCACATTCATCTGCATCTCAAACCCTGCAGCGTAAACAATTCCAACAGTTGATTTCTGTATTAAACATTTAGTGTCGTTTGCTTTTACATAAACTATGACGGCAAACATTTCTCCTTTAAAGAACTTTTTGAATATAACATATTTTCACATAAATATGGAGTGGAAATTACAAATAGTTCCCTCTTCCAAGAACTGGATGAGACAGTAAAAAAGAAAACATACAGTATCTTACCAAAAGCCAATAAAATAGGCCAGATTTTTCAGACATTAAAGAAAAATACCCAAAAAACCAGGACATTAAAAAAGCAAAAAAAAAAAAAAAAAGTAACAGGATTATTAATCCCCCAGTTTGCAATACTCAGTTCCTTCGTCCATTTACAATCCAGAGATGTCACTGAGCAGGACAGTAAAATTACCCTGGAAAATTCCAACTGTACTCACAAAAAAGAAGTCAATTCTCAATGGTTTTCCATTAGTGTTTCATGTGACTCTGATTCCATTCGAGCTTTATAACCTGCTATAACGGACAGCTTTTAAACTGTTTCCAAGTCTGCATTAGCAGAGAGTGGAAATAAAGTCAAAGGCACTCCCTCAGAGGTTCACATTTGTTAGATTTCGATGCAGATTTAAATTTAGTGAATTTTGGTCACCCTGGTCAGGTGGCCCTGTGGGTTCACACACACACACTGGGTGGTTGGTTTCACTTCTTCTTTCTCAAAGTTTATGATAAAGACACTCATCCCTGTATTGGGGCTGACTGATGTGAGTTCGGACCTGCTCAGGGTCACCGGGAAGGAACACTTAAGGTCGGTCAGGAAATAATCCAACAGGCTTCTCATGTAGGGGCCGTGACTCACAACTAAGACACTGGCCACTAACCCTGGAACACTGCTGTCCAAATTAAACCTGGAGACACACTTTTCCCCTAAAGGAAATATCTCTGCCAAAGAACTTTCCAGACAGTCGCTCGGGGCTTCTTGGGAAATCTGTTCATTCTGACCTGCTTCTTTCAGGATCAGCTGACAAAGAAATTCAAAGAAGTCTTTTCCACGCATTTTCACCTGGTCCAAAGTCTCTCCTCCGGGCGGTGTGAACACAGGGCACTCCTGCCCAGCTGCTTTGGCCATGGCCCTTAGCTCACTCAGCGGCCAGCCTTCTGCAACCCCGTATTTACTTTCTCGAAGTCTTGAATCATACTTTACTGTCATATCTTTGCAAAATTTGCTCTTCTCCAAAATTCCATGCACGGTCTGCTTTGTCCTCATGAGGTCACTGGAGAAAATGTGAGTAAACTTCACGTTATTAAGAAATATGCCAGCAGCAGCTGCTTGTTTAAATCCAGTTTCTGAAAGAGGCTCATCTATTCCTTGTCCTTGAAGGATTTCTCCTTGTTAAGTCTTATTTCTCCATGCCGGACCACTGTCAGAGCGAAGCGCGTCATCCCGCCAGCGCCGGGACAGAGCGAAGCAAAGGCCGCGCACGCCGCCTGAACGTCACCCGCACTCCGCACAAGCCACCCGGCACTGCCCAGGATGACTTTTTGAACAAACAACAGTGATTTCATAATTTCAATTTTAAAACAGAACGTACATCTTCTACTACCATGGGAAAAAAATTGTCACAGTATTGTAGTTTATAGAAGACTAAAATTTAATTTCTAAAGATTTGAAATTTACAAATATACTACATTGGGTTTATGGGTCAGCTAAGTTAATATCTCCACAAATAATTGTGTCTGCTCAGTTCAGCATCTTGACACAAAGTGCCCTTCATTCTCTCTCCACCCTCTACCTCAGTTTCCTGAATGCTCACACCGCTTCCCACTACTTGTCCTTCACATGTACTTTTCCCTGTCTTTGGTGTATTCTTCTCAACACTCTACAGTTAGTAAGTCACCAAAGAATAAAAAAATATATCTTCAGAGGATTTTCCCAGAGCTTTTAGACTCGGTCAGGTGCACTGGGGTGGTGGTATGACATCAGGCAGGGCCTGACTTTTCCGTGTCTCCTTGTCCCGAGCTGTACGCGAGGGGAGCAAGGATAATGCTTATCCTCTGGAGCTGTTAAGACACGCAATGGGCCAGAGCGCATCAGATGTTTTGCACCCAGCTTGTGCTCACATGAATGGCATCTGCTATTGGTTTTGTTAGGCAGTTTTGGCGCAGACTCTTTACAAGGTATTAACTTTGGATGAGTGCCTTCAATAACCCAGACCTCCAGTTTTCTCATCATTAAAAAAGAAAAGCATGAATTTGACAATAGAGGAATGCTTACCCTGGAGAATGGTGAAGATTGAAAGAGCTAATGTTTAACATGCTTAATACTAGTGTCTTATGAGTCTGTCTCGTCTGTATAGAATTGATGGTTTTCATGCAGGGAGCACCAGGGAAGTGCTCACTTGTGCCCAGGAGGCCCTTGTTAGGTCTAGAAAAGATGAGAGCCCCAGAGAGCAATTCCCAGGATGCTTTTTCATTCTGGTTTGTCACACAGGTGGAGAGGAATCCTAGTTTCTCATTACTGCTTTTATGTCAGAGATCTGCCTTTTCAGGACATGGACCTTCTCAAAGAAGGAGCCTGGAAACAGGACCGTGTTGGCTGTTGGAAATTATCAAGTTGTTTCCCAGTTGAGCTAGTGTTTTCCAAATCTTCCTGAAACACTTTCTTAGTGGATTCAAGTGCCTGCCTTGCTTGTGACAGTTTCCACCTTACATTCCTTTAGGGTCTGAATCTGCAATTCCTTTCAGTATAGTAAAGTGTGGAGGTTACTGAAGGACTTCAAAGTATTGTTCTCTCTCAATGCTCCTCTTTCTATTACAGATTTTTAAAGTTTTCTTAGTTTTCGACTAGGAGCCTCTGTATAGCTTTGAGCTCCCCTCCGCAAAAAAAAAAAACAAACCCAAACCTTAAATTATTTCTTACGCCAGCCTAGGAAACAAGAGTCCACTTCAAGAGGCAAAGAGCTTATTTGAGATCAAAGAATTGCAGTTTGGGGCACACAGGTTTAGGTAGAAACCCAATTATTGTCTCAATTACAGGAGAGGGGTTTTTATGGCAAAAAGAGAAGATGAGGTAAGTTGTGCAAGATGTAATTGAGGGACTTCCCTGGTGGTCCAATGATTAAGACTCTGCGCTCCCAATGCAGGGGCATGGGTTTGATCCCTGGTCAGGGAACTAGATCCGGCATGCTGCAACTAAAAAAGAAAAGAAAGATCCTGTATGCGGCAAAGAAGATCCCGCGTGCCATAGCTAAGACCTGGCGCAACCAAATATGTTTATTTATTTTATATTTATTTATTTATTTAAAAAATAGATGAGGTACTTGATTGGGTGATGTGTTCATTGGTAAACAGATGAGCTAAAGCTAGGTTTGTACTTCATTGATTATTCAGGTGAAGTGTTGACCTGAAACGAATAGGCTGCCAGATATTTCTCCAGCAAAGATGGGTTTATTTGGGATCAGCTGAGGATTGCAAAGAATCTGCAACCATCGTGAGCCACTTGAAAGCCTCTACCCAGCTAGGGAAGGGGAATGATTTTACAGTAAAGAAAAGGAAGTTGGGAGGGCTGTAGTAAACAGAGTCTGAGGCTTTTCATTGGCTGAGTCCTTGACAAGAAAGAAGAGCAGTCTTTCTTCTTCCTCTTGGGTTCTGCTATCAGTGCAGGTCATGAGAGCTCCCCCTTGTGGTCTCCCAACTCTATTTAATTGAAGTTTCTGTTTTTATTTTATTTTTTAAAATTTTGGCTGCGTTGGGTCTTCGTTGCTGCGTGCAGGCTTTCTCTAGTTGCGGCGAGCGGGGGCTACTCTTCGTTGCGGTGCGCGGGTTTCGCATTGCGGTGGCTTCTCTTGTTGCGGAGCACAGGCTCTAGGCTCAAGGGCTTCAGTAGTTGCAGCACGTGGGCTCAGTAGTTGTGGCTCTTGGGCTTTAGAGCACAGGCTCAGTAGTTGTGGCACACGGGCTTAGTTTCTCCGCGGCATGTGGGATCTTCCCGAACCAGGGCTCGAACCCGTGTCCCCTGCATTGGCAGGTGGATTCTTAAGCACTGTGCCACCAGGGAAGTCCAAATATTCTGTTTATTAATTTTTCACATTCTCCTCCTTTCCTCCCCACCCCCGTTGCTGCGCCAGGAGGGTTGTGGGATCCTAGTTCCCAGACCAGAGACCGAACCGGGCCCTTGGGTGTGAAAGAGCCGAGTCCTAACCACTGGACTGCCAGGAAATTCCCACCTCCCATGTTGATCAGGATCTTCCTCTGAATGCATCACTGATCATGAGTCAGGTTTTCTAGTTTCAGTGGCTTTTTGTTCCTCTATGTCAGGAAAGACATTTCCTGGGTGCAGTGTCTCAAGTCCGAGGAAAAGTGCACAGATTAGAAACCTATTAAGGTCACATTCAAGTCTTAGGCACTTTTTATCTGAAGTCCATGTTATCAAGATCATAAACATTGGAGATCTTATGAAGCATTATCCTACCACCAAAGGGTTGCTGGCAAACTTCTAACAGGCCTGGTCCAGATATCTTGGGAAAGCTGTGTCATCAGATGTCCTCTGCTTCAATTCTGGGAAATCTTTCCTCTCAGGTCACCAATGATGTGCAGATCCAGTCAGGGTTCAGCACTTTCTTTAGGTGTCATGTGAATCCAAGAGTCTGTTCCTTGTAGTTTGGTGACACAAGGGCTGGGTAGCAGTACTTGATAGGGGCCTTCCCAGCCAGGTTGAAGAGCTTTCTTCTGGAGGTGTCTTTTCCAATAGATGAAATTTCCAGGTTGCAAAATGTGATGCTTAAGATATTTGTCTCCTGAGGGCACACTGTGAAAAGATTGCTCGACCAAAACATGGTTATTTTTAATAGAAGCAATCAGGCCTTTGCTAAATTGGAGTATCTCTTATCAGTTGTGGGTCAAAAGAAGCAGGAACCGAGTGAATTGTGCATCCTGTGACTATCTCAGAGGGTGAGAGTTTACGAGTCCCAAAGTGGGGATCTGAGATTTAGAAGGACCAATGGCAATGCTTTTGGCCACGATGTTTGCAGGCCTCTACAAATCTTGCCAACTGAGTTTTAATAAAGCTGTTAGAACATTTGACTAAATCAGAGGATTGAGAGCAGTAAGCACAGTGAAATTATTGTAAAACTGACCAAACAGCACAGACATGTTGAAACACCTGACCAGTAAAATTGTTCCTCGATCACTATGAAGTTCGAGAGGAGTTCCCCAGGTAGGGATAATCTTTTCCGAAAAGACATTAGCCACAGAAGAGGCAGTAGCCTGTCTGCAAGGGAAGGATTCAATCCAGTGTAAAAACATACAGATCATAATTAAAACATATTAGTATCTGTTAGATGGAGGAAGTTGTATGAAATGGTTTGTTTGTTTTTTTTCCCCAGTTGACAGTGTGAAGGAGTTGTTACATTTTGTGGATCAGCAACATCGGCTTCCTGAGGAACCTTTGCTAAAATGGATTATGAGAGTAAATAATCTGGGGGCTATGTGTTTGGTTTCAAGTGCTGCAGAGTGGAAGAGCGTGTTTGGGTTACAGCAGGACTCAGAGGTCACTATGAAATAATCACAGATGTCTATATGTGATCCAGACACACAGGAGGTTGTTGCTGAGGGAACAGCCAGCCTGGTGGAAGGATAGAAGCCACTGTAAAGTCTGTTTAGCCTGAGAAGGGGGAAGGTCCGTCCCCCCCCAGTGAATGCCAGGTGGAGCATCCCAGGCGAAGCAGATGATATGCTTTGTGTGCAAGCAGTGTGGGACTGGCTTTATGATGATGGGGGTACTCACCGGCTGAATATGCCCATTACCCAGGTCGTGGTAAATGCCGCAGTTCAAGGAGCTCCTTTCGCACGGGCACCCCATATGACCTTGTTGCGAAAACTGAAAACAGTTCAGGGAAACTTTGTGGAAATGATTGCTGTCTCAGTTTCCCTTCGTGGGTATTACCAATGCTGATAAAAACATTATATTAGGGCTTCCCTGGTGGAGCAGTGGTTGAGAGTCCGCCTGCCGATGCAGGGAACACGGGTTCGTGCCCCAGTCCGGGAGGATCCCACATGCTGCGGAGCGGCTGGGCCCGTGAGCCATGGCCGCTGAGCCTGCGCGTCCGGAGCCTGTGCTCCGCAACGGGAGAGGCCACAACAGTGAGAGGCCCGCGTACAGCAAAAAAACAAACAAACAAAAAATACATTATATTAATTAATAAGAGATTGAGAAAAGTCCCTTGACTCTCCCCTAGGACTCTCTCCAGTCTCTTATTAATTAACAATGTTTTTTATCAGCATCAAGGGACTCTTCCCAAGAAGGTGAAAAAGATTTTTTAAGTTTTTAAGAAATGAGGTGAATAAAGGAAATACGAATATGAGCGAAACAAAGAGGAAATGTAAAGGAACAAGTAATATGACTTGTCCTAGTAGTTTGGAAATCTTTAAATAGGATTTACTTTTTAAAAAAATTAATTAATTATTTATTTTGGGCTGTGTTGGGTCTTCATTTCTGTGCAAGGGCTTTCTCTAGTTGTGGCAAGCGGGGGTCACTCTTCATCACGGTGCGCGGGCCTCTCACTATCGCGGTCTCTCTTTGCGGCACACAGGCTCCAGACACGCAGGCTCAGTAGTTGTGGCTCACGGACCTAGTTGCTCCGCGGCATGTGGTATCTTTCCAGACCAGGGCTCGAACCCGTGTCCCCCGCATTAGCAGGCAGATTCTCAACCACTGCGCCACCAGGGAAGCCCTGTTTGGAAATCTTTAGTTGCTATTAAGAAATGGGATGAATCTAGGGAATTCCCTGGCGGTCCAGTGGTTAGGACTCCGTGCTCTCACTGCCAAGGTCCCAGGTTCAAACACTGGTCAGGGAACTAAGATCCCACAAGCCAAGCGGCGCGGCCAGAAAGAAATGGGTTGAATCTAGCAGATATTGAAGGGGTTGAGACAAGAGTTTTAATCCAGCACTACCAAATATTGAGTGGGCCAAATGGACCCCCTTCTGGGACACAACATGAAATGGCCCCAAACAAGTCTGCTCTATTACCCCAGTTTGGAGACATTAAAAAAACCTGAAAGCCAAGATTACTATAAGTACCCTGACCAGCAGTCACTTGGGGCAGTGGTTAAGCAGATTATTCAAGGTAAAGGTCAGGGTCCCTTGGCTTCACCCTTTACTGTGGACCCAAAGCCTTTTGCATAAGAGTGGGTAAAATGGTCAGAGTGGAAAAGATGAAACAGGAGGGAAGGGGGTAGGGCACAATTTTAAACGAATAACATAACCATTTAGGATATGATAAAAACTTGTTAGAACCGACTAGGTCCAATATGGTGGAAGACTCCACTTCCAGTAGACCTTGAACCTCATTATACACTCGTTGTAATACATTGCCATGCTAAATGACATACCCACAGGCACCGGAACAGTTCTGAGGCTGACCGTAAAAGTCCAAAAGGTGGGTGGTGGCCCAATTCCTGGGAATCCTCCCCTTCCTCAAAATAGTTCAAATAATCCTCCCACTCATTAGCCTATGAAATTACCAAGCCCATGAAAACTAACCACCCCGTATTTTGGGGCCACTCTCAAGACTTTTGAGACGGACCATATTCTGTCTATGGAATATGTATCTCTCTAAATAAATCCGCTTCTTACATATCACTTCGTCTCTCACTAAATTCTTTATGCGATGAGACATAAAGAACCTGAGCTTCATTAAGTCCTGAAACAAAGTGTGCGATTTCAATTAAAAGACAGTGGGTTCGGGCTTCCCTCGTGACGCAGTGGTTGAGAGTCTGCCTGCAGATGCAGGGGACACGGGTTCGTGCCCCGGTCCGGGAAGATCCCACATGCTGCGGAGCAGCTGGGCCCATGAGCCATGGCCGCTGAGCCTGTGCCTCCGGAGCCTGTGCTCCACAACGGGAGAGGCCACAGCAGTGAGAGGCCCGCGTACCGAAAAAAAAAAAAAGACAGTGGGTTCAAGTCCCATCTGGGTTGTGCAGTTTCAAAGAGAAGTTTCCAGGATATAAAGTTTTGTCAACTTTACCTCAGTGTTTAATGGAAATGGATATTATGTCTGGCTGGGAAATACTTCCCTTACCTAGAATTGTAAAAACAAAATCTGGATGAAGTCCTCATAGAGACTACGTTTGTGAAAGGAAAATCAAAACGGAGTTTCTATTGCTAAGAGACCTCTCTAAAATGGAGCCAGGAGGCCATTAAGGACTTATGACTTATGCATGTCTCAGCCTGGATGGAATCTGACCTTTTGATCACTCATTGCCCTAATGAAGGCATCCAGAATATTTGCCAGAAACTCAAGTTACTTATCGGACCCTTACCCCAAAACAACTCATGATTCTTTCAGGACAGGTATCTCCTGACTCGGGTCAGAGTCCGACACAATTCTCATCAGGCAAATTTTAACAATCTCATGGCTTTTTGTCTTTATAAGCCCCTGACTCCTTCTATTCCCTACTCTTTTTCTCTTGTTGCTGAATGCAAGTTCCTGTGCCCAAAGCACAGTGAGGCCAAGCAAACCAAAACATTGGAGTTTGGAGCAGAGAAAGGTTTATTGCAGGGCCAAGCAAAGAGAATGGGTGGCTTGAGCTCAAAAACCCCCAAATCCCTGATGTTTTTGGAGGAGAAGTTTTTTCTTTTTTTCTTTTAAACTTTTTATTTTATATTGGAGTATAGCCGATTAACAATGTTGTGATAAATTCAGGTGCACAGCAAAGGGACTGAGCCATGCATATACACGCATCCATTCTCCCCCAAACTCCCCTCCCATGCAGCCTGCCACATAACATTGAGCAGAGTTCCCTGTGCTATACAGTAGGTCCTTGTTGGTTATCCATTTTAAATATAGCAGTGTGTACGTGTCGATCCCAAACTCCCGGGGGAGAAGGTTTTATAGGCAAAATTGGGGGTGAGAGCTGCAGGGTGTGTGACTTTCTTCTGACTGCTTGGTAGTGAGGTAACAGGGTGGGAATCTCTGCTCAACCTGAAGTTGCCATCTTCCACCAGGGTGAGGGCCTTAGTTGCTGCAGAAGAACTCAAAGATACTGAGTTCTGCAGCATTATGCAGGATTACGTATACCCCTTGAGCAGCAACCAGGATCTTGCTGCATTGCCGCACTCTTGTTTCTTGACTGCTCTTCCTTTGTTTCTGCATCCCCTCACTTCCATGATTAGCAACTGTTTGAATCTGTTCTTTGGAACTCAGGGAATGTCTAGGAGGCTGAAGGAAGCCTATCTCCTACAAATAAGAAACAGGGGGCACAAAGGGTCCTGCTTGGTTTCAGTACCTTGCCCTATGCATTTCTTCCATTTGGCTGTTCATTGATATCCTTTATCCTATCCTTCAGTAAAGTGGTAAACATAAGTAATGTTTCCCTGTGTTCTGTGAGCCGCTCTAGCAAATAATTTGATCCAAATGGGAGGAGGTCATGGGAACCTCCAATTTGTAGCCAAGTTGGAGAGAAGTTGTGGGTAACTTGGGGACCTACTACTTGAGATTGGCATCTGAAGTGAGCTGCAGCCTCTGGACTGATGTGGTCATAGACTTCTTTCATAAAGAATGTCAAAGGCCAGATTCTGCTCACAGAGATTTATACATGGATGTGACTTGCAGTAATATGAGAACCTGTTGTTTCTAATTTTCTGCCACTCTGAATTGCCAGGGAACCTCCTAGGTAAATGCCCGAATTTCTGGTCCATGTTCCCAAGGAAACAGGCAGCTCCACTTTGCTATTTCTGAAGCTTATCTTCCCATTTCAACAATATCTTTCAATTTTCCCTCTAATCCTTCTTGTGATGGCCTCTCCTCCCAGAGGACTATAGCTTTTTCATAGCACTAATGCAGATGCGACCATCTTACTGGAAGAAGGGAAAGAAGCTTAGATGCTGGTAGAAAAACCTGTCAAAAGGTATGTTTCTGGGTAAGTTGTGGTGAATTAGCCCAAGTAAGTCTTTGTAGAAAAGATCCTTGTAGGAAGCATGAAGACGTTTTAGGATATTGTAGGGATACACTATTCTAGGATCCCAGATGAAAAGAAAGTTGAGGGATCTTCAGCATAGGCTCCAAAAGGACCATTCCTCTATCTCCATTTATTATCTGTCTATATCTGTTATGGTGTCACCAGAAGGGGGACCCCTTTCAGGGTCTGAGAGTGCAGTCTTGTCTAACACCCAGAAATGAATTTCCGAGGAGACACACGTACTGACAAAGCAAAAGACTTTATTGGGGATGGGCGCCCGGGAGGAGAGCAGCAGGGTAAGGGATCCCAGGAGAACCGCTCTGCCATGTGGCTCCCAGCCTCAGGTTTTATGGTGATGGGGTTAGCTTTCCAGATTGTCTGTGGCCAGTCATCTTGCTCGTGCCCATATTTGGTCTGTCTCAGGGTCCTTCCTGGTGGCACGTGCATCTCTCAGCCAAGATGGATTCCTGCGTGAGAGTTTCTGTGAAATTGGCAGGACATATGGACTGGCATATCCTCCCTCCTTTAGGCCCCTTCTGAATTCTTCTGTTTAGTTTTTTTTTTTTAACATCTTTATTGGAGTATAATTGCTTTACAATGGTATGTTAGTTTCTGCTGTATAACAAAGTGAATCAGCTATAGTATACGTATATCCCCATATCTCATCCCTCTTGCATCTCCCTCCCACCCTCCATATCCCACCCCTCTAGGTGGTCAAAGGTAGTTTTACAAGACATATTCTGGGCTGGCGTCTCCTCTCTCTCCGTCTTTCTCTTTTCTTTTTTTTTTAAGATCCCATGGATCTTACTTCCCCACCCGAGACCCCTGCACTAGAAGTGCAGAGTCTCAACCACTGGACCGTCAGGGAAGTCCCCTCCTCCCTCCTTCTGACCTCTCCTGAATTCTCCTGATTTTTGGCAGCAGTACCATGTTCCTTATCAGGACCTCCTCCCGTGAGACAACTCCTGCAAGTAGTTATTATCTATCATGCCTGGCCAAAGCAGGCAGTTGCGGTCAACAGTTCCCTAGCAATGGCATTTTCTCTAAGGTGGCGGTGTTTACCATCATAACAATGTACATAGGTACCTTATTTATTTATTTATTTTGGCGGTATGTGGGCCTCTCTCTGTTGTGCCCTCTCCCGTTGCGGAGCACAGGCTCCGGACGCACAGGCTCAGCGGCCATGGCTCTCGGACCCAGCCGTTCCGCGGCATGTGGGATCTTCCCAGACCGGGGCACGAACCCGCGTCCCCTGCATCGGCAGGCGGTCTCTCATCCACTGCGCCACCAGGAAGCCCGGTACTTTATTTTTTTTAATGGCAAATTATTCTTCTTAAGTTCACTGAAGGTAAATATACTACTGAGTTTTGGTTAAGAAAAGCTGTCAATTAGGTTGAAAAACACTTTTCCTCTAAAGCTGAGCTTCAGAGACCAGATATGACCATCTGTGTTAGAGGAAATGAAGAGCACACGCAGTGGTTTGCAGGGACAGCACTGCCAGTGCCCCATAAATGACTGAATGTATTCACAGACCCTGCATAAAAGCCGATGTCTAAATCTTTGTTTGCCCTAGGGACATTTACGTTATTTTGTTGGCATTCCTATTGTTTTTCCTTAATGCAGCACTATAAATTGCCCATCTTAAGCCAATTAAAATGACAGTAAATTCATGGCAGTTGTAGTTTGGAGAACCAAGGCAGTTAGACAAAGTGTGACCTTTTCACATGAATATAGGCTCAAAATGGTGGCTCTGAATCTAGAATGCCTTCCGCTCTTTCTGAGTCTACCATTTTTCACATTTAACATATTCCCTTATCACTCTCTGTTTATGCGTCTGTGTTTGGACTCTATTCTCTCTGGTGTGTTTAGATATCATTGAAATTTCTGAGTGGAAGGGGGCTTTATTTTTGTCCCATTCTCTATCTTCCAGCATAGAAGTTTATTTTCAAGAAACATAGAGGAAAGGGCATTGATTTGCTTTAGTGATATATTTCAGGTTGGAGTTCAAGATGGAAAATCAATGAATATCAGCACAGGAGTGTATTTATCCAAAGAATTCATCCCAAAGTTTAGTAACAGAATAAAAATCATAAAGTAGTATCTCAAATGCTCCAAGTGTGACAAGGACTGTGAGTATCTGGTGCAGTTGGATGGGCAGTATGGAAAACAGGTAGAACACTTCTGACCAGTGATCCTCACCTTTGCAGAAAGCCCCACTGGGGCTTTATACAGCATGTTTGTAAGCAGCTTCTCTTTAAAATTAATTTATGAATGTGTGAAAACATTTGACCATCCTGATCCATTCTTAGGATGAGACAACTTCTCCAAGAAGTGCGTATGGGCAGCTGATATACAGTCAACACCATTTAGAGGCCATTCATTATATATCTGAGAGTATTTTATGTTTGTTATATTTTTCCCATTCTCAACAACATGAGCATTTTAAAATGTTGATCATAGAGAGAATGAAGTTACCAGAGGCAGGAAATAAGTGAAGCAGTGAGTTCCCTGAGAAAAAGTAAAGGTGACATTTAGGTTCAGATGCAGATAATAGCTTCAGTCAGAGTCAGGACCACTTCTGCAGAGGTGAGAAAGGAAGAAGCAAGGAGGATACAGCTCTACATGAGTGTGTAAGGGTTACGGAGCAAAGACAAAAGTACAGACTCCTCATTTTGAACATGAAGTAGGTTTTATGAGGAGTGAGCAGCTGTGTGGGAGGTGGTGGCGGTCTGGAGCAAGGTCTGTGTGGATTTGGGAGCTGGTGCAGGAGTCCGAGCTGAACAGTGCACAGCGCAAATGTGGGGAAATCACACTCAGGCAAGATACGATACCTTGGAATAGGATAGTAGTGTCGGAGCTCATTGAGTTGGTTGGCGTGGTGAATCCAGGGGGTGAAAATAATGTCAGATGGACAAGACATGTGGATGGCTATGGCTGCATTTTGGGTTTCATAGAAGAAGGACTGAGGGATCTGATTTTGTTTCCGGCCTTCTCAACCTCTTGGAAGTCAGGGAACACTAAAATTGGGGAATTTGGAGGACTGGGAAAGATTATGGGCCCTTTTTAGGAATAAAGAGTCTGTTAGCTTGTCATATTAAAGTGGAGACATGGTACTGAGGAGAGGGGTGAAGATTGGGAACAGCCTTTGAGGAACAGTGGAGAATCTGGCCAGCTGGAGAAGCTACCAGAGGGAAGAGACCATGACTCTGCGTGATAGCTATCAATATGCCGCATGGCTCCAGCTGCCTGCATCAGCCCAGATATGAAAGAAGAGCAAGTTACCTCTTTATGTTTTACAGGCCAGTGAGAACAGGAGGACTTGGGGGAAAAGACTTTTTCAGTGTCTCACTAATAAAGAGAAGGATCAACATATACAGTGAAGGTATAGGTGCGGGATGAAGAGTATTCATGGGTGTATACACACACACACACACACATATATATATATATATATTTTTTTTTGCTGTACGCGGGCCTCTCACTGTTGTGGTCTCTCCCGTTGTGAAGCACAGGCTCCGGACGCGCAGGCTCAGTGGCCATGGCTCACGGGCCCAGCCGCTCCACGGCATGTGGGATCTTCCCGGACCGGTGCACGAACCCGTGTCCTCTGCATCGGCAGGCGGACTCTCAACCACTGAGCCACCAGGGAAGCCCTATTTTATTTATTTTGTGTGTGGGATCTTTAGTTGAGGCATGCGGAATTTTTCGTTGTGGCATGTAGGATCTAGTTCCCTGACCAAGGATCGAATCTGGGCCCCCTGCATTGGAAGTGCAGAGTCTTAACCACTGAAACCACCAGGGAAGTCCCTTATGGGTATATTTAACTAGGAAGTGTGACTTTTCAAGTGAGTCTGCAAATAAATTTGAGCTATTAATATTATTCATTATGACTATCATTGTTACATAACAAATATTAATAAGTAACTTTTGTTGAGCCACACACTGTGACCAAGGTCTTATGTGGATCATTTCCTGCGTTATCTGCTTACATGGCATAGAATCTATTACGGCTGTCATTTTTCAAGAGTATGTGGAGTGCAGCCAACTGCATGTATGTTCACCAGACTCATTTGGTCTTCTCTTGGGCACACAGCTCAACATTATTTTCCTGCCCATGCACACAGGGGTGGCCAAAAAGACTAGTTCTTGTCAACAGAATGTGATTGGAAGTCAGGTATGTGATAGTGGGTGTGACTTCTCCCTTTCCTCTTGTTTCCTCTTGGTCAGCTGGATGGTGCCAGGAAAGCCTTAAAGCCACATGTTTACAATAGAAGACATCTTGGTCCCTGAATCACTGTGTGGTGCTGAGTTCACTGCTTATACATAGGAACATATCTATAAATGAGAAAAACTCATCCTGTGCTAAGCCAAGATGAGTTTTGTACATCTGTGAAATCAGCTATATTGAACCTAGGCTAACTTTTATCTTGAGGTACAAAGACATTATACAACTCTTCCAGGGTCCAGAGCTGGTGGGGACAAACCCATATGATAAGCTTCAGCAGTTGGAAAGCAGAGCTGACTCTTACCTGATGCAAAGCTTTCCTTCCGCAGTAGTGGCAAAGAGTGGGTTGGGGCGGAAGGATAAATGGACTACAGGCCTCAGGGCTCCATATCCTCCTGGGTCCCTAGGGAGGTTACAACAAATTTCCACTGACTGGTAGATGCAGTGGGCCCATCACAGTCTACAGGCTGCAGTGCCTTCCACCTACTTGGCTCTAGTGTGCCCACACTGAGTGGGTACATATAGGTTAATAGACTAACAAGGCACAATAATTGGCTAAATATATATTTTGTTTCCAGATTGCAATAAATCCTCCCTAAATAACGAATACTACAACAAGAAAATTCAGCACTAACATATTTATAATTTTATTTATTTATTTTAAAATATTTATTTATTTATTTGGCTGTGCCCATTCTTAGTTGCTGCACATGGGATCTTTGTTGTGTTATGCTGACTCTTAGTTGCGTCATGCTGACTCTTAGTTGCGGCATGCGAACACTTAGTTGCAGCATGCATGTGGGATCTAGTTCCCTGACCAGGGATGGATCCCGGGCCCCCTGCATTGGGAGCGCAGAGTTAACCACTGGACCACCAGGGAAGTCCCTATAATTTTAAATATTATGGTTTTATGTGCTAAAGTTATTGGATTTATGAAAGAACTCTTACATTTTAAAAACACATTCTGTAGAGTTTATACATTAAAATACAAACTTTCTAGGATTACAGGTGAAATAATATACAAAGGTGCATGGGGTAGGTGAAACAAGACCAACCATGAAATGATAAATAACGATGGAATACGGCAAAACACTGCAGCCATTGTCCCATGCCAAAATAGCATTTGTTTTGTTTTTCTCTTTTTGAGACTGACGTCAGATTCAGAAAGGAATTGAATACATGTGAGGATATGGAGTAAGATATATTAAGTAGATGAAAGTGTTGCTCAACGAAGTGGACACAGCATTTAACTGTACAGGCAGGAGACATGTTCTCTGTGGGAATCACCGTCAAAGACCCATCTTTGTACTCCTTCCTCAAGGTGTCGCAACATCCTTCTATCTTTCTTATCGCTACACTTTCTGGGGTGTTTATTTTGTCTTTACCAAACATACTCAGACGGAGAGTACACTATTGTTTATTAGCTTCAGTTTCCATTGGCTCCATTATTTGTCTAAATGACTCTGCAATGGTATGTACATTTGGATTAATGGATTTGAGAGCATCTCGAAAGATACTCTTCGACTCTGGGAACACGCTGAGCTTCACAGAGCCTGAAATAACGTCTCCAAACACTTGGGTGATCAGCTACAGATAGTATTCCTCAAACATCTGAGTGCACTCTCTTTAAGAAGAGGCAATGCCCGTCCTCCGTCTCTGGACTTTGGTTGGTTTTCCTAGCGGTAAGTCCTCGCGGTGTAGCTTTGCCTTTTCTCCAAGATGTCAGAGTTGTAACATTCTGGACCTACGCTTGTGGATCTGTGGGAAATGCATTACCCAGACGGATGTGCGATGGGTGGCTGCGAAGATGAGCCAATTAAGGCAAGAGAAGCCGGGTTTTCCTGGGACGCATTAGCGTCAGGGCGGGACTTCCGGCCGCCTCGTTGTGGACGTCATTTTGAATGTGCTTGAGCGTTTTCACAATTCGAAAGCTCCGGTTACCGGTGCTGGGAAGAGGTGACGAGACTGAGAAGGTACCCGCTGCACAGAGGCGGGTCTGAGGCTCGGCGACGCCACCTGGGGGCCCTGCACCAGGCCCGGGAGAGTGACCGCCGTGCCAGCGTCTCTTTTCCTCTCCCGCAGCTCCGGCCCCGCTCCGCCCACAGAGTCCGATGGCGGCGGCAGCGCCGAGGGACCCGCGTCAGGTAAACACTCGTCCTCTGACCACTCACCGCCCTCACCCCACCAGACACTAAAGCCCCCAGTGGGGGGCGCCTGTTCACGTGCCTGCATCCCAGGCCCCGGTGTCCAGGACGGTGAGGCGGCCGTGGGTGGGGCCCTGTTTCTTCTGACAGTGTGCTGGCGCGTGGCAGAGGGTCACAGGCGGAGGGACCGGGACCGTCACAAGCAGAGGTTTGGAGGTCTGACTGACCAGGGACTGAGGCAATTCTCGATTGTTTCTGCTACGAACAAGATGCTGCTGCCCAGAGTTAAGCTTGTAGCGTTGCTGCATGAAAAGCTGGCCGTTTATGAGACTTCCCTGGCGGTCCAGTGGTTACGAAAACGTGCTCTCACTGCTAAGGGCGGGTTTTAATCCCCGGTCGGGGAACTAAGATCCCACAAGCCGCATGGTGTGGCCAAAAAAAAAAAAAGTTAGCCGTTTATTACACAGGTGATATAGGGTTGAATCGCAGGTGGGAAGCGATCTCACCCAGACCAAAATAGGCTTCCTCTGGCTGCAAAGAATAGAACAAATCAGGGGGGTAAGGGAGGAGACAGGAAGCACAGACGGATTAATAGCAATAGCCTAGGTGAGTGTTGATGGACCACAGTGACTGTCTTGTATATGCGAGAAGTGGTTGAACTCTGGATCAATTTTTTGAGAAGGGTCAAACCAAATTGTGGGTGTTGCTGAAAGGAAGGAAGTAGTGAGGGATGACCCAAGGGGTGTTTGTCCTAGTAGAAGAAGGGATGGAAGGCCCATCAACTGGATGGGGACGTTAGCAGCAGGTTAATTATTCTTGGGAATGTTATAAGTTTGTTTTGGCGCTGTTAAGAGTCTGAGATGTTTCAGAGAAGAGTGAGTGTAGGCAACAAGTGGGCAGCTGGACAGGCAGGTCTGGAAAACTGGGGAAGGTGTTCAGGAATGGAAACTTTAAAAAGTGATGGCCATTGTGTGGACCAGGGTGGAGCTGTGGATCACATTTAGGAGGGGAGTACAGGTTATAGGGGCCATGGTATTAGTAGGTCAGAAAGACTGGTGTGTGCTGAGGAGTGGTTCTCTGGCTCAGGGCCTGGTTGGTTTGCTGGGCATTGCAAACCCAAGTGAGGTAGAGAAGTGGCAGTGGGAACGGTATGGGAGAGAGTTTGATCTGGCGGGAGGCCGAGGCTTCCATGGGATGAGTGGACAAGTGACGGCTGAGGAGACTTAGGAGTAATTGAGACAAGAAGGCAGTGAGACTGGGTCTGTTGCTTATTTAGTATTACTACTATGTGGCTTCTCCAGAATTTTGTGGTGAGCTTTGACGGGGTCTGGGACGTTTGAGGCTTGCTAGTGGATATGGTCTGCAGCAAATGTCGTCATTTGTGGGTCACTGTGCCTGGCAGGGATGTTTTTAGGACTTTTTTTTTTTTTTTTAACAGAGGTTGAGTGGAGAGAGAGAGGAGTGTTGTGGCTGCTGAAAGGACAGAACTGGCAGTAAGAAAGTTGAAGACAGTTGAGGGAATATGAAATTCACATGCGGTTCTGGGTGGCTAATACTGAAGCAAAGATTAGAGGCAGTTGGGGAGAGCTTCTAAGCAGCATTTGTGACTTACTCTGGTGTTGGATCCATCAGAGGACTGGGGTTGTACCAAATCTTGTCTGAATTTCTTAAGCCTTCTCTGGATGCCAAGTGCCAAATGTGTGGGTATGTTCAGGGAGAATTCTATGGTGTGGTGCAGGGATGTGGCAGTGCTGTGGAAGCGCAACTCTAGGGTCTGAAATTGTGAGAGAAATATCATCTACAGAATGATGTGCACATGGAGAGGAAGTGTGAGCTGATGGCCCCCAGGCCCTGGTGTTGAGGATTTACAGGTAAAGCATGAGCTTACATTTGGCTATGTCTCAATTCCCACAATTTGAGAGATTCCAGGGGAATTGCTTAGCTGGAGGGACGGGATATTACCGGCCAAGCCCAGAGCTTAGATGGCATCTGGGTGCAACCCCACTGCCGGTTACTGCTGAGGGCTGAACACAGTGATAAAATGGGATGATGAAGAGAGAGCAGGCATCAGTGGCACCAGGGCCTGGTAACTCCTCTGAGGTGGGGAGCTCCAGTGGAGGATGGGAGTGGCATAGGTGTGTGGGGAGATGTGTTGTGATTTCTCAGAGAATGTGCAAGCTTTCATCTGTCCCCTTTGTGACAGGTTGGTGTGACCTTTGAAGACATTGCCGTGTACTTCTCCTGGGAGGAATGGAGACTCCTTGATGAGGCTCAGATACGCCTGTACCTTGATGTGATGCTGGAGAACTACGCACTTATATCCTCACTGGGTAAGATCCTCACCCTCCCCAGTGACCTGGGCTAGGGTCTGTATTCTGCCTCACCGCCCCCAGAAGGTGCTCTGTGCTGCATGTGGTGTAGGCACTGCTTGCTTCCCCAGTGTTCTGGGTAGTTGTGGTAGTTAAGGCTGGGGTGTTTGCACTACCCTCTTTTCTCCCCTACAGCCCTAATTCCTGCTGTACCAAACCCTCATAGGGAAGGATTTGAGGTCAGTAGTCTTGCAGTAAGGCTAATGGATGCAGCTTGCTTGCCCTTTCACTGGATGGGTCAGTGTGTCCAGGTCCATGCAGTTTCTGTGGCCACTCCTGTATCTGAAAATTTCTTGTGCCTGCCTGTTTATGGAATTGTAACCATTGTCATGGTGACTATGTACATGGACTACTATTGAACTCTATCCTATATAGTTCTTTTTGTGATGTTTAGACTTCTTCTATCCATTTCATCCTGCCCCAACTTTATCGAGGTATAATTGACAAAATTTCTGTATTTAATATATATAACGTGATGATTTGATATACATATATATTGGGAAATAATTACCATTGTGAAGTTAATTAACACACCTATCACCTGACATAATTACTTTTCTATGTGTGCGTGTGTGAGAACACCTAGGATCTACTCTTTTAGCAAATTTCAAGTGTACAATACAGTGTTAATAAACAACTATAGTGGACTTCCCTGGTGGCACAGTGGTTAAGAATCCGCCTGACAATGCAGGGGACCTGGGTTCGAGCCCTGGTCCAGGAAGATCCCATATGCCGTGGAGAACTAAGCCTGTGTGCCACAACTACTGAGCCTGTGCTCTAGAGCCCACAAGCCATAACTACCGAGTCCACATGCTGCAACTACTGAAGCCCATGCTCCACAAGAGAAGCCACTGCAATGAGAAGCCCGTGCACTGCGATGAAGAGTAACCCCTGCTCCCTGTAACTAAATCCCACACGCAGCAAGAAGACCCAATGCAGCCAAAATTAATTAATTAATTAATTTAGAAAAAAATTAAAAATAAATAAATAACTATAGTCACTCTGCTACACATTCGATCCTTAGAACTTACTCATAACTGAAAGTGTTTTTGACCAACATCTCCCCATTTCTTTAACCCTCAATATCTGGCATTCTGCTTTATGTTTCTCTAAGTTTTACTTTTTTTAAGACTCTCTATATAAGTAATGTACAGTGTTTGTCTTTCTCTCTGTGGCTTATTTCACTTAGCATAATGTTCTCTAGGTTCATCCTTGTTGCAAGTTGCAGTTTTTCCTTTTTCATGGCTGAGTATTTCTGCACACATATGCATGGGAAAGTTGGTGCCTGTGTCTATGTGTATATCATATTTTCTGTATCATTTCGTCCCCTGATGAACACCTTATAATGTTTCCATATCTTGACTCTTCTGAATAATGCTGCAATATTATATATGTATATGTATATATATATATGTACGTGCATGTATTTCATGGAGATACTGGTTTTGTTCCTGTTGGCCATCTGTATGTCTTTTGGAAAGATGTCTATTCAGCTCCTCTGCCCATTTTTTAATTGGGTTGTTTTGGTTTTGTTATTGTTGTTGAGTTGTGTGAGTTCTTTATATATTTTGGATAGTAACCCGTTATTACATATATCACTTGCAGATACCTTCTCCCATTAAATAGGGTGTCTTTTTTTGGGGCGGGGAGTGGGGGGGTGGTTTGCTGCATGGCATGCAGGATCTTAGTTCCCCAACCAAGGATCGAACCCATGCCCCTTGAAGTGGAAAGGCAGTCTTAACCACTGGACTGCCAGGGAAGTCCCAGGATGTCTTTTCATTTTATTGATGGTTTCCTTTGCCGTGCAGAAGCTTTTTGGTTTGATGTAATCCCATTTGTTAATTTTTTCCTTTGTTTCCCTTCCCTGAAGAGACATATCTAGAAAGTTATTGATTGGTAAGACCGATGTCAAAGAGTGTGCTGCTTGTGTTTTCTTCTGGGAGTTTTATGGTTTCAGATATTACATTCAAGCCTTTAATTCTTTTTGAGTTGACTTTTGTGTATGCTGTGAGATAGAGGTCTAGTTTAATTTCTTTGCATGTGACTGTCCAGTTTTCCCAACACCATTTATTGAAGACCTTTCTCCATTGTATGGTTTTTGCTCCTTTATCAATCTTAATTGTCCACATATCTGTGGGTTTATTTTGGGGTTCCCAAATCTGTTTCTTTTGATCTATATATATGTTTTTCTGCCAATACCATGCTGTTTTGATTACTGTGGCTTTGTAATATAGTTTGAAATCAGGGGTTGTGATACCTATAGCTTTGTTTGTGTTGTTTGGGGGGTTTTTTTGTTTGTTTTTTGGTGTTTGTTTATTTCTCTGGGCCATGTAGTGTGTCTTGTTGGATCTTGGTTCCTGGACCAGGGATTGAACCCAGGCCACTGCAGTGAAAATGGTGAGTCCTAACCACTGGATTGCCAGGGAATTCCCCTAGCTTTGTTTTTTTTTTGTTGTTGTTGTTGTTTTGCGGTACATGGGTCTCTCACTGTTGTGGCCTCTCCTGTTGCAGAGCACAGGCTCCAGACGCTCAGGCTCAGCGGCCATGGCTCACGGGCCCAGCCGCTCTGTGGCATGTGGGATCTTCCTGGACCGGGGCATGAATCTGTGTCCCCTGCATCGGCAGGTGGACTCTCAACCACTGCACCACCAGGGAAGCCCTGTTTTTGTTTTTTTTTTAATCTCAGGTTGCTTTGGCTATTTGTGATCTTTTGTGGTTTTATATAAATTGTAGAATTTTTTGTTTTATTTCTGTGAAAAATGTCATTGGGATTTCAATAGGGATTGCATTCAATCTGAGATTTCTTTAGGTAATATGGACATTTTATTTTATTTATTTTTATAAATTTATTTTTTATGGGATTTCAATAGGGATTGCATTCAATCTGTAAATTGCTTTAGGTAATATGGACATTTTATTTTATTTAGTGTTTTTTTTTTAATTTTTTTTTCATTTTCACTGTGTTGGGTCTTCACTGCTCACGGGCTTTCTCTAGTTGCAGCAATCGGAGGCTACTCTTCATTTCAGTATGTGGGCTTCTCATTGCAGTGGCTTCTCTTGCTGCAGAGCACAGGCTCTAGGTGTGTGGGCTTCAGTAGTTGCGGCATGTGGGCTCAGTAATTGTGGCTCACAGGCTCTAGAGCACAGGCTCAGTAGTTGTGGTTCACGGCCTTAGTTGCTCCACGGCATGTGGGATCTTCCCGGACCAGGGATCGAACCTCTGTTCCCTGCAGTGGCAGGCGGATTCTCAACCACTGCACCACCAGGGAAGCCCCTATTTAGTTTTTATAAATTTATTTTTTATTTATTATTATTATAATTATTTTGGCTGCGTTGTGTCTTCTTGCTGCACGCAGGCTTTCTCTACTTGCGGCGATTGGGGCTACTCTTCATTGCTGTGCATGGGCTTCTTATTGTGTTGGCTTCTCTTGTTGCGGAGCACAGGCTCTAGGCGTGTGGGCTTCAGTAGTTGTGGCGTGCGGGCTCAGTAGTTGTGGCTCACGAGCTCTAGAGCACAGGCTCAGTAGTTGTGGCACACTGGCTTAGTTGCTCCGTGGCAAGTGGGATCTTCCTGGACCAAGGCTCAAACCCATGTCCCCTGCATTGGCAGGTGGAGTCTTAACCACTGTGCCACCAGGGAAGTCCCAATATGGACTTTTTCTTTTTAAGGGTAGATTTATTTATTTATTTAGGCTGCCCCAGGTCTTAGTTTTGGCATGTGGACTCTTAGTTGCGGCATGCATGTGGGATCTAGTTCCCCGACCAGGGATCGAACCCAGGCCCCCTGCATTGGAAGTTCAAAGTCTTACCCACTGGACCCCCAGGGAAGTCCGTAATATGGACATTTTAACAATGTTAATTCATCCAATCAATGAGCGTTAAATATCTTTCCATTTGTTTAAAAAGATTTCTTTTACAATCTTTCAATAATGTCTTATAGTTTTCATTGTACGGGTCTTTATCTGTAGTTAAGTTTATACCTATGTATTTTATTCTTTTTGTTGCCATTTAAGTGAGATTGTTTTCTTAATTCCTTTCTTTTGCTAGCTCATTGCTTGAGTTTAGACATTCAACTGAGTTTTGTATGTTGATTTTGTACTCTGCAACTTTATTTGTTGATTATTTCTAATAGTTTTTTGGTGGAGTCTTTAAAGTTTTCTATGTGTAAAATTATGTTATCTGCAAATAGTGAAAATTTTACATATTCCTTTCCACTTTTAGATGCCTTTTGTTTTTCTTGCCTTACTGCTCTGGCTAGGATTTCCAATACTATGTTGAAGAAGAGTGGAGATAGTGGACATCCTTTTTTTGTTCCTGATTTTAGAGGGATAGCTTTTGACTTTTCACCATTGAGTTTGACGTCAGGTGAAGGGTTTTTCATATATGGCCTTTATTATGTTGAGGTATGTTCCTTCTTTATGCAATTCTTTCAGAGTTTTTAATCATAAATGGGTGATGAATCTTGCCAGATACATTTTCTGTATCTATTGAGATGATCATACGGTTTTAATCCTTCATTTTGTTAATGTGATGTATCACATTGATTGATTTGTAGATGTCGAACCATCCTTGCATCCCTGGAATAATCATGCTGTACAATCCTTTTAATGTTGTATTTAGTTTGCTAATACTTTGTTCAGTATTTTTGCATCTGTGTTCATCAGAGATGTCCTATAATTTTCTTTTTTTGTGTTGTCTTTGTCTGTTTTTGGTATCAGGTGATGTTAGCCTAGTAAAATGAGTTAGGAAGCATTCCTTTTTCTTCAGTATTTTGGAAGAGTTTGAAAAGGATAGGTATTTAATCTTCTTTGAGTGTTTGGTAGACGTCAACTGTGAAGCCAAGATTTTTATTTTTCTATAAATGCCTACATTAGCTATTTATTTATCTAAATTTCCCTTTTTGAACTGCTTTTGCTGTGTCCCATAAGTTTTGGTACTTTGTGTTTCTGTTTTCATTTGTCTTAAGGTGTTCTTTGGTTTCTTCTGAGACCTATTGTTTTTTCATGATTGTGTTGTTTAATTTACACATATTTGTGAATTTCCCCACTTTCCTCGTGTTACTGAAATCTTGTTTCATACCATTGTGGTCAGCAAAGATACATTGCATTATTTCAATCTCCTTAAATTTGTTAGATTGGTTTTATAACCTATAACATATGATTGCTCTAGGGAATGTTCTTTTGTTGTTGTTGTTTGTTTGGGGTTTTTTTATTTTTATTTTTTAGGGAGTATTCTGTGTGCACTTGAGAATGTGTATTCTGCTGCATTTGGATGATATGTTTTGTATATGTCCATTTGATATAAAGTATAGTTCCAGTCCAAAATTTTCTTTTTTTTCTTGTTGAATTTCTGTCTGGATGATCTACCTGTTGTTGAAAGGGGAATATTGAAGTCCCTTATTGTGTTCCTGTCTATTTTTGCCTTCAGATTGGTTAATATTTGATTCATATATTTTTGTGCTCCAATGTTAGTTGCATATACACTTACCATTGTTATAGTCTCTTGATGAATTAACTCCTTTATCATTATATCATGAACCTCTTTGTCTGTTGTGGCAGATTTTCACTTAATGTTCATTTTGTCTGACATAAGTATAGCTACTCTTGCTGGCTTTTGGTTTTCCATTTGCATGAAATGTCTTTATGTTGCCTTCATTTTCAGCCTATGTGTGTCCTTAATGCTGAAGTGAGTCTCTTTGGCAATGTATGATTGAGTCTTGTTCTTTTATCGATTTGGCTGCTGGGGTATTTTTGTTTTATTTTTTGTTTTTAGCCACACCACATGGCATGTGGAATCTTAGTTCCCCTACCAGGGATCAAACCCACGCCCCTTGCGGTGGAAGCGTGGAGTCTTAACCACTGGACTGCTAGGGAAGTCCTTGCTGCTGTTTTCTTTTTCTTTTTAAATTTATTTATTTATTTATTTATTTACGGCTGCATTGGTTCTTCATTGCTGCGCATGGGCTTTCTCTAGTTGTGGCGAGCGGGTGCTACTCTTCGTTGCGGTGCACGGGCTTCTCATTGCGGTGGCTTCTCTTATTGCAGAGCATGGGCTCAAGGTGCATGGGCTTCAGTAGTTGCAGCATGTGGGCTCAGTAGTTGTGGCATGCGGGCTCAGTAGTTGTGGCACATGGGCTCAGTGGTTGTAGCTCATGGGCTCTAGAGCACGGCCTCGTTAGTTGTGGTACATGGGTTTAGTTGCTCTGCGGCAAGTGCGATCTTCCTGGACCAGGGCTTGAACCCGTGTCCCCTGCATTGGCAGGCGGATTCTTAACCACTGTACCACCAGGTACAGTCCCCTTGCTGCTGTTTTTGAATTGTAGAATTTTGTAAGGACTTACTGTTGCCATCTTGTTAATTGTTTTCTGGCTGTTTTGTAATTGAGACAGATGCACATCTGTGATGAGCTTGACCCTTCCCTATAGTCGACATGTGCTTGACCAGCATTTCTTTCTGTTCAGGTTGCTGCTGTGGAGCAGAGGATGCAGAGGCACCTTTTGAACAGATCGCTTCTCTAGGAATGACACAGGCTAGGACTCCCAAGGCAGCTTTGTGTTCCCAGAAGATGCACCCCTGTGAGATGTGTGGTCCAGTCTTGAGGAATGTTTTCCACTTGGCTGAGGATCAGGAAACACAACACAGCCAGAAACTGTTGAGGTGTGGGGCATGCGTGAAACTGTTTTATTTTAGTGCAAACTTTAAACAGCACCAAAGGCAGCACATGGGAGAGAAAACTCTCCGAAGCAGTGTGGATGAGGCCTTGTTTGTGAAGAGCTGCAGGTTCCATGTGTCACAGAAGCCATTTACCTGTAGGGAGTTTGAAAAGGACTTCCTGACTATTGTGGGACATCTGCAGCAACAGGCCTCTTGTACTGTCAAGAAGCCAAACACAATCACCCAGTGCGGGTCAACTTCACAATGCAGGAGAGGTCATCACACCTGGGGAGAATGCAAGAAAGCCCTCAGCCCCAAACACACACTTGTTCAGGACCAGTGGGTCCACACTGGAAGACCTTGTTTTGTGTGCGGTGAGTGTGGGAAAACATTCAGGTACAAATCCTCATTTGTTGTACACCAGAGAGTCCACGCTGGAGAAAGGCTTCATGTGTGTGGTGAATCTGGAAAATCCTTTAGGCAGAGCTCAACCGTCAGTCAACATCAAAGCATTCATTCTGCAGCAAGGCAGTACAAGTGCAGCAAATGTGGGAAATCCTTACCCTACAAATCTATCCTCATTTTTCCCCACACATGGCACAATGGAGAAAACAGTTACGTGTGCAGTGAATGTTCGAAATCTTTTACCTCTAGCTCAGCCCTCACTTATCATCAGAGATCTCACACAGGAGAAAGGCCTTATGAGTGTAGTGACTGTGGGAAATCTTTTATCTCTAGGCCTGCCCTCAGATACCATCAGAGATCTCACACAGGAGAAAGGCCTTATGAGTGCAGTGAATGTGGGAAGTCTTTTACCACTAGCTCTAACCTTCATTATCATCAAAGAGTTCACACTGGAGAAAGGCCTTATGAGTGCAGTGAATGTGGGAAATCTTTTAACAATAGGTGGGTTCTCATTCAACACCAGAGAGTTCACACAGGAGAAAGGCCTTATGAATGTAGTGAGTGTGGGAAGTTGTTTAAATATGGATCCCAATTGAATCAACACCAGAAAGCTCACACTGGTGAAAAGCCTTTTAAGTGCACTGAATGTGGGAAATCTTTTAACAATAGGTGGACACTCATTCAACACTGGAGAGTTCACACAGGAGAAAGGCCTTTCGAGTGCAGTGAATGTGGGAAATCCTTTAATCGGAGAAATAACCTCATTTTACACCAGAGAATTCATACAGGAGAAAGGCCTTATGTGTGCAATGAATGTGGGAAATCTTTTACCTTCAGCTCCAGCCTTCGTTACCATCAGAGAGCTCACACTGGAGAAAGACCTTATGAGTGCAGTGAATGTGGGAAATCTTTTATCTCTAGGTCTGACCTCCATTATCATCAGAGAGTTCATTCTGGAGAAAGACCTTATGAGTGTAGCGAATGTGGGAAATCCTTTATCCAAAGAAATAACCTCATAATACACCAGAGAATTCACACAGGAGAAAGGCCTTATGAGTGCAGTGAATGTGGTAAATCTTTTACCTGTAGTTCCACTCTCCATTATCATCAGAGGGTTCACACTGGAGAAAGGCCTTATGTGTGCAGTGCATGTGGGAAGTCTTTTATTACCACTTCCAAACTGCGTTGTCATCAGAGAGGTCACAGTGGAGAAAGGCCTTAAGAGTGCAGTGAACGTGGGAAACCTTTTACAGTATGTCTTATACGAACTAACAAGTTCTGTTCCACGAGTGAGTATGTAAGTCCAGTTTGTTCTTAAGTTCAACAGAGTTAGCCTAGGTACCCAACTAACACAATGGGCTATATAGTACTGTACTGTAATAGGTTTATAATACTTTTTGCACAAATAGTACATAAAAAACAAACAAAAAATAAAACGTTTTTAATCATACTTTACAGTACCTTGAAAAGTACAATAGTACCAGCTCCATCACCGTTGCTTTTTTTTTTTTTTAAATCAAAAAAAGGAAACAATTCAATTTAAAGAAAGAAACCCAGAAATTGTCTGAAAAAAGAGTGGGGCAAATGAACTCCTGAAAAAGTTCTGCATCTTGGTGATCACATTTATTGGAAGGGTTGGAGAAAATTAAACTGCCATTTAGCCTAAGAATTTGTGAGTTATCTGAAAATCAACTTATTTCAAGAGTGGAAGAATTCTTGGTTTTTTCTTAATATCAAACTGTACACCAGTTTCTCTTTTGAATATCTTCTACATTTAAAGAGGCAATTATACAAAATCTCATTTTCCACACAGGATAAATTCTTTGTTTCAGCTAACTCTCAATGGCAGGGCAACTAGGACAACACCATCTCCCCGGAAAAAGAGCATTGGAATATTCCATTTTGTTGATTTATATATTTCTTCATATGTTTGTTCATCAATTTCTATAGTTGTCACAGTTTCTTCCACATCTCCCAATATCATATTTTAATGTAACCTGCCTCAAAGCTCTGTGTTGTTTCTCATTTTCACTCATCCAGGCTGAGCCTGATGAGATCCAGGAGCTCTTCTACAGTGTTCGTAGTTTGTTACTGGCCCACATCGTCCAAAATCTTTCACATCACCTCTGCTTTTATGCTCGTTTCTGGACATCCTGGGCTTGAAATAAAGATACTGTACTACTCTATACAGTACTGTACAGTAAGTACGCAAAAGCACAAGCACTTGTAGAGGATACACACATGTTAAAATGTACACCAGACACATGAACTAACTCATGTGATTGGACATGAGAACGCATGTTCTCATTTTGAAAGCTCACTACTTGAAGGTTCGTATGTAGGGGACTTACTGTATAGGAAAATGTAACCTCTTTCAATACCAGAGAGTTCACACTACACAATGGCATAGATGGGCAGGAAATGTGCAGTTTCAGTGGTCAGTATAAGGGCACTGGAGGAAACTATCTGAGGATCCATCTGTCTGAATTGACTCTCATACATCTGAGCATGCACAGTGGGGAGAATCCCCAGTTATGTGGGAAGGCCATTTTATCTCTACCGGCCAGCAGGCCTACAAAGTGTGCATCAGTCACCAACCCAGTTTGCTCAGGGAAGCTGACTCTGTCCCCCACTGCGTTGGCCAAGTTAGGAGTCACCTGAGCCCTAGGGAAGATTTCCCTCCTCTTTGATTACCTTGGGCATGGACCTGACCCAATGTTGTTCCATAGAACATCATTTGAGTTTTCTGGCAGCATTCAAGCAAAGACTACAATTTTCAGGGATATGTTGGTGTCACGTGATACTTGTGATGTGTCTTTCCAGCTTGCAAGTCACACACTCTAGAACTCTTGGCCACATATTGCCTTGGCTTGAATAATAGCTAAGGCCTTTAAGTCCTCATTAATTTGGGGAGTTCTATTCTGGTGTAGGGTAGTTTATAAACTAGTACAAATTTGTGCTCTACAAGCATGAATGGGAGAAGAAGTTTTTATGGGTCTCACGCTGTGCCTGAGGAGGGACAGCATGATGGCAGAAAACAACTTGACAATTTTTACCAAATTTGCATTGCTGTATAGAGCCTCCTAGGAAAGACTGCTGGGCTTTCTCTTCCTCATTTGAGGCCTGTATCCTATGTTTTTTATGAGCCTTGGATGACTCTAAGGAGGGGGACATGTGAGAATCTTAACAGTGCTTCTGAGAGCCACATGATTTTTTTCTCTTACTCAAGGTAGATATCACAGGGTATCCCAGCACTGTTGAGGGGATATTTTCCCCAGGTCTACAAAGATCCACATTCCCTGATGGCCACAAGTCACTGGGCTAGTCTCACTGGTTATAAGACTGTTGGTTCCAAGGGAAACCGTAATAGGTACGGAACCTCTACTTTAGTAGGTAGTGGAGGAGTCTGCAGCCAGCTAGATGAAATGCTCCTCTTCTAAAAGTGTAGCCAGAAATGTTTCTGTGACCGCAGGATCTGTGTGTACACAAATCTCGGGACCTCTAGGCATGCTTATCTTGTGTAGCTGAGGACATTGTCAGAGAAACTAATCAGGTTTTGTGGATTGCTGTAGCCTCTCGGTGATGTTCACCTCAAGGCCCTTACTGCGCAGGGAAGAAAAAAGAGCAAAGGGGATTCATATTCTGAGGATGTGGCTCTCTTGACCAATGCAGCACTCCTCTTGACTTGGGTGGAGACGTTCATTGCTCCCTATATTTGCTGCTACTGAGACAAGACTGGCCTTCCAGAGGGCATGAGGAGAGAGATGCTGGAGTCAATACAGCATTGCCCAACCTATTTCCCATAAAGAGTGGGACATAGATATTTTTCTTCTTTTTTATCTTGAGCTAATTTTTAAAGCTTTATAAAGATATAATTTACATGTACTCAACAGCTTATATTTAAAGTGTACAGTTTGATAGGTTTTGACATAGGTATGAACCTCTGAAAACATCATCCTATTCCCGATAATGACCATATCTGTCATTTACTTCATGTCTTTTTATAATCTCTTCTTACCTCCTTTCCAGCTTCTCCAGGTAACCATTGGTTTACTTTCCCTTACAATAGATAACCTTTGCATCTTCTTGTATTTATATGCTTGGAAAAATAAGCTGTTTATTTTTTTCTGATTTCCTTCATGCTTTGTAATTACTTTGAGATATGGGTAGCTCATCTCTCTCTTTTTTTTCTGAGTAATATTCTTATCCTTGGATATACCACTGTTGATTTACTTATCCATCTCTTTGTGGGTGTTTAGGTTATTTCTAGGTTGTGACTATTGGAAATAAACCTGTTACAAACATTTGTGTCAGTTTATATGGATGTGTGTCTCTTTGATCTTGTATCAGTAACTTAAGGTGGAGTGTCTGAGTCACAGGGTAGATCTAAAGTGACTGTACTTTTTTTTGCATATTAACCAGCAGTATGTTAGAGAGTTCCATTTCTTTCACATCCCTGCCAGTGCTTGATATGGTTAATTTTTATGTCAGCCCTTTTCATAAGTGTATAGTGTTATCTCAGTGTGGTTTTAATTTCAGTTTTCTAATGATTCATGATTTTGAGCATTTTGCAGGTCTTTGCCACCTCTATGTATGTATGTGTATATATATATTAACAAATATATATGTATATACATATATTTGTGTGTGTGTGTGCTGTTTCAGTTCTTATTTGCTTTTTTTTTTTAAATATGCATTATGGCTGTTTCCCTTTTCATTTACAAATAAGACATCAAAACAACAAAGACATATGTGGAATTTTACTCATTCTTAAATGAAGTGAGCAATATTTGCCATACAGAATAATTGTTTTTAATACAGGTAGGATATACCTGTATTAAGGTAGGATTTTTCCTCAAATTTTCTGTGTTGTGCAAAATGTCATGACCACAAATCCCACACATATTTAAGATCAGTATGTATTATTAACATAATCTCCACCACTTAAGTCCAGGCATTCAGTAATACATTAAATGTAGTCCTGCTTTGTAGTATTTCCCAATGTGTATTTGTAGTATTTGGAATGTGATCAGAGAAGGAACTGAAAAATTCTACTCAAGGTCCCCCAGGTTTTTTGATGGAAAACTAAACTTAGCATGTGCAGGAGGAGACTTTACAAGGCCAGGCAGACAATAGCTGCGGGGGCTGTGGGCTGGTTGGAGGCTCAGACGCCTCCGAGACATAATTCTGACTGGCCAGCGGGGAGGTATGTCCCTGAACACACTGGGGTGTCAGTGGAAACCCTAGTTGGCCTCACCTTGTTAGTGACAAGGTATCAGAGCAGTCACACTATCCTGAGTTGCCTCCTCTGACCCCACCGGTTACCTTGCAAGGGATTCTCACCCTCTGAACTCTCCAAAGTTCTTTTCATCTCTACCTTTCTGTAATTGTTGACTGTTTATTTCCAACTGTGTTTGCCTTCTATGGGTCTCACCACCTACTTGGATACTATTTCAGACACCTGCACCCTAGGACCACACTCTAGATGCAGGGCCACTGCCTACCTTCACGGTTTAGGCAGTGTTTCATAAATACTGGGGCTGGGAGTGTGCAGGGCAGGGGTCTAAGGCATGCTTTCTCTGCTCTACACCTTAAGAAGGACCTGGTTACATCTTTTCCTCCAAGATGCACATGTGTCAAGTCAGCGGGGACACCTGTGATCTGAGGTTGCATCTCTAAAGAGAGGGAGGAGGAGTACAGGTGTGGTGGTGATGGAGGACCACAGCAGGGAGAACCAGACCCACAATGCTGGGTGGGAAGGCTGGGACAGTGCAGGGACCAAAGGAGACACCTAATATTTGTCTGCCCCATATGGAGACTCAGGAAGGACCCACTGGGCTTAATCCCTGCTTCTCCCTCTAGAAGCTAATCGCCTAAGGCTGTGTCCTGCCCAGAGTTCTGGTAGATCTGCCCCTGGAGTCCCCTGAGGGATGCAGCAGAGTTCATGGAGATCCACAGGCTCCCCACCCTGCCCAGGAGCACCCCACCGTCCACCGCTCGTGCATCTGGTAGGGACACTTAGCCGTCCATATCCACAGCTTGGGCGCACCTTGGTGACAGCATGCAAAAGTTGGGATTCTGACTCTGAGGTGGAAAAGCAGGACTCAGTCTTTGAGTCAAAAATCTCATATTTGGGGACTTCCCTGATGGTGCGGTGGTTAAGAATCCACCTGCCAATGCAGGGGACACGGGTTTGAGCCCTAGTCCGGGAAGATACCACAGCCATGGAGCAATTAAGCCCGTTGAGAAACTAAGCTCTACTGAGCCTGCGCTCTAGAGCCTGCAAGCCACAACTACTGAGCCTGTATGCCACAACTACTGAAGCCTGCACGCCTAGAGCCCGTGCTCCACGAGAAGCCACCGCAATGAGAAACCCGTGCACCACAACGAAGAGTAGCCCCTGCTCGCTGCAACTAGAGAAAGCCCGTATGCAGCAAAGAAGACTCAACGCAGCCGTAAATAAATAAATTTATTTTAAAATCTCATATTTGGTCTCTGGAGCCAACTAGGGACTCACACTCACACTTGATTGGATTATCCAAGATATATTGTTAGGGGAGAAATTAATGTCAGACAAGGAACCACAGAACCAGGAAGTTCAGAGAACACTAAGGAGGATAAATGCTAAAATTCTACGTGTGATATCATTTTCAAATTATAGAAAATCAAAGATAAATCCTGAAAGAAGTCAGGGCAGGGGGACGAGGGAGATCCCTTACCTATAGCAGAACAAAGATAAGAATTAAATTCATCTTCTTAGAAACTGTGCAGGCAAAAAGAGATTGAAGTGAAATAATTGAAGTATTGAAAAAGAAAAAAACCATCAGCCTAGAGTTTTGTTCCTGGCAAAATTATCCTTTGATAGTGCAGGGTAAACAAAGCCTTTCTCAAATAAACAAAAATAGGGAAGTTGTTGCCATTAAATCTGCAACATTAGTCCATTCTGGTTGTTATAATGAAATACCACAAACTGGGTAGTTTATTAAAAAAATAAATAAACATTTATTTCTCACACTTTTGGAGGCTTGGGGAGTCCAAGATCAAGGTGACAGCATGGACGATTCTGTGGTGAGGTCCTGCTTCCTCGTTCATAGCTGACACCTCCTTGCTGTGTGCTCACATGGTAGCAGGAGCTAGGGATCTCTCTGTAGCCTCTTTTATAAAGGCACCATTCATGAGGATTCCACCCCCAGGAATTATTCCTGGTCCAGTAAGATCCCACATGCTGTGGAGCAACTAAGCCCGTGCAGAGCAACGAAGACCCAATGCAGCCAAAAATAAATAAGAATTTAAAAAAAGAAATAACAAATATGGTAAATATTAATCCAACTGCATCAATAATCACTTTGATGTGAATGGTCTAAATGCACTAATTAAAAGATTTTCAGGGTGGATTAAAAAGCAAGACCAGGGCTTCCCTGGTGGCACAGTGGTTGAGAGTCCGCCTACCGATGCAGGGGACACGGGCTCATGCCCCGTTCCAGGAAGATCCCACATGCTGCGGAGCGGCTGGGCCCGTGAGCCATGGCCGCTGAGCCTGCGCGTCCGGAGCCTGTGCTCCGCAACGGGAGAGGCCACGGCAGTGAGACGCCTGTGACCCGCAAAAAAAAAAAAAAAAAGCAAGACCAAACTATATGTTGTCTACAGAAACTGTGCAATAATACATCTGTACTGTTTTCAGGTTCTACATTTGTACTAATTTGTTTCAGGGGCAGTAAGAAATGAATAGAGGGATAGGCATGTGAAGAAATGAAATAACTGAGAAAGACAAAGTTAGAGCAAGTTGGGGAGTGCTCACTTTGTGAAGGTTGTGTGTGTGTGAGGTGGTGGCATCAGTGTGGTTAAACTAAACTGTTTTATCTGTTGTGGCTTCATTGTTTAACAGTATTCATTAGCTATCATTGGGCAAAGGTATAATTCTATATTGGGGGCAAATGTTAGTTGGTGATCCATTTAGCTAATTGGAAAATATTCAAGTCTTTGTGGTTTACTGAAACACACCCTTGACCTGATTATAAAGATTCTGTAAATGGAGGCATGGGAAGGACACAGACTCAATACAGCTTATTGCATGAACTTATTCCCAATAAATATTTACAGAGTGTATGAAATTGTATAAATATGAAGTCATATTCCAAGAATAATATGAGAGTTGGGAGTTAAATAAGCTTTTACATCTCATCATTTTGGCATTCAAATGACTATAAGTTTGTACATTCTCAAGGAGTGGAAATCAATCTGAGGGTTTATGGAGATAAAATATAAAGCAGCTGCATAAAATGTCTGACTCTGTCAGGTAAACTAGAAAATCAAATTGAGTGGTTGTCAGAGCTGGGGAGGGTAGTGGAATGTGACTACCCTCAGAATATCCGTCTTCTTTCTTCCCAGTCATGGTTCTGTACGGACTGTTTCGCTCATAGCCAATCATAATACAACTAAATGCACACACACACTTCCAATGGTTAGCTTCAGGCTACATGCATTTGAATGACAAGTATATAATATATCCAGCTATGCACTGAATCATTTTATGTCTGAATGACTCTATAGTAAAATGGCCATTTAGAACAGTAGATCTGAGAGCATCTCAAATGATTTTTTTTTTTTTCCACGTTGCGCGCCTTGCGGAATCTTAATATCCCGATCAGGGATCAAACCAGCGTCCCCTGCAGTGTTGGTGCTGAGTCCTAACCACTGGAGCACCAGGGAATTCCCTTAAATGATATTTTAATCCTTTGGCAGCTGAGATTCACGAAGTCTAAAATTATGTCTTTTTGCTGCAGTTAACGAGCAAAGCCCTGCCTTTCTTGAGGCCGGATGACCCCTTCACAGCATCCTTCCTGGATCCGTGTGTGACAGGTTCTGGTTGGTCAGGAATGAGAGTATCCTTCGCTGCGGCCTCTAGGGCTCTAGGAACTATATTATCCAGAAGAAATTGCAGCAGGTTGAGCCACTGATAGTTCAGGATAATGGCATTTCCGGGAAAATTCCTCGGCTCTGGGCGGGACTTCCGACCTCTTCCTAGCGACGGCCATTTTAATTGTCCGGGTCTGTTTTGGCTCTGGGGCGCTGGGTCGGGACCAGGATAACGAGGTGAGAAAACGTGACAGGAGGCGCTGTCCTCGTGGCACAGAGGCGGGTCTGAAGTTCGGGGACGCCGCCCGGGGTGCCCCGCGCAGGCCCAGGAGAGAGTCCGAAGTGCCCGCGTCCCGCCTGTCCCCGCCCCGCTGCCTCCACAGAGTCCGATGGCGGCGCCGGCGTTGAGGGACCCGCCTCAGGTAAACGCTCGTCCTCCGAGCCCTCACCGCCCTCACCCCATCAGACACTAAAGCCCGGAGTGCGGGGCGCCTTGCTCACGTGTCTGCAGGCCAGGCCGCCGTGTCTAGGACGGTAAGGCGGTCGTCGTTGGGACTCTGTTTCCGACAGTGTGATGCCGCGTGGGAGAGCGTGCCAGGCGGAGGGAACGGCAGGTGCAAAGTCTTGGAGGTCGGACTGAGGCGGGAGGATTCGGTAAACCTAGGATGAGCCTTCCGCTTGCAGGGAACAGAGGGTGAGGTAGAGTGACGTCTGGTTCGGCAGAGAGGTTGTTCCTTTTTCTGAGGGACCTGGAGGCCACGGAGGGTAGTGGATAGAAGAGAGACATATTATGTGTTAGGGTTTTAAAAGTTACCACGGACTTTCCTGGTGGTCCAGTGGTTAAGACTGTGCGCTTCCAATGCAGGGGCGTTGGTGTGATTCCTGGTCGGGGCACGAAGATCCCACATGCTGTGGGGCAAGGCCAAAAAAAAAAAAGGTAGGAACAGACTGGAATGTGGTTGATGAAGACGTTGAGGCAAAGAGAAGTAGAGCCTTTGTCCAAAGTCAGAGATCTGGTAAGAGTCAGCTCTAAGATTGAAACACAGACGTTAGTAAGTTAACCCCAGGTCCAGGTTCCAGGGCCAGGTGTGGATACAGGGGAGCCCTGCTCACATGGAGCCCAGCCATGGCTGCTTTCCTCTTCCCACAGCTTCCGAAGGTTGAAAAAGCACTTAGGGGGAGGGTGGGAGGGAGACACAAGAGGGAGGAGATACGGGGATATATGTATATGTATAGGTGATTGACTTTGTTATAAAGCAGAAACTAACACAATTGTAAAGCAATTGTACTCCAATAAAGATGTTTTTTAAAAAAAAGGACTTAGGGATCCTACACAAGGCAGGAGAGGGTGTCCCAGTCCCTCACTGGTATTGACACCATCTGTAGGTTATCTGGGTATTTTGTCTTGAGACTCTTCCCTAGATACAGTCTCAGCTCTTGGATAGGGGGGCCCTGAGGATATCCCCAAGCCCTGGGTCCTGAGTGCAGGACAAGAATAACATACAGGAGTTCCCATTCCTGACAACCAGTATAAAGTGGTATGGAAGGTTTTCCCAGGAATAGATACCAGCATGTGCAAGTACTTGGAGGTGTGACTGAGCTGGAAACAGGGTACAGCAGGTCTTCATTCTTTTAGTTAAGAACAAAGAGCAAGGGCTTCCCTGGTGGCTTAGTGATTAAGGATCCGCCTGCCAGTGCAGGGGACTTGGGTTCGAGCCCTGGTCCGGGAAGATCCCACATGCCCAACTAAGCCCATGTGACAAAACTACTGAGCCTGCACTCTACAGCCTGTGTGCCACAACTACTGAAGCCTGCGCGCCTAGAGCCCGTTCTCTGCAACAAGGAAAGCCACTGCAATGAGAAGCCCAGGCACCACAACGGAGAGTAGCCCTCACTCGCTGCAACAAGAGAAAGCCCAAGCCCAGCAACAAAGACCCAACGCAGCCAAAAATAAATAAATTTATTTTTTAAAATAAGAACAAAGAGCAGGGGATCAATAATCAGGCCTGTGATCTGGCTAAGAACTTCAACATCATTTATGGAGGTAATGAGAGGTTTGGATAAGAGGAAGTAAGTGGTATTAACCAGGTTTTAATAGGCTGCATCTGGCTGGAGAGAAAAGACTGTGGAGTTAAGGAGGGCGTCAGGGAGCCCAGGAAGAGCCCAGGTCTGTAATCCAGACCAATGGTGAAGCCCCAGAGTTTTGGCCATGAAGGTGGGAGACAAATTTGGATTCTAGATACATTCATTCATTCATTCATTTATTTTTGGCTGTGTTGGGTCTTCATTGTTGCACGCGGGCTTTCTCTAGTTGTGGCAAGCGGGGGCTACTCTTCTTTGAGGAGCATGGGCTTCTCATTGCGGTGGCTTCTCTTGTTGCGGAGAACGGGCTCTAGGCGCTTGGGCTTCGGTAGTTGCAGAGTGCGAGCTCAGTAGTTGTGGTGCACGGGCTCAATTTACGTGGCTTGCGGGCTTTAGAGTGCAGATTCAGTATTTGTGGCATATGGGCTTAGTTGTTTTCCCGGACCTGGGTTCAAATCCATGTCCCCTGCATTGGCAGGCGGATTCTTAACCACTGTGCCACCAGGGAAGTCCCTCTAGGTACATTTTTAAAGAAGAGCCAAGTAGATTTTTAGATGTTGTTAGGTAAGGTAGAGGTTAGAAATGACTCCAAGATTTTTAGTCCTAGCAGCTGAAGGGATGGATCCTTCATCAAATCGGATGTGGCATTGTCAGTAGGTTTATTTTTCTTGGGAAAATCAGAAGTTTTGTTTTGGTCCTGATAAGGGTCTGAGATGTTTCAGAGAACAGTGAGTGGAGGCATCAAATGGGCAGCTGGACGCACATTACTGAAATTTGGGGAGGGGATCAGGATGGAGATTTCCAAAAGTGGTAGCTATTGTAAGGACCAGAGTGAAGCTGTGGATGACATTTCGAAAGTGGAATGCAGGTTAGAGTGGTAACGCTATCAGTGGGTCAGAAGGACTGGGGTGCATGCCCAGGAGTGGTTCTCTTGCTTAGCACCTGGTTGAGGTTCCTGAGTATAACAAACACAGGTGAGAGAGAGAATGGCTCTGGATGGTCTGGGAGAGAAGATGATCTGGCAGGTGGCCAAGGCTTCCATGGGATGAATGGGTGCAAAATACGTGGTTTGGGAGGCAGAGAAATAATTGAGACAATTTGACACTGAGGCCAGGGCTCCTGTTAATTCACTACTGTCCAGATTCTCCAGAATCGTGTAGTGAGCCTTGTTGGGGTCTAGAGTGTTTTACTCTTGCTGGTGGATAAGATCCAGGGTAAACGGAGTCATTTGTGAAAGTCGTTATGCCTGGCAGGGATATTGTATGGGCTGGCTTGTGAGGAAGTTTGAGTAGAGAGAGGAGGGTTGTGACTTGTTGAGGGGACAGGCAATCAGACAGTGCATCACAGAAGTAGAAGAATGTCATGGGTGTCTGTAATTCACATGTGGTTATGAGTGGCTAATATTGAAACAAGGATCAGAAGCAGGTGGAGAGCCCTTCAAAGCACCATGAGGGGCTTTCCCTGGTATTGGGATTCATCAGAGGTCTGGGATTGTACTGAATAGTTTTTGAGTGTCAAGCAGTCTCTGGAAGGAAACTATGGGCCAGGTATATGGTTAAGTCCAGGGAGATACCTGTATTATAGAGCAGGAAGGTAGGCAGAACTGTGGGAGTGTAAACCTGGAGAATGATGATGTTAGAGAGTGAGAGTCTACAGAATAATATGCACATACATAGGTAATGTGAGCTTATGGCCCTACAGCCCTGGTATTGGGGACTTAATGGTGAAGCATGAGCCCAGGTTTGACCGTGTCTTGTACGTACAGTCTGGGAGACCTCAGGGGTATTGATTGGCAGGAGGGATGGGGCTCTGCTCGCCAGGCCCAGAGCTTATGTGGCAACTATATGTCCCCCTGTCTGTTAATGCTGAGGGCTGAACAGTGATTAATGGGACCTGAGGAGAGAGTGAGCGGAGTGGCACCGGGTCCTGGTATCTCCCCTGTGGTGGGGAGCTTGGGAAGAGGATGATAGTAGGGTAGATGTGTGAGGTGATGGACTGTGGGTTCTCAGAGTGTTCATTCTTTCATCTGTCCCCATGTTGACAGGACAGTATGACCTTTGAGGCCATTGCCCTGTACCTCGTGGGAGGAATGGAGGCTCCTTGATGAGGTTCAGGGCACTTGTACCACGATGTGATGCTGGAAAACTTTGCACTCATATCCTCACTGGGTAAGACTCTCACAGCCTTCCCAGTGACATGGAATGAGCTCTGTATTCTGGCTCAACCCCTTTTCTGCGGGGGTGCTCTATCCTTGTGACACATGGACATCAGGCACTGCTTGTTTCCCCAGCTTTCTGGGTAGTTGCTGTGGTAGGTATGCCTGGGTTGTTCGCACTCCATTCTTCACTCCCCTGCAACCCCAATATTTGCTGTACCGGATCCTCACGGGGAAGAATTTGAGGTCTGTAGTCCTGCAGTGCGTTTAATGACCTGTACCATCTTGTAACTGAAGGTTTGTGCTTTTCAAGCAACAACTTTCCATGTCTCCCATCCCACAGCCCCTGGCCTTCTACTCTCTGTTTCTACGAGTTCAATGTTTTTTGTTTGTTTTAAACTCTACATATAAGTGATATCATACATTATTTGGCGTAGTATCCGTCTGGTTCATCCATGTTGTCCCACATGGCAGGACTTCCTTTGTTTTTAAGGCTAAATAATATTCAAGGCGTGCATGTGTATGTGTGAGTATATCACACCTTATCCATTCCTACGTGGATGGACACTTAGGTTGTTTCCACGTCTTGTGTATTATTCATAATGCTGCTGCAAACATGAGAGTGCAGGTTATATTTTCCCCATTGGATTTCATTTCTTTTGGCTATATTCCAAGCAGTGGGATTGCTGGATTGTATGATCTGTTTTGAATTTTTGAGGAACTTCCATACTGTTTATTCATAACACCTCTACCAGATTATCTTGCCAACAAGTGTACAAGGGTTCCCTTATTTCTGTACCTTTACCAACATTTGTCTTCTTGATGATAGCCATCCTAACAGTTATGTAGTAATATCTCATTGTGGTTTGGATTTACATTTCTGTGATGATTAGTGATGAAGAACAATTTTTCTTATACTTGTTAGCCATTTGTATATCATCTTTGGAATAACGTCTAATCAGATCCTCTGCCCATATTTTAATCAGATTATTCTTTTTCTATGAGTATGCTATGTGTTTAAAATATCATCCCTGGGGTCTTCCCTGGTGGCACAGTGGTTAAGAATCTGCCTGCCAATGCAAGAGACACGGGTTTGATCCCTGGTCCGGGAAGATCCCACGTGCCACGAAGCAACTAAGCCCGTGCCCCACAACTACTGAGCCTGCACTCTAGAACCCGCAAACCACAACTACTGAGCCCACATGCCACAAGTACTGAATCCCACGCGCCTAGACCCCGTGATTTGCAACAAGAGAAGCCATTACAATGAGAAGCCCCATGCACTGAAACTAGAGAAAGCCCACACACAGCAACAAAGACCCAACACAGCCCGAAAAATAAATACATTTAAAAAAAAAAGATTGCTTTGGCTCTTTGAGGTCATTTGTGGCTCCATATGAACTTTAGTATTCATTCTCTATTTCTGTGAAAAAATCTCATTGTAATTTTGATAAGAATTGCATTGAATCTGTATATTGCATTTGATGATGTGGACATTGTAACATTATTAATTCTTCCAATACAAGGATGTGGGATATCTTTTCATTTATTTGTGTCTGTTTTATCAGTGTCTTATAGTTTTCAGAGTCCAGAGCTTTTACTTCCTTGGGTAAATTTATTCATATGTATTTTATTGTTTTTGATTTTGTAAATATGATTGATTTCCTAATTTATTATTCTGATATTTCATTGTTTACAAAAATGCAACTGATTTTTGCGTATTGATTTTGTATCCTGCAACTTTACTGAATTTGTTTAATAGTTGTAAGTTTTCGGGGGTAGTCTTTAGGATCATCTACATATAAGATCATGCCTTCTGCAGCAGTTTTACTTTTTTTATGATTTTATTATTATTACTTTTTTCTCTTGACCAAGTGTTCTGGGTAGGCCTTCCAGAGCAATATTGAATAGCAATGAGGACAGTGGGCATCTTTGTCTTGTTCCTGGTTTTAGAGGAAAAGCTTTTAGGTTTTAAACTCTGAGTATGATGTTAGCATGGGCTTATTGTTTATGGGTTTATCATATTGAATTATATTCCTTGTACACTTAATTTGTTTAGAATTTTTAATAGGAAAGTATGCTCAATTTTGTTAAGTGGTTTTTCTTCATTTATTGAGATGATCGTATGATTTTTATCCTTCATTCTCTTAATATGGTGTGTCATGTTTATTGATTTTCATATGAGGAACTATCCTTGTTTCCTGTGGATAAGCCACACTTGATGATAATGTAAGATTCTTGAATATGATGTTGAGTTTAGTTTGCTAGTTTTCTGTTGGGAATTTTTTCCTTCTATGTTCATCAAGGATGTTGGCCTGTAATTTTTTTTTTCTTATAGTTTCCATAACATGCTTTGGTATCAAGGTATATTTCTAGCCTTAGCCTGAGAAAATGAGTTTGGAAATGTTCTTTCAGCGTTTTGGAAGAGTTGAGGAAGGATTGACATTAATTCTTAAAATCACTGGAAGAAATCACCAGTGAATCTGTCTGGTCCTGTGCTTTTCTTTGTTGGGACAGTTTGTTATTATTAATTAACTAATTTTTAAAAATTGAAGTATAGTTTATTTACAGTATTTGTGTCAGAGTAAGACATAGCGATTCAGTATTTTTATAAATTGGGGAATTCTATGATGGTCCAGTGGTTAGAACTCTGTGCTTCCACTGCAGGGGGATGGGTTTGATCCCTGGTCTGCAAACTAAGATCACATGTGCTGTGCAGCACAACCAAAAAAAAATTTTTTTATAAATTATACTCAATTTTAAGTTATTATAAAAAATTGGCTGTATTTCCCTGTGCTGTAAAATATATCCTTGTTGCTTAGCTTTTGGGGAGATTTTTAATTAATGATTCAGTTTCCTTGTTACTGACCTACTCATATTTTTTCCTTCATGATTTAATGTTGGTAATTTGTTTCAAATAATTTATCCATTTCTTCTTGTTTATCCAGTTTGTTGGCATTTAATTGTTCATTGTTTATGATATTTGTGTATCTGTAGTATCAGTTGTACTAGCCGCTCCTTCATTTTTGGTTTCATTTATTTGAATCTTCTCTTTTCTAATTTAGTGTAGCTAAAGTTTTGTCAATTTTGGTTCTTTTCAAAAACCAGCTCTTAGCTTTGTTGATGTTCCTATTCTTTTTAGTCTGTATTTTATTTCTTTCTGGTCTGATCTTTGTTATTTCCTTCCTTCTAGAATTGGGCTTAGTTGTTTTTTTCCTAGTTCCTTGTGGTGTAAAGTTAGGTTGTTTATTTGAGTCTTTTTCCTTAATGTAGGCATTTATTGCTATCAGATTTACTTTTAGAAATTCTTTTGCTACATCTCATGGCATGTTTTGATTCCATTTTACTTCATCTCAAGATAATTTTATTTTTCCTTCTGATTTTTTTTCTTGAACACATTTGTTGTTCAGGAATGTGTTATTTAATGTCCATATATTTTTGAACTTTCCAGTGTTCACAAATATGTTATTGATTTTTAGTTTCCAACTCTTATGGCTGAATAAGAGTTTTGATATGATTTCAGTCTTCCTAAAGGTGTGAAGACTTGTTTTGTGACCTAACATATGATGTCTTTTAGAGAGTGTTCTGTGTCCACTTGAGAAGAATGTATTGTACTGTAGTTGAATGGAATGTTCTGTGTATGTTAGGTTGAGGTGGTCTAAAGTTCCATTCAATATTTGGTCAATGTTTGAGCTAAAGTTTCATTAAATATTTCCTTATTGATTTTCTGTTTGGTTAACTACCCATTCTCAAAAGATGGGTATTGGAGTCTGCTAACATTATTTCATTGTTGTCTTTTCTACCTACCAGTTTCTTTTCTTTTTTTCTTAATATTTATTTATTTACTTTTGGCTGTGCTGGGTCTTCGTTGCGGCACAGAGGACCTTCGTTGTGGCACGTGGGATCTTTTAGTTGTTGCATGTGGAATTCCTAGTTGCAGCATGTGGGCTCTTAGTTGCGGCGTGCATGCAGGATCTAGGTCCCCAACCAGGGGTGGAACCAAGGCCTCCTGCATTGGGAGTGTAGAGTCTTATCCAGTGGACCACCAGGGAATTCCACCTTCCAGTTTCTTAATATTTGCCTTACACATTTAAGTGCTCTGATGTTAGATTCATATTGTTTATGTTCTGTCCTCTTGATGAGTCAACACCTTTATCATTATTCAATGACTTTCTTTGTCTCTTGTGATAGGTTTTGAGTTAAAGTTTATTTTTCTGGCCTAAATGTAAGCTATTATAAGTATAAGCTACTGTTCTCTCGTTTCCATTTGTATTGAGTTTTTTTTCAGTTCCTTCTCTTTCAGCCTATTTGTGTCCTTAAAGCTGAAGCAAGTCTCTTGAAGACTTTATCCTCAGCCACTGTTTGTCTTTTGAATGGAGAGAATTTTCTAAAGACTTTGTAATGCCATCTTGTTAATTTTTGTACAGCTGATTTGTAGTTCCTTTGTTCCTTTTTTTCTTTCTCACTTTCTTCCTTTGTGATTTGATGGTTTTCGGTAGTGGTATGCTTTGATTCCTTTCTTTTTATCTTTGTGTATCTACTGTAGGTTATTGCTTTGTGTTTACTGTCTGGTTTGTGTAAAATATAACAGTATTTTAAGCTGATAACAACTTAATGTCAGTTCTATACAAAAAGTCTCCTTTTAGAATCCTCCTACACTGTTGGTGGGAATGTAAGTTGGTATAGCCACTGTGGAAAATATTATGGAGGTTCCTCAGAAAACTAAAACTAGAATTACCATTTGATCAAGCAATCCCACTCCTGGGCATATGTCCAGAAAAAATTATAATTCAAAAAGATACACACACCCAAATCTTCATAGCAGCACTATTCACAATAGCCAAGACATGGGAACAACCAAAATGTCCATCAACAGATGAATGGATAGAGAAGATGTGTGGTCCATATATAGAATGGAATACTACTCAGCCATAAAAAAGAATGAAATAGTGCCATTTGCAGCAACATGGATGCATCTAGAAATTATCATACTAAGTGAAATACATCAGAAAGAGAAAGATAAATACCGTATGATATCACTTATATGTGGAATCTAGAATATGACACAGATGAGCCTATCTATGAAACAGCAACAGAATTACAGACATAAAGAACAGACTAGTGGTTGCTAAGAGGGATGGTTTGGGGAAGGGATGGAGTGGGAGGTTAGTGGGTATAAGCTTTTATATATAGGATGGATAAACAAGGTCTTATTGTATAGCACAGAGAATTATATTCAGTATCCTATGATAAACCAGAATGATAAAGAATATTTTTAAAAAAGAATGCATATATATGTATAACTGAATCACTTTTCTATACAACTGTAATTAACACAACGTTGTAAATCAACTATACTTCAATAAGATAAAAATAAAAGGGAAAAAAAGTCCCATTTTAGTATCTCACCCCTGTTGCATTTATATTTTTGATGTGACAGTTTATATGTTTTTATACTTGTAGTCATTAAAAGTAATTGTTGGTGTAGTAATTTTTAATACTTTTGTATTTTATCCCTTATACTAGAATTAAGTGATTACCACACCACCATATTACAGTGTTAACATATTCTGAATTTGAGTATATACTTAACCTTTACCACTGTGCTTCGTATTTTCATATATTTTCCTGTTGCTAATTAGTGTCTTTTCCTTTCAGGTTGAAAAGCTCCATTTAGCATTTCTGGTAAGGCAGGTTGAATGGTGATGAACTCTCCCAGCTTTTGTTTATGTAGGAGAGTTTTTATCACTCCTTCATTTCTGAAGGACAGCATTGCCAGATAAATTATTCCTTAGTTGGCAGTTTTTTTCCTTCTGCATTTTGAATTTAATGTCCCAATCCTGGTCTGCATGGGTTCTGCTGAGAAATGTGCTTATAGCCTTACAGGCGTTCTCTTGTATGTGATGAGTTTCTTTTCTTTTGCTGCTTTCAAAATTCTTGGTCTTTGTCTTTTCAGACTTTCATTTTACTGTCTCAGTGAAGATCTTGTTGGATTGAATCTGGATGGGGACCTATGTACATCATGTACCTGCATATCCTCACCTCTCTATCTTGATTTGGTTGATTGTTTCCACCATTTTTTATTTAAATAAGCTTTCTGCTCCTTTCTCCATTACTTCTCCTTCTGGCACTTCTACAATGTGAATATTATTTCCATTGATGGCATCCCATAATTTACATAGGCTTTCTTCAGTCTTTTATCCCTCTAGCTGGATGATTTGAAATCACCTGATTCAAGGTCATAGATTTTTCTCCTGCTTGATCAAGTTGGCTGGTCTCTGTTGTATTTTTCATTTCATTCATTGTGTTCTTCAGCTCCAAAATTTAATTCCTTTTTCTTTTTTTCTTTTCTTTTTTTTTGTATCTTGGAACTTCTTGTGGTTTTTTTGTTTGTTTGTTTGTTTGTTTGTTTTGGCCGCACCATATGGCATGTGGCATCTTAGTTCCTTGACCAGGGATGGAACCTGTGCCCCCTGCAGTGGGAGTGTGAAGCCCTAACCACTGGACTGCTAGGGAACTCCCATTCTTGGAACCTGTTGATTTGTTTGTGTATTTTTTTCCTACTTTGATTGAGTTACTGTTTGTGTTCTCCTGGAGCTGGCTGACCTTCCTTAAAACATTTATTTTGAAATATTCGTCCAGTTGTTTATAGATATGCATTTCTTTGGATTCACTTGCTGGAAACTTACGTTCCTTTGGTGATGTCTTGTTTCCTTGATATTCCATGTTTCTTAGAGCCTTTTGTTCATGTTTATGCATTTGATGGATCAGTCACATCATCCGGATTTTCAGACTGGTTTTGGTAGGGAAAGACCTTAACTTGGGTTGGTTACGAGGTCACTGGCTAGGTGGGGTGTGGCAGTTTGGGCTGTCAGAAGGGACCAACCATGTAATGGCTCTGCAGCTCTGTCAGCTCTAGGGACACCAAAGATTGTAGGGATTCTCAATAGCCAAGGCTGCAAGGTGAACTCACAGGTACCTTGCCCTGGTGAACCTGGAGGGTATGACATCAGTACTGTGTTCAGATCATACCAGGAATGTTTCTCATTTACCCAGTATTTTTTTGGTTGTAGCTCGTGACACAGCCCATGTCTACTTTCCCTTCTCCACTGTTAATCCTGTGCTGACTAGTCAGTTTTACTCCACTGTGATATCTACTCTGACTTCCAGCCCAGGGATAAGCCCCATGTCTCTGGACTTCAAATCTCAGCCATTTCTCTCATACCTCCTCCCCTCTTGCTCTGCAACTTTGGTCTGCATGTGCTATGAGGTGTCCACACATCCTTAAATTGGCCTTGAACAGCAGCTATTCTACTGCAGTTGGTTTCTTCTGGGTTTGGACATATGCTTTCTACACAGCGTCACATCACGAGCAGAATAGGTCCTGCAGGAATCCTCTGGCATATGAACAAGTTCTAGAATATGCCTCTCTACTTGGTGCTGTACCCTATCCTAATGTCCTTCCCCTGGTGAAGTGTACCATTCTTTTGCCTTAGAGGCACAGTCATGCCCAGTAGCTACTTCCCCAGTGGAATTACAAATCTCCTTTCTGGAAAAGCATCCTGTAGAGTCATTCCTAGATATGACACATTACATTTATGATGATGTTGCTCCCTCCCTATAGAGTCAACATAAAGTTTATAAAGTTTATTTGCATGTATTTTACCACCATTTATTTGCATTTAGGTTGCTGCTGTGGAGCAGAGGCACTCTTTCAACGAAGCATTTCTATAAGCATGTCACTGGCCAGGACTCCTAAGGCACCTTCATTTTCCCAGAAGAATCACTCCAGTGAGACGTGTAGTCTGGTCTTGAGAAGTATTTTTCACTTGGCTGAGCGTGAAGAAACACAACACAGTCAGAAAGTGTTCCCGTGTAGAATATGTTTGAAGCAATTTCATTTTAGTGCAAACCTCCAAAAACACCAGAAGCAGCACATGGAAGAGAAATCTTTCAGTAATGCTGCAGTCAGGGCCTTGTTTGTGAAGAGCTGCAAATGCCATGTGTGAAGGAAGACCTTTACCTGTGAGGAAGTTGGGAAAGACTTTCTGGCCACCTTGGGACATCTCCAGCAACAGACCACTCGCACCAGGGAGAAGCCAAAAAAGATTGCCCAGCGTGAGGCAACTTTACAAAGCAGAGAAGTCATTACAGCTGGGGAGAATGCAAGAAAGCCTTCAGCCTGAAACATGCAATTGTTCAGGACTAGGGTGTCCACCCTGGAAGACACTGTTCTGTGTGCAGTGAATGTGGGAAGACATTCAGGTACAAATCCTCATTTGTTGTGCACCAGAGAGTGCATACTGGAGAAAGGCTTCACGTGTGTGGTGAGTCTGGCAAATCTTTCAGGCGAACCTCAACCCTCAATCTGCATCGAAGAATTCACACTGAAACAACGCAGTACAAGTGCAGCAAATGTGAGAAATCCTTTAACCAAAACTTTGTCCTTATTTATCCCTGGAGAAGACACATTGGAGAAAATTATTACCTGTGCAGTGAATGTGCACAGTTTCCTAGCTGTAGATCCATCATAGTTCAAGAACGGACATTTCACACTGGGGAAAGGCGTTATGAGTGTACTCAATGTGGGATATCTTTTAGATGAAAATTTTACCTAATTGTACACTGGAGAGTTCACACAGGAGAAAGGCCTTTTGAGTGCAGTGAGCATTGGAAATCCTTTAGTCATCAATCTTACCTCACTCAACACTGAAATGTTCATAGTGGAAAAAGGCCTTATGAATGCAGTGAATGTGGGAAATCTTATACTTCTCACCCTGGCCTCTATTATCTTTAGAGAGATCACACAGGAGAAAGGCCTTATAAGTGTAGAGAGTGTGGGAAATCTTTTACCAGTAGGAGGAAACTTCGTTATCATCAGGGAGTTCATACTGAGTGCAGTGAATGTGGGAAATCTTTTCCGTCTAGGTCCGGCCTCTTATCATCAGAGAGTTCACACAGGATTGAGGCCATATGAGTGTAGTGTGTATGGGAAGTCTTTTTCCAAGAGCTCTGTGATTACTGAACATCAGAGAGTTCACACTGGACATAGGCCTTATCAGCGCCGTGAATGTGGGAAGTCTTTTTTCTCTGGTTTCAACATCAATAATCATCAGAGAGTTCACACAGCAGAAAGGCCTTATGGGTGCAGTGAATGTGGGAAATGTTTTCCCTGTAATTCCATCCTTCATGAACATCAGAGAATTCACACAAGCAAAAGGACTTATGAGCACACGGAATGTAGGCAGTCCTTTAGAGCAAATTCTTCTCTCCTTGAAAACTGTAGAGGTCACACTGCAGAGAAGCCTTATAAATGCAGTGAATGTGGGAAATCTTTTTCATCTAGGTCTGGTTTCCGTTATCATCAGAGAGTTCACACAGGATCAGGGCCATATGAGGCTAGTGAATGCTGGAAATCTTTTCCCCAGAGCTCTGCACTCCTTCAACATCCGTGTTCACAGAGCTGAAAGGCCTTAAATGTGTGGTGAATGTTGGAAATCCTTTACCACTAGTTCCCCCCTTTGTTATAATCAGAGATTTCACAAGCAAAGCCTTATTCGTGTAGGGAATTTGAGAAACTTTCCTAAATAATTCAACTTATTATACATGGTAGAATTTGCACTGGAGAAAGGACTTGAATGTGCAAGGAAATGTGTAATTTTCTTGTTCAGGGTAACGACACTGGAAGAAACTGAGGAGCCACCCATCTGAATTCAATCTCATACATCCAGTTGTCCACAGGGGGAGATACCCCTTACGTTTAAGTTATGTGGGAAGCATTTGTGGCTGTATTGCACTTTGTAACCTGTCCAGGGCTTTTCCCAGATTTATGTCACTGTCTGTTTCTGTGGCTATTTTACCTGTGTCGCCTGGCAGGTCCACACAGTGTGCATCAGTCATCAGCCCAGTGCACTCAGGGAAACTGACCTCTGTTCTTCCAAATGTTGGAGCAAACTAGGAGTAGGTCAGTCCCTTTGGGGTTGGTGTTCCCCTCTCTCTGACTACGTGTACAAAAGACTGAAGGAATGTTGGCCCAGAGAACATCATAAGAATTCAGCTGACCGTGTGCAGAGAAGGATAACCCTTTTCAGGGACATGTTCTCACATGATCAGTTTTTCCAGCTAGCAAGTCACCAACCCAAACTGTGTGCCACACATTGTTTTGGTTTGTATAATACGGGTGCCTTACTATTTAAGGCCTGTTTTGTTTGGGGAGTTCTGTGCACTGCAGGAGGTTTTTTATAAGGAGATTTGGGCTCCACAGGCATAGGCCTCAGGGAGGATAGTATGATGGCAAAAATTGGCTTGCCGTTTTTTTGGCCAAATTTGCATTGGTGCCAGTGAAGTCGTAGGAAAGAGGGCAGAGCTTTCTGGTCCTCATTTGAAGCCTGGATGCTATGAGTTTTAGGAGACTCAGACATCACCGTGAAGAGGAGTGAGATGTGACAACCTCAAGTTCTTGGAGCAGCATGAATTTTTTCCCGTGTTCACAGGGCGTATCACGAGAGATGTCAGCACTGTTGAGAGGACTCTCCTCCATTGGTTTTGCAAAGAGCATGTGCCCTGATGTCCACAATTCCATGGGTGACAGTCACTGGCTGTAAGACTATAGGGGTCAGGGGAAACTGAAACTGATACAGAAACTGGGTTAGTGGGAGCAGAGGAGACAGCAGCCAGCTCATTGGAATGTGCCTCTTCTAAAAGTGCATCCACAGATGTCTTTGTGACAGTGACCAATGTGCAGGATCAGTGTGTACACAAATCTCAGGACCTCCAGGCATGTTTATGTTGTGTAGCTGAGGTCATTGTCAGAAGAGATAATTGGAACGTTCTGTGGATTTTTGTAGCCTACCTGAAGTGTTTGCCTCAAGGCCATTGTTGCACAGGCAGGAAACGAAAGGTAGAGAAAAGTAGTCCAGGGATGTGGCTCTTGTGAGCCAGCCAGAATTCCTGTTGACTGAAGTGGAAATGTCCTTTATTACTCGCCAGTATTTGCTGCCACTGAGGCAAGATGACACCCATAGGGCATGACTAGAAAGGTGGTGAAGCTAGTATAGTGTTGCCAAATCTGTTTTCCAAAAAAGTGGGACGTACAGATTTTCTTTGCTTGAAGTGTTTTTTAAAGCTTTATTTGGGTGTAATATACATGTAGAAAACTGTACATTTTTAAAGTGAAATATTTGATAAGTTTTGACATACACATGATACCTGTGAAAACATCATCACAGTCATGGTAATGACCATATGTGTCACCATGTTTTTGCCTGATTTCCTTTTATAATCTGTCCCTGCCCTTCACAGCCCTCCAAGCAACCATTGATTTATTTTCCCTTGTAATAGATATCTTTACGATTTCTATAATTTACATGATGAAATCCTAAAACGTTTACTTTTGTTTTCTCCTGGTTTTGTGTTTTGTCATTATTTTGAGATTCATCAATGATGTTAAATGAGGAGCTCTTTTTTTTTTTCTGTGTTTTTGAGTAATATTCTTACCATTAGATATAACACTATATATCCATTCACCTGTTTATAGCTATTTGGGATAATTCCAGGTTTTGACTGTTGAAAATAAACTAGTGCAAGTGTTTGTGTACAGTTTTTGTTTGTTTGTTTGGGGGTTTTTTTGCGGTACACAGGCCTCTCACTGTTGTGACCTCTCCCGTTGCGGAGCACAGGCACTGGACGTGCAGGCTTAGCGGCCGTGGCTCACGGGCCCAGCCGTTCCGCGGCATGTGAGATCTTCCCAGACTGGGGCACGAACCGATGTCCCCTGATCGGCAGGCGAACTCTCAACCACTGCACCACCAGGGAAGCCCTGTGTACAGTTCTTAATATGGAAATTTGTTTCCTTTATCTTTTGGTCCAAAAATTAGATTGCAGTGTTTGAGTTACAAAGTAGGTGTACGTTTAGCTTTTGAACAAACTAACAAATTGCTATCTAAACATTGTATTTTTTCTTTTTATAAAAATTTTTATTGGAGTATAGTTGATTTACCATGTTTTTTGGATTTTTTTTTTTTTGTATTTGTAACAGTACTTGTATGAGGGTTCCATTTCTTCTACATCCTAGTGAATACTTAGTTGGTCAGTGGTTTTTTATTTTAACTCTTAATGAGGTTGCCGTGCTCTCTCACGGTTTGAATTGAATTTTCCTCAGAATTCATGATTAGCGTCCTTACAGATTTATATTTGCTATCTTTGGTAAAATGTCTCCTTTTCTGCCTATTCTTTTTTTTTTTTTCCTTTGGCTGTGTTGCACAGCTTTCAAGAACTTAGTTCATCAAACAAGGATTGAACCTGGACCCTTGCAGTGAAAGCTCTGAGTCCTAACCACTGGACTGCCAGGGAATTCCCTCTTAAGCCTATACTTTGATTAGTTTGGGCTATTTTCCTTTTCTTTAATGACTAGGACAGTGAAACAACAGATACCCATTTTGCTCGTTCTTGAGTGACTGCTTTATGGAATAATTGGTTTCAGTACTTGAAGAACATGTCTTGAGTTTTTTCAGTGTTTTTGTTACACACAATGTAATGCACACATGTACCATACATTATAAGATTAATCTGCCAGGAGAATTTACTATTAGTTCTAAGTATACTTGATGAATGATACCCTGCCCCCAGCCTCTTTTTTTGAGCATTTATTAAGAAGAGCTTATAATTGTATATATGTTTCTCAAAGACCTGAGAGTTAATCCTTTGAAATGTAAGCATTAGGATCAATTAGGCCTCTGTCTCTCAGTCTCTTTGGAAGGATAGAATCCTAGTTTTCATAATTACCAGCTATCAAACACAGCTGAACTAATCTCGTTTATATTTCCCAGCCCTTTTTAGTGTTTCAGTTCCGTGAATACTGAGTTCCCATCCTCCCTGTTTCCTTATTCTCCCTTTATTTTTAAAAAAACTTTCTTAACATATTTTTCTTAATCTTGAAGGTGTTTTTTTTTTTTAGCTGCGCCACATGGCTTGTGGGATCTTAGTTCCCTTATCAGCGATTGAACCTGTGTCCCCTGCAGTGGAAGTGTGGAGTACTAGCCACTGGGCTCCCAGGGAATTCCCCTCATTCTCCCTTTAAAACACCTGATCACCTCTGCAGAAATTACGATTGAGTTCAACTCTTTTTCCTGTTGTCAGTATTTATTGAATAAAATATGTTTTTTTCCATTTTTGTTTTTATTGTTTCAGTTAACATCTAGCTGTGTTTTTCTTTGACACCATCAGTCTCAAAAGGGAACAAGGAAACATGCTAATTTGGTACATAGTACAAAGGCTGCATTGTTTAAAGATGGAACATGTATGAGAATGGTCTTCTGAGTCTTGAACTATCTCATTGGGTTACCAAACTCAGGTTTGGCTGCTCACAGCTGAAAACCCATAATGGAGTTGGAAGTGTCAGTAGAAACAAAAGATGTTTTAATCAGAAAAGGCGGCAATCTGGAGAGAAGGTGGACTCATGTCCCGAGACCAACTTTGAAAATTCTGGTCAGCCATTCAGCCATGACAGGTTTTTTTTGTTTGTTTGCTTTTGGCCACGCAACATGTGGGATTTTAGTTCCCAACCAGGGATGAACCCATGCCCCCTGAAATGGAAGTGTGGAGTCTTGATCATGGGACCACCAGGGAATTCCCAGACATGACAGGTTTTAAAGGGAAAAAGTGGGGAAGAATCTCAGTGAATCGTAAAGGCAGGAAGTTGGTTTCTGCATCATTCTCCATTGCGTTCAGACTGGCTGACTCTTCGGATGTCTTGCCTGTGAGGTCTGCCTGCAGGATTGCTTAGGGAGCTGTTGGGGTTATTCTTCATTCTTTGTTTTTTTAAAGATTTTTTTTTGGTCGGTTCGTTGGTTTATTTATTTATTTTTGACTGTGTTGGCTCTTCATTTCTGTGCGAAGGTTTTCTCCAGTTGCGGCAAGCAGGGACCACTCTTCATCGCAGTGTGCGGGCCTCTCACTATCGTGGCCTCTCTTGTTGTGGAGCACAGGCTCCAGACTCACAGGCTCAGTAGTTGTGGCTCACAGGCCTAGTTGCTCCACAGCATGTGGGATCTTCCCAGACCAGGGCTCGAACCTGTGTCCCCTGCATTGGCAGGCAGATTCTCAACTACTGCGCCACCAGGGAATCCCAAGATTCTTTTGATGTTGACCAGTTTTGGACGTCCTTATTGAATTTGTTACAGTATTGCTTCTGTTTTATGTTTTGGTTTCTTGGCTGCAAGGCATGTGGGATATTAGCTACCTGACCAGGGATTGAACCCACACTCCCGGCATTGGAAGGCGAAATCTTATCCACTGGACCACCAGGGAAGTCACAATTCTTACTTTTTTTAATTGAGGAAAAGAATGAACAGGTTAGACAAGGTGTGGTGTGCATTCAGGAGAGTATAATTCAGGAGTTAGTTTAAATTGTTTAGTGATCTCATTCCTATAATTAGGTTCTTTCAAGGTGAGGGGGGACAGAAATGGGCAAACAGGAAAGGGACAAAAGAACCACTTTCAAATGTTGGGAAGTGATTACTTTGTGATTGCAGGGACTTACATAGTTGGGAACTTGTATTATCTGTGTTAGCGTTCTCCGTAAAAACAGAAGCAGTAGGATATATAGATACAGTTCCATATCTGCGAAAAAATATGTTTTATTGGAGAGAAAAAGACTTGGGAATACTCTGAGTTGGAAAGGTACATGTGGAATTCAAAGAACTGAAGGAAGATCACTGCCTTTTGAGGATAATGTGTAATGGGGACAGCGGGTAGCAAAGAAGCAGAGAAAGTAGGTGTCTGAGGTTATCTCGAGGATCAAAATGATCCCAGTTTGTTAGGGAGATGATGACTCTGTGAGGGATTAATCAGGTAGATCAAATAATCATACTTGCTTATGGTAAAAAGTACTAAGTATTGAACTGAAATACATTTATGAAACTACACTTTAAAACCTTTTAATGTTTATTTCAATTGGAAGCTTTCTGTTTTTTAAGTTCTTAGTAGTAACGTATTTACAGAATAGAGTATTATGTGTGCAGGTTTTGGATGTTATGTTTTTACGAATGTCACTTTTAGAAATTATTGTGAGCCATTTACACCTGCAGGATACTTTCAAATAGTTGAATTCTCTTTGCCTGTTTATCCCACATCTTTTCATAACTTCATTGCATTTCATTACCACTAACATTTATTAAGATAATGATTTTCATATGTTGAAGTCCTAATGCTTTAGTGACTGTATTTGGAGACAGGACCTTTAGAGAAGTATTTAAGGTTAAATGAGGTCATAAGGGTGGGGCCCTAATTCATTAGGACTGGTTTCCTCATAGGAGGAGAGGTAGACACTAGGTGTATGCCCACAGGGACAAAAGGCCATTTGAAGACATGGTGAGAAGATGGCCATCCCAAGCCAAGGAGAGAGGCCACAGGAGATACCAAACCTGTTGACCATCCTCTCAGACTTCCAGCCTCCAGAAGGGTGAGAAAATAAGTTTCTATGGTTTAAACCAGCCCATCTATGGTACTTTGTTATGGCAGTTCTAGCAGATTAACACAAACATCATTAATGTGTTCTCTTTGCCAAATAAATAGTGAGGCTCAACATTCAAAGAGACAGGAGAGAAAATTGGTATAATTCGAAAAATGGTGGAAAACTATAAATTAGCTTTGAGGGGAAGGGAATTTAATATGGAGTTTCCTAGTTTGTTTCCACTACTGTTGAAAACCAGAAATTAGCTCCAATTTTCGAAGTCTGAAAAGAAGCCCAGTAGAGAAAGTCAGGCTTTTAAACTCAGAATCACTCTTATTTCCTACAGTGTGTTGTGGGTTACAGCTGTTATGGAGCAACAGGGTCTGACTTACCCTCCTCTTGTCATGAACTGTAAAACTACAAACTAGAGGAGTGGCTCCCTGCAGGCATTGGAGAAACAGTGCAGGGCTATAACCCTGAAGGAACAGGATAGCACTCCAGGTCAGATCACATCCTCCTATCCTCCAGCCAGGGCATTTTCCAGACCTGCACAGGGAAGCAGAGCCCAGAGAGCAGAAGGTGGAGACAACAGAGCTCAAGGCTAGGCAGTCAGCAGGAAATCCTGTAGCAGAGTCCTCTCAGGGAGAGCCCTCCTTGGTTGGGCAGTGGAGGGTGGGAGGGAATCTGAAGCTTTAGGCCAGCCTTTGTCAGTCCCACTCCCCACAGAGATGGAGACCCTCTGTCTCACATCAGTCATCAGGTGCACACTGGTGCTTCATAGGCTTGAGCCCCTACTTCTCCCTCCAGAGGCTGATGCCCACATGTTAGCCCCCAAGCATGTAAGGACGTTTTCAGGAACGGATCTGCAGGGCAAGATGCAGCCAGCAGGAAGTGCCTCCTCCCACCCGTACCCCCCCAACTCTGTACTGAGCACGACAGCCAAACCTGACCTCAACTAGTGAGGCGGTACAGCCTACCTCAAGAAACAAGAAAAATCCCAAATAAACTATCTAAACTTACACCTGAAGGGGCAATAAAAAAATAAATGAAACCTAAAGTTAGTAGAAGGAAGAAATTATAAAGATCATAGCAGAAATAGATAAAATAGAGACTGTAAAGACAATAGAAAAAAATCAAAGAAACTAAGAGCTTGTTCTTTGGAAAGATAAACAAAATTGACAAACTGTTAGCTAGACTCACACACAAAAGAGGGAAGGCCCTGATAAAACCAGAAACAAAAGAGGGAAAATAACAGATACCACAGAAATACAAAGGATTATAAGAGACTATTATGAATATCTATACACCAACAAATTGGATAACCTAGAAGAAATGGACAAATTCTTGAAATCATACAACCTTCCAAGACTGAATCAGGAGGAAACAAAATCTAAATAAAGCAGTCATTAGTACAGAGAATGAAACAGTAATCAAAAAGCTCCCAAAGCCAATCCAGGACCATACAGTTTCACAGGTGAATTCTACCAAATGTTCAAAGAAGATTTAATATTTACCCTCCCCAAACTACTCCAAAAAATTGAGAAGGATAAACTTTTTTTTGGCCACGCCATGCGGCTTGCAGGATCCCAGTACCCCAACCAGGGATTGAACCCAGATCCTCGGCAGTGAAAGTGAGGAGTCCTAACCACTGGATTGCCAGGAAATACCTCTGAACTAATTTTATGAAGCCAACATCAACCTGATACCAAAACCAAAGACAACACACTGAAAAAGAAAATTACAGGCCAATATCTGTGATGAACATACATGGAAAAGTCCTGAAAAAATTTTAGCAAACTCAATTCAACAGTTCATCAAAAGGATCATACACCATGATTAAGTGGGTTTTATACCAGGGACAGAAGAATGGTTCAACATCAACAAAATGAAGGATAACCATCTGATCATCTCAATCGATGCAGAAAAAGCATTCAACACTATTCGACGTCCATTCATGGTAAAAACATACAACAAAGTGGGTTACAGGGAACATACCTCAACGTATTGAAGGTCATATATGACAAGCTCACAGTTAACATCATATTCAATGGTGAAACCTGAAAACTACTCCTTTAAGACAGGACCAAGACAAGTATGTCTACCCTTGTCACTCCTATTCAGCGTAGTATTAAAACTTCCAGATCCATTTTTATCCTTTTAGAGGATTTCAGGGGCTTGATTTTTCTTACCAGATAAATAAGGAAACTTTAAAATAAAATTGGCTGTTTATCATTACACTCACAAGTGATTTTTCACATAACCTGCTTTTCCAACATCAGGACCTTCATACATATGAATTTATTTATTTATTTTATATATATATATTTTTTCGCGGTACGCGGGCCTCTCACTGTTGTGGCCTCTTCCGCTGCGGAGCACAGGCTCCGGACGCGCAGGCTCAGCGGCCATGGCTCACGGGCCCAGCCGCTCCGCGGCATGTGGGATCTTCCCGGACCAGGGCACGAACCTTTGTCCCCTGCATCGGCAGGTTGTCTCTCAACCACTGCGCCACCAGGGAAGCCCCACTTGGTTTATTTTATCAATATTAACCCTTTGTCTTTCATAGTCTGAAAATTTAAAGTTAATATTTCAAATGTCATTATTTCCATAATGAAAAAATATTGAAAAACAAATGTTTTCCCTCTATTTGCTAAAACTTTATCCTTTTTTTTTTTTAGGGCACCACTCTTCCTTATATTGCACTACTTAGCCTTCAAATTTCAGAGAGTATTACAAATGAAGTCTCTTTGACTCTGTTTTCTCATCATTTTCCCAAGCCATGGTCAACAGCTTCAAGAGATGTAAGTCAAAGGAGTAGAATTAACCACGGGGGTAGAGTTGCAAACTGGAGAAGACAAGATACAACTAAGTTTACTGTTGTTTTGCAGATCTGATTAATTTTTCACTCTGTTAAGAAGGTTATCAAATTCAGATTTTTTTAAATTGGACTTTATTTTTAAGAACAGTTTTAAGGGACTTCCTTGGTGGTCCAGTGGTTAAGACTCCATGCTCCCAGTGCAGGGGACCCGGGTTCAATCCCTGGTCGAGGCACTAGATCCTTCATGCAGGCCGCAACTAAGAAGCTCATGTGCTGCAGTTAAGACCCTGCACTGCCATAAATAAATAAATAATTTTTTTTTTTTAAAAAAAAAAAAAACAGTTTTAGGTTCCCAGCAAATCCAAGTGGAAGGTACAGGAGAGTTCCCATGTACCCCCTTCCCCCACATAAGCAGAGCCTCCCTGACTGTCAACATCCCACACCATAGTGGGACATTTGTTACAATCTATGAATCTGTACTGACACATCATTATCACCCAAAATCCACAGTTGACATTAGGATTCACTCCTGGTGGTGTGAATTCTGTGGGTTTTGACAAATGTATAATGACATGTATCCACCTTTACAGTATCATACAGCGCAGGTTCTGCCCTAAAAATCTGTGCTCTGCCTATTCATGTCTCCTTCCCACTTAACCTGTGTCAAGCCCTGATCTTTTTACTCTCTCCACAGTTTGTTCTTTTCTAGAATGTCATATATTTGCAGTCATACAGTATGTACCCTTTTCAGGTTGGCTTCTTTCACTTTGTCATATGCATTCAGGTTGTTTTATTTTTGAAGTTTTGAATTTAATTTATTTTTTTATACAGGAGGTTCTTATTAGTTAATCTATTTTATGCATATTAGTGTGTATATATGTCAACCCCAATCTCCCAATTCATCCCACCATCGCGACCACCACCACCACCACCACCACCACCACTGCTTTCCCCCTTGGTGTCCATACGTTTGTTCTCTACATCTGTGTCTCTATTTCTGTCCTGCAAATCAGTTCATCTGTACCATTTTTCTAGATTCCACATGTATGTGTTAATATACGATATTTGTTTTTCTCTTTCTGACTTGCTTCACTCTGTATGACAGTCTCTATATCCATCCACGTCTCTACAAATGACCCAATTTTGTTCCTTTTTAGGCTAATATTCCATTGTATATGTGTACCACATCTTTATTCATTCGTGTGTCGATAGGCATTTAGGTTGCTTCCATAACCTGTCTATTATAAATAGTGCTGCAATGAACATTGGTGTGCCTGTGTCTTTTTGTTTTGTTTTTAATTAAATTATTTTATTTTTGGCTGCATTAGGTCTTCGTTGTTGTGTGGGGGCTTCTCGTTGTGGTGGCCTCTCCCTTTTTTCCACATCCTCCAGCATTTGTTATTTGTAGATTTTCTGATGATGCCCATTCTAACTGGTGTGGGGTGATACCTCATTGTAGTTTTGATTTGCATTTCTTTTTGTTTTTAATTTTATTTATTTATTTTTGGCTGCATTAGGTCTTCGTTGCTGCATGCAGGCTTTCTCTAGTTGTGGTAAGCGGGGGCTACTCTTCATTGTGGCACACGGGTTTCTCATTGCAGTGGCTTCACTTGTTGCGGAGCATGGGTTCTAGGCATGCAGGCTTCAGTAGTTGTGGCATGTGGGCTCACTAGTTGTGGCCTGCAGGCTGCAGTGCACAGGCTCAGTAGTTCTGGCGCATGGGCATAGTTGCTTTGTGACATGTGGGATCTTCCCCAACCAGGGATTGAACCCATGTTCCCTGCATTGGCAGGCAGATTCTTCACCACTGCACCACCAGGGAAGCCCTTGCATTTCTCTAATAATTAGTGATGTTGAGCAGATTTTCATGTGCTTCTTGACCATCGGTATGTCTTTTTTGGAGAAATGTCTGTTTAGGTCTTCTGCCCATTTTTTGATTGGGTTGTTTGTTTTTTTAATATCGAGCTGCATGTGCTGTTTATGTATTTTGGAGATAAATCTTTTGTCCATTGATTTGTTTGCAAACATTTTCTCCCATTCTAAGGGTTGTCTTTTCATCTTGTTTGTAGCCTCCTTTGCTTTGCAAAAGCTTTTAAGTTTCATTAGGTCCCATTTGTTTATTTTTATTTCCACTACTCTAGGAGGTGGATCAAAAAAGATCTTGGTGTGATTTATGTCAAAGAGGTTCTTCCTATGTTTTTGTCTAAGAGTTTTATAGTGTCTGGTCTTAACATTTAGGTCTCTAATCCATTTTGAGTTTACTTTTGTGTATGGCATTAGGGAGTGTTCTAATTTCATTCTTTTACATGTAGCTGTCCAGTTTTCCAAGCACAACTTATTGAAGAGACTGTCTTTTCTCCATTGTATATCCTTGCCTCCTTTGTCATAGATTAGTTGATCATAAGTGCGTGGGTTTATCTCTGCCTTTTCTATCCTTTTCCATTGATCTCTATTTCTGTTTTTGTGCCAGTACCATATTGTCTTATTATAGCTTTGTAGTATAGTCTGAAGTCAGGGAGTCTGATTCCTGTAGATCCGTTTTTTTCCCTCAAGACTGCTTTGGCTATTCGGGGTCTTTTGTGTCTTCATACACATTTTAAGAATTTGTGTTCTAGCTCTGTAAGAAATGCCACTGGTAATTTGACAGGGATTGCATTGAATCTGTAGATTGCTTTGGGTAGTATAGTCATTTTCACAATATTGATTCTTCCAATCCAAGAACATGGTATATCTCTCCATCTGTTTGTGTCATCTTTGATTTCTTTCATCAGTGTCTTATAGTTTTCTGAGTACAGATCTTTTGTCTCCTTAGGTAGGTTTATTCCTAGGTATTTTATTCTTTTAGTTGCAATGGTGACTAGGATTGTTTCCTTAATTTCTCTTTCTGATCTTTCGTTGTTAGTGTATAGGAATGCAAGAGATTTCTGTGCATTAATTTTTTTTTTTTTTTTTTTTTTTTTTTTGCGGTACGCGGGCCTCTCACTGCTGTGGTCTCTCCCGTTGCGGAGCACAGGCTCCGGACGCGCAGACTCAGCAGCCATGGCTCACGGGCCCAGCCACTCTGCGGCATGTGGGATATTCCCGGACCGGGGCACGAACCCGTGTCCCCTGCATCGGCAAGCGGACTCTCAAGCACTGTGCCACCAGGGAAGCCCTGTGCATTAATTTTGTATCCTGCTACTTTACCAAATTCATTGATTAGCTCTGGTAGTTTTCTGGTGGCATCTTTAGGATTCTCTATGTATAGTATCATGTCATCTGCAAACAGTGACAGTTTTACTTCTTTTCCAATTTGTATTCCTTTTATTTCTTTTTCTTCTCTGATTGCCGCAGCTAGGACGTTGAATAATAGTGGCGAGAGTGGACATTCATGTCTTGTTCCTCATCTTAGAGGAAATGCTTTCAGTTTTTCACCATTGAGAATGGTATTTGCTATGGGTTTGTCATTTATGGCCTTTATTATGTTGAGGTAGGTTCCCTCTATGCCCACTTTCTGGAGAGTTTTTATCATAAAATGGTGTTGAATTTTGTCAAAAGATTTTTCTGCATCTATTGAGATGATCATATGGTTTTTGTTCTTCAGTTTGTTAATATGGTGTATCACATTGATTGATTTGTGTACATTGAGGAATCCTTGCATCCCTGGGAAAAATCCCACTTGATCATGGTGTGTGATCCTTTCAATGTGTTGTTGGATTATGTTTGCTAGTATTTTGTTGAGGAGTTTTGCATCTATATTCATCAGTGATATTGGTCTGTAATTTTCTCTTTTTGTAGTATCTTTGTCTGGACTTGGTATCAGGGTGATGGTGGCCTCATAGAATGAGTTTGGGAGTGTTCCTTCCTCTGCAACTTTTTAGAAGAGTTTGAGAAGGATGGGTGTTAGCTCTTCTCTAAATGTTTGATAGAATTCACCTGTGAAGCCATGTGGTCCTGGACTTTTGTTTGCTGGAAGATTTTTAATACAGTTTCAATTTCATAACTTGTGGTTGGTCTGTTCATATTTTATATTTCTTCCTGGTTCAGTCTTGGAGGTTTTATACCTTTCTAAGAATTTCTCCATTTCTTCCAGGTTGTCCATTTTATTGGCATACAGTTGCTTGTAGTTGTCTCTTATGATGCTTTGTATTTGTGCAGTGTCCATTGTAACTTCTCCCTTTTCATTTCTAATTTTATTTATTTATTTCTTTTTGGCTGCCTTGGGTCTTCATTGCTGTGCGCAGGCTTTCTGTAGTTACACCAAGTGGGGGCTACTCTTCATTGTGATGTGCAGGCTTCTCATTGTGGTGGCTTCTCTTGATGCAGAGCACGGCCTCTAGGCTCTTGGACTTCCGTAGTTGTGGCTTGTGGGCTCTACAGCGCAGGCTTAGTAGTTGTGGCACATGGGCTTAGTTGCTCCGCGGCATGTGAGATCTTCCCAGACCAGGGCTCGATCCCATGTCCCTTTAATTGGCAGGTGGATTCCTAACCACTGCACCACCAGGGAAGTCCCTCTAATTTTATTGATTTGAGTCCTCTCTTTTTCTTGATGAGTCTGGTTAAAGGTTTATCAGTTTTATTTACCTTCTCAAAGAACCAGCTTTTAGTTTTATTGATCTTTGCTCTTGTTTTCTTTGTTTCTATTTCATTTATTTCTGCTCTCATTTTTATTTCTTTCCTTCTACTAACTTTGGGTTTTGTTTGTTCTTCTTTCTCTAGTTCCTTTAGGTGTAAGGTTAGATTGTTTATTTGAGATTTTCTTGTTTCTTGAGGTAGGCTTGTATTGCTATAAACTTCCCTCTTAGAAATGCTTTTGCTGCATCCCATAGGTTTTGGATCATCATGTTTTTGTTGTAATTTGTCTCTAGGTAGTCTTTGATTTTCTCTTTGATTTCCTCAGTGATCCCTTTGTTATTTAGTAACGTACTGTGTAGCCTCCATGTGTTTGTGTTTTTTACGTTTTTTTTCCCTGTAATTGATTTCTAATCTCATAACATTGCGGTCAGAAAAGATGCTCAATATGATTTCAATTTTCTTACGTTTACTGAGGCTTGATTTGTGACCCAAGATGTGATCTATCCTGGAGAATGTTCCATGTGCACTTGAGAAGAAAGTGTAATTTGCTGTTCTTGGATGGAATGTCCTATAAATATCAATTAAATCTATCTGGTCTATTGTGTCATTTAAAGCTTCTGTTTACTTTTTAATTTTCTTTCTGGATGATCTGTCCACTGGTGTAAGTGAGGTGTTAAAGTCCCCCACTATTACTGTGTTACTGTCGATTTCCTCTTTTATAGCTGTGAGCAGTTGCCTTATGTACTGAGGTGCTCCTATGTTGGGTGCATATATATTTATAATTGTTATATCTTCTTCTTGGATTGATCCCTTGATCATTATGTAGTGTCCTTCCTTGTCTCTTGTAACATTTTTTATTTTAAATTCTATTATATCTGATATGAGTATTGCTACTCCAGCTTTCTTTTGCTTTCCATTTGCATGGAATATCTTTTTCCACCCCCTCATTTTCAGTCTGTGTGTGTCCCTAGGTCTGAAGTGGGTCTCTTGTAGACAGCATATATATGGGTATTGTTTTTGTATCCATTCAGCAAGCCTGTGTCTTTTGGTTGGAGCATTTAATCCATTCACGTTTAAGGCAGTTATCAATATGTATGTTCCTATTACCATTTTCTTAATTGTTATGGGTTTGTTTTTGTACGTCCTTTTCTTCTCTTGTGTTTCCCACTTACAGAAGTTCCTTTAGCATGTTTTGTAGAGCTGGTTCATGGTGCTGAATTCTCTTAGCTTTTGCTTGTCTGTAAAACTTTTGATTTCTCCATTGAATCTGAATGAGATCCTTGCTGGGTAGAGCAATCTTGGTTGTAGGTTCTTCCCTTTCATCATTTTAAATATATCATGCCACTCCCTTCTGGCTTGTAGAGTTTCTGCTGAAAAATCAGCTGTTAACCTTATAGAAGTTCCCTTGTATGTTATGTATCATTTTTCCCTTGTTGCTTTCAATAATTTTTCTTTGTCTCTAATTTTTGTCAATTTCATTTCTGTGTGTTTTGGCATGTTTCTCCTTGGGTTTTTCCTGCCTGAGACTCTCTGTGCTTCCTGGAGTTGGGTGGCTGTTTCCTTTCCCATGTTAGGGAAGTTTTCGACTGTGATCTCTTCATATATTTTCTCGGGTCCTTTCTCTCTCTTCCCCTTCTGGGACCCCTATAATGCAAATGTTGTTGCGTTTACTGTTGTCCCAGAGGTCTCTTAGGATGTCTTTATTTCTTTTCATTCTTTTTTTTTACTCTGTTCCGTGGCCGTGAATTCCACCATTCTGTCTTCCAGGTCACTTTATCCATTCTTCTGCCTCAGTTATTCTGCTATTGATTCCTTCTAGTTTATTTTTCATTTCGGTTATTGTATTGTTAATCTCTGTTTGTTTGTTCTTTAATTCTTCTAGGTCTTTGTTAAACATTTCTTGCATCTTCTCAATCTTTGCCTCCATTTTTATTCCAAGGTCCTGGATCATCTTCACTATCTTTACTCAGAATTCTTTTTCTGGAAGGTTGCCTATCTCCACTTCATTTAGTTGTTTTTCTGGGTTTTTATCTTGTTTTTTCATCTAGTACATAGTGCTCTGCCTTTTCATTTTGTGTATCTTTCTGTGAATGTCACATTCAGGTTTCCTCCATGTCCTTTCATGACTTGGTAACTCATTTCTTTTTAGTGCTGAATAGTGTTTCATTGTATGGACCACAGTTTATTCATCCATTCACCTACTGAAGGACATCTTGATGATTACCTTTAAGCAATTAAGAATAAAGCTGCTATAGGAACTTCCCTGGTGGCACAGTGATTAAGAATCTGCCTGCCAGTGAAGGGGACACGGGTTTGAACCCTGGTCTGGAAAGACCCCACATGCTGTGGAGCAGCTAAGCCCGTGTGCCACAACTACTGAGGCTGTGCACCCCAACTACTGAAACCTGTGAGTCTAGAGCTTGTGCTCTGCAACAAGAGAAGCCACCACAATGAGAAGCCTGTGCGCTGTAATGAGTAACCCCTGCTCACCACAACTACAGAAAACCCACACGCAGCAATGAAGACCCAACTTGGAGAAAAAAAATCTGGTGTAAACATTCATCTGAGGATTTTGTGTGGACATAAGTTTTCAACTGCTTTGGGTAAATACCAAGGAGCTCCATGCCAAACTATATGATAAGAGTATGATGAGTTTTATAGGAAACTGCCAAACTGTCTTCTAAAGTGGCTGTACCATTTTGCATTCCCACCAGCATTGAATGAGAGTTTCTGTTGCTCCATATCCTCATCAGCATTTGGTATTGTCAGAGTTCTGGATTTTGGCTATTTCCAAAAGACATGTAGTGATACCTCGTTTTAATTTGAAATTCCTAATAACAAATGATATTGAGCACCTTTTCATATGCTGTTTGCCATCTATATCTCTTCTTTTGTGAGGTGTCTGTTTATTGATATATAAAGAAAAACAACAGCAAAACAAGTTTATTAACCACATTTACGTGAACAACAATTTTTTGTCTTCTTTTTTGGCTGCGCTAGACCGCATGCAGGATCTTAGTTCCCCGACCAGGGATGGAACCTGTTTCTCTGCAGTGGAAGCACGGCATCTTAAGCACTGGACTGCCAGGGAAGTCCCAACAGCAATTGTTTTAAACCATCTAAAATTTAGATGCTTCCAAAGAATTCAAATTAGGATTCATCATAGCATCACATCCTTCAGATTCATATTTTACTTGTTTAAGTTAATGGTCAATAAATTATTAAACTGTTTTTATATTTACTTATTTTATTTATTTATTTTATTTTTTGGTTGCATCAGGTCTTAGTTGCAGCACACAGAATCTTTCATTGTGGTGCACGGGCTTTTCTCTAGTTTTTGTGCACAGGCTCCAGAGTGCACAGCCTCTGTAGTTGTGGCACGAGGGTTCCAGAGCACATAGGGTCTGTAGTTGAAGCACGTGGGCTCTCTAGTTTGGGTGTGCAGGGTCAGTAGTTGCAGCATGGGGTCAGTAGTTGTGGCATATGGTCTTAGTTGCCCCATGGAATGTGGGATCTTAGCTCCCTGACCAGGGATTGAACTGGCGTTGCCTGCATTTCAAGACTGATTCTTAACCACTGGACCACCAGGGAAGTCCCAGTCAATAAATTATTAAATAACAAGTGGTTAATTTGAACTAGAATTTAGGGGACATCTAACTTTTGATGAAGTACAGACTAGTTATCATGATTATATGCTAACAAATAAAATATTTCTGGCAGGATACACAGTAGTTGATAACAGAACTTAACTCCTGTATTATAGAGGATGGGGGAGTAAACAGAAGAATGAGGAAATAGCATTTTATGTATATGCACTTAAATCTACTCAAAATTTTCTAAACAAAATGTCTAGGTTTTATAGTACACATTGAAAAAATAATCAGGAAAACACTGGTAAAACAAAACAAAAAAATGTGTGTGGGGGTATGTATGAAATTAATCAATATATGCAAATTATAGAAAGATATAGAGAATTATAATAAAGAGAAATTACATAAATGAATTTAAATAATGAGATACATCATTTAAATGGGAGTGAGCACCACAAAATTTGAGTAATTACAAGAGATCACAAAAAATCTTTGAATCCTGGACCAGTTGTGGTCACATGTCTCATCCCCATTAAAAACTGCAGTCATTCATGAAAAATATGTAGTCTGTGTCCTGCCTTTTTCGGGGTGATTGCTGTTGAAGGACACTTAGGGACTGAATCAAGCACATCTTATTTTCAGGGGATGTGACTGGAAAATTCCCCTCCGCCTCCAACCCCCACCCAGGTCTGTGGCTTGAATTTTGGAGGTCAGATCTGACCAAGCTATCACTACTCAAAGAAGGAGTGGGACGAAATCGTTAAAAATCCTCACAGATCTGGAGCCAGTGGTGACTTTCAGGGAAACACTTATTCCTTAACACCATTATGCACCTTCATTATTCCTTCCCTCTAAGCTTGGCAATTTTTCATTCATTCTTTCTTTTATCAAATGAAATGTTTATTATTTCGAATGAGAGGTACCTTCTTTGTACTGATCCCAGTAATTTGCTGTAGGCATAAAATTACTGATAAAGTGCATCCTGTTCCCCAGAACCAGTAAGAAAGAAGATGGAGGTGTTCAGTTCTATATTAATCACAGAAAGTTTACAGAGACTATTCAGAGTTCTCTGTAGTAACAGAACCGATGTATAGACAGGGAGAGAGAGAGACTTAATTTATTATTTATTTATCTATTTATCTTTTCTCAGCGATAACAGTGGTAAGAGAGAGACATTTTAAGGAAATGGCTCACAAAATTGTGGTGGATGGCAAGTCCAAAACCTGCAGGGAAGGCTGGCAGGCTGGAGACCCCGGGAATAGCAGATGTTGCAGTCTGAAGACAGCTTATAGGCAGAGCTCCCTCTGTAAGTGTCTGTGTTCTAATCTCCTCCTATTATAGGGACACCAGTCATATTGGGTTAGGACCCACCCTAATGAACTCACAGAACTGAATTACCTCTTTAAAGACCCTGTCTCCAAATACAGTCTTATTCATAGGTCTTGAGGGTTAGGATTTAAACATATGAATTTGGTGGGGGACATGGGAGGACACAACTCAGCCCATAATACTTCATACTCTGACATCACTGAATTCATGTCCTTCTCACATAAAAAAATACATTGACTGCAACCCACTTGCCTGCAAAGTCTTAATCCCTTAGATCATGCATCACATGCCCATCATATCTTCAACAAATAATCATCCAGCCACAACCTTGATGTTCTCTCAGGAGCAGCCTTCCCCAGTTTTTAGAAGAGAGATAGGCTTAGAATTCCCCTAGTCTTCAAGTTCCTGGTCCTTTTTGCTTAACAATTCCTGCTTCAGTTTCTCTCTCTCCTCTTGCATTTACTGTGAACAGCAAGGAGAAACCAGGCCATGCCTTCAAGAGCTTGCTTAAAAATCTCATGTCAGTATCCAGATTCATCACTAACAGGTTCTACTTTCCACAAAACATGAAAATGCAGTTTGGCCAAGTTCTTTGCCACTATAACAATGATTGCCTTTCTTCCCATTTCAAATAATATGTTCCCACATTTCTGTTTCAGGCCTCATCAAAAGCAGCTTTAATATTTATATTTCTACCACTCTTCTGTTTATGATGATGTATGTATATCTGTAAGATGATAGGAGCTTTTTCTACAGCTTTCCTTTTTTTCTCTCTGAGCCCTCTTCAGAATCACCTTTAACTTTCATGTTTCAATCAGCAGTCTCTTCAGGGCAGTCTAGACCTTTTCTAACTTGTTCTTCAAAACTCCTTCAGCTCTGCTCATTACCCAGTTCTAAAGCCGCTTGAATATGTGTAGGTATTTGTCATAGTAGCACCTCTCTTCCTGGTTCTGAAGTCTGGACTAGTCGGTGTTCTTCAGAGAAACAGAATCAGTAGGGTGTGTGTGTGTGTGTGTGTGTGTGTGTGTGTACACAGTGTGGAGGCACAATTCCTTCTATCCTTGTGTGTACCCTTATCATCTTACAATATATTGCATATTTTATTTATTATTTGTTTTGTCTGACGTATATCTTTTTTGTTGCTAGTATTGGCTTAATAGAGGCAGGTCCTTTACCAGATATTTTTCTTTCTGATACCTCTTATAGACACGAATAATGTTTGACACGCATCAGATGCTTAACACATGCCTATTGAAGCAGTGAATAAAAGTATACCCATTTTGTTCATGTTCCTTTTTAAGATTCTGTAAGTTCTTCCTACTTCTCTCTTTTCTTCTTCTCCCAGGCTGCAGTAGCGCTCAGAAGTCAGAAATGAAAAATAATATTTTCTAGGTAAAACACTTGGGTTGGTGAGAAACACAGCCCATGAAGCCCATCCTTTGTCTTAGCTGTTTTCTGTCACTTTTTAGACTGTGTCTTGCCTATCAATTTTACCTGATCTTTTCCAGCCATTTCAGATATGTTATGGCCTGGGTTCCTGGCTTCCTCCCCTCCTCAATAAATTACTTAATCACTGCTAATAGTTCTCAATAATTTGATCATTTTAAAATGTTTCTCTAAGATCATCTCAAGTCCCCATGCTCACACTGCCACTGCATTTATGTGTGAAATAAAAATTCCTTCCCAGCAAGTACATGACCTGATGTTGTCCCAGACTTTTATCTACTGGGTAAAATGACCCCTGTGTACATGTGCAAAGATAGGAATTTGGAAAATTTTGGCTTACAGTGGTATTTATGCCATGACATTGCATGAGATCACTAATGTGTGCAGATTGTGAGGAGAGATGACTATTGATTAAACTCTCAGGAATTCCATTACTAAGTGGATGAGAGAAAATGAAGAATCTGCAAATTTAAGTTAAAAATGCAAAAATTATCAATGGTGTCTAAAGCTACTGAGAAGACGTTTAACCAGAATCTTACCTATCACTGTTATGTTTAGGAGTTTGCTCATGACATTGGTTTTGTGAGGATAAAACTGCACGTAGAATGAGTGAAGAATTACCTAAGAGTTGAGATAATAGAATAAGAGAGGGAAAACGCTCTAAAAAAGTGGAGTTGTAGGGACTTCCCTAGTGGTGCAGTGGTTTAGAATCCGCCTGCCAATGCAGGGAACACGGGTTCAATCCCCGGTCCAGGAAGATCCCAGGTGCTGCGGAGCAAGTAAGCCCATGTGCCACAACTACTGAGTCTGTAATCTAGACGCTGCGAGCCACAACTACTGAGCCCACATGCTGCAACTACTGAAGGCCGCACACTCTAGGGCCCACGTGCCAAAACTACTGAGCCTGCCTGCCTAGAGCCCATGCTCCAAAACAAGAGAAACCACAGCAATGAGAAGCCGGCGCACCGCAATGAAGAGAAGACCCCGCTCGCCACAAGTAGAGAGAAAGCCCGTGTGCAGCAACGAAGACCCAACTTAGCCAAAAAATAAATTTAAAAAAAACAGTGGAGTTGCAAAGGGTGTAAGAAATGGTAGAATCAGAAAATGTACTGGATGAAAGAGTGACCTGTAATTGTTTCAAGGTGTCCAATATTTATCAAGTTATTTTTAAGAGATTCAAAAAGACTGAAGCGCATTGATGGGATTATCTTACAAGAGATTTGATAAAACAGCTTGTCTTGGCCAAGAGCTTCTCCTTAGGGTGTCTCCGTAAAGGGTCTTTGAAGACAGTGGCAGTTTTGGAAGGAAATATTTTCTAGATGATATTGGATATAAACTTGTCCTTTGTCTTCACAGAGTGGGCAGGAGGAGTTGTCTTAGCCATTAAGCTTTGCCCCAGTATTTCAAGGTAGGTGTAATTCAGAGTGACATCCCCCAAGTGCATTGGATTCTGCTCTTTCCTCTGCTGGATACTGTAGCGCCTGATAAATACCTTTAGTTGCTGTGAGTAAACTGGACCAAGAAAGAGGAAAAACAACTACAGAAAAAATTCATAGATACTGTTTTTCAGTCATTTCAGAAAGGTGTATTGCCTCACTACATGCATTCATGTTGTTCTTCATTGACCTGATGTGTTACGGGCTCATGGTCTACCAGCGGCTCCATGGGTCTTTTCCCACACAGACACAAGCAGAGAATCCAATGCGTTCACAGCAGCAGCCTCTCCCCTAGACTTTCCCATGAGACCAAAGCACCATTCTTATCGTGCTGAGGAAAAAAGCTGCGTTCACCATTCTCATTCTGGTGAATATGTTGTCTGTTTTTACCCTCTCTTTTTATTTTATCTTTTTGGATAACTCTGATTATGAACCCACACCATGGTCTAATGAACGCCTCTGCAAAGGTACTTTCGGGTTTCCCGACATTCATCCCTTAGTGCTTTTTGGCAGTGACACTCAGCTCTCTCAGTTTAGCTTTCCTGTTGGGCAAGGAAAACAAATATTCTGAGTGTAGCTCCTGGGCTATAAGTTCTCTCTAGAACACCCCGCCATGTATTTAATCAGCTTTATATATTTGTAGGCTCATGTTTTATGTCATTTCATCTTCCAGAAGATTTTGACTCAAAATTGATAACAGTGATAATAGCTCTGCTTTGTATTACATGTAGAGTATAAAAACACGAAAGCTACTCATAGTTATTCAAAAATAATTTTCTAAAGGTATATAATGTTATTCACTACAGGTTCAGGGAATTTTATGATAATATAGAGAATGTTCAAGATTTAGGAATGTAGGTTATAACAGCACTTTAATTTAAACGTTAAACTTTATGTTGACACTTAAGAGATTTATTTGAATTTACAAAGCATAGTGGGGAAAATAGATGTTTCATTTGGAGAGCAAAAGACCTGGGAATACTCTTGAGCTGTAAAGTCACATATGGAATTCAAAGACTGAAGGAAGATCGATGTGTTTGTTGTATAGTGTGCGATGGGAAGAGTGATGAGAAAACAAGCAGAGGAAGCAGGTGAAGGCTTCTTTTGCCAGGTATCAGAGGATATCTCAGTGATAAGAATGATCCGAACTTTTTGTAGGGAAGATGATGAGCTTGTGGGGGATTAGTCAGATGGGATAATAATCAGTGTTGTATATGATAACAAGTGTAAGTATTCGATTCAAATAAATTTACTTTATTAAACTCTACATTTTAGCATCATTTAATATTTGTTTTAATTGGAAACTTTGTGTTTGTTTGAAGTGATGCATTTACAGTATTTAATAGGCATATTTTGGAAATTACGCTTTTATGAAAGTGAATTTTAGAAATTGTGATCTATTGGCAATTGGAGGATACTTTTAAAAGTTGAATGCTCTTTTCCTCTTTATTACCCAACTGTAGTAAGTTATTTGCCTTTTATTACCACTAACATTTATTAACATAATACCTGTCTAATGTTGAAGCACTAACTCACAAAGGGCCTGTTTTTGGACATAGGGCATTTATAGAGGTAAATAAGGATAAGTGAGATTATAAGAGTGTGGCTGTATTCCATTAAGACTGGTTTCCTTCTGTTGACAAAAACTCAATTAACAATCAAGAAGAAAAAAGTTAACTTTATTCAATTAAACAGGTTTATAACCCGGGAGACAGAGTCTCAGAATGTCTGAGATCTGTTCGGCCTGTTAGAAGTTGAAGGCACAATGATATACATTTATGAGACAAAGGATCATACAACAAAATGACATGCTGACATTTTACACAAAGTTCATAGGCCAAGTAAGCATGTACAAAGCAGTCAGTGAGTCACCATAACCCCCAATAGAGTTGGGAAACAATGCTAATCTTTTAAGAAGTTACATTGCTAGCATCAGAAGAAAGGGGGAAAAAATTGATCTTTGCAGTCAAGAAAGCATTCCCATCTTTGAGGAAGACTAGTTAGTGTGTAATGCAGAAGCACACTGCACATTAATGAGGTAGAGAGGCCAAAGCAGAAAATTTTATGTTTAAATTTTCTTGTCCTGCCTTGAAATATAAATTTCATTGTATCACTCATAAGATGAGGGATAGACACCAGGAGTATGCACACGGGGAGAAAAGGCCATGTGAGGACAGAGCAAGAAGTTGGCTACCCAAAAGCCAAAACAGAGGCCTCAGGAAAAACTATACTTTTTGACACCTTCCTGTTAGACTTTCAGCATCCAGAACTGCAAGAAAATTAATTTCTGTTATTTAAGCCACCCAGTCTATACTCTTACTAAACCAGTTTCATTTGCCCGATGCTCAGCAAGCCAAACGCTGAGACGCTGAGGTTTGCAGCAGAGAAACTGTTTATTCATAAGGCAGCCAAACAAGCAGAAGCAAAGACAAATCTCAGATTCACCTCCCCAAAGGGGAAAGGCTAGGAATGTTTATGGGATAAAGCTGGGTGGGGGGATGGGAATTGAAGATAAGAAAAGGTGATTGTTGTTCTGCACAGGTAAAAGTAAGCTACAGATTTTTTCATGAGACACCTGTTCAGAAAATGGCAGTGTTAGCATGTTCTGAGGGTGGGCTGTTGGCCCTCTGACATCAAAAGGTCACTGAGCCGACATTTGCACATGCCCAGATGGAGGGTCAGTGGTCTTAACCAGTTTTAACCAGTTCGAGCTCAAACTGGACACAGCTGACTCCCGATTTCCTAAAACACAACTTGGGCAAAGATCTTATTGTTTAGGCTATTTGCCGCTTGGGAGTACCCGCAAGTTTTTGTAAAAGCAAAGTGAGTTTGATCAGTGAAGGCAGGTTACAGTTTATAACTTATGACTACCCAAGGTTTCAATAGTATTAAAATGTTATGGCAGCCCTAGCAGACAAACACAATTCTCATTTAATGTTTTCTCATCACCAAATAAATGAGCTCAACACCCAAGAAATATAGTTAGGCCTACAACACCACTTCTGCTGTCACAGTAAAGTCTGCCATCAGACAACTGAAGGAATTGAAGGACCATAGAAGCACCACCATTTGAAACCTTGCTAGCCTTTAATAAATGGGTAGATTTGTGTAACAAAAATATATATATATATATATAGAGAGAGAGAGAGGATTACACAATTGTAACAATTCTAAAAAGGCCACAAAATAAAAATTAGCTTTTATACAATTTAGGGCGTTTAGTTTGGCAGTTCCTATTTTTCTTCCACTTTTGATGATCCTGTTCATTTTTGCTTCTACTCCTCAAAATGACTGATAACATAGGCAGGGGAACCGTTTTCTGGGGGAACCAGAGGCAGAGCTCCTGCTTGTCCATCCGCTTCAGGGCAGCCTAACATCACACTACTTGCTTTTCTGTCATGGACCTCAATGGACTCTTTTTTCTTCTTCCTGACCAAACAAACTGAAACTTAAAAAACTGAGTAACACTTCAGACCACATGCATTTGAAGAGCAATAAACAATGTTTCTAGCTATGTGTGGATTCATTTTATATACGAATGACTGGAATGATACGGCCATTTAGATGAGTAGATTTGCGAGCATCGCAAATAATTGTTTTATCCTCTAGGAGCTGCCTGGGCTTAATGGAGTCTGAAATAATGTCTCTTCGCGGCCTTTAACAACGACCAAAGCCCCTCCCTCCTTTGAGGTAGGAACACCACCAGCAGCGTTCCTCAAGGGGCTGCAAATCCAATGCTCCTGTTGAACATTATGAACTAGATTCGCCGCGGCCTCTGGAGCGCTGGGAACTACATTACCCTGAAGGCACGGGCCGAGAGGCAGCAACGGCCAATCAGGGTGAGGGGTTCCCGCGCGTGCGCGTCTGGGCGGGACTTCCGGCGACCCCGTTGTGGCGGTCATTTATGCTCCCCTCCGGTTTGTTCGCGCTCCGGAGCGTTGTGTCAGGATCGAAGTGACTGGACCGAGAAGATCCGAGAGGAGGGCCTGTTCCCGCAACACAGAGGCAGGTCTGAGGCTAGAAGACGCCGCCCGGGGCATCGCGCGTCAAGCCCGGGAGACTGACCGCTGTGCCAGCGTCTCGCCTCATCTCCCGCAGCTCCCGGGCCCGCTCCGTCCACCGAGTCCGATGGCGACGGCGGCGCTGAGGGACCCGCCTGAGGTAAACGCTCGTCCTCCGGTCCCTCACCGCCCACAAGGCACCAGACACTATAGCCCCGAGTGCGGGGCGCCTGCTCACGAGCCCGCAGTCAAGGCCGCGGTGTCCAGGACGGTGAGGCGGCCGTGGGCGGCGCGTGGGCGAGGGTGACAGGCGAAGGAACCGGCAGGTGCAAAGGCTTGGAGGTCGGACTGAGCCAGGAGGATTCGGGAAACATGGGGTGCATCTTATGACTGCAGTAAAGAGAGTGTGATGTGGAATCACGCCTGGACCGGCAGAGAGAGAGGTTGTTGCTTTATTCTGAGGGACCTGGGAGCCACGGAGGGCTGTGAACGGACGAAGAGCAGTGTATGTGAGGGCTTTAAAAGTTTTCAAAAAGCTGCTCAGAGAACGAACGGATTGGATTGGAATGGGGGTGACAAAGAGAGGCACAGGGAGTTGAGTCCTCGTCCAAGGTCACAGGATCTGATGAGAGACAGCAGAGGTTAGTCAGTCAGCCTGAGGTCACTAGGTTCCAGGATACAAGGGAGTCCTGCACACATGGAGCCCAACCATGGTTGCCTTCCTTTTTCGCCCAGGTTCTGATGGTTGAAGAGGTACTTATGGAACCTATGTAAGGCAGGAGAGGGTGTCCCAGTCCCTCACTGGTTCTGGGTGGCTAATACTGAAACAGAGATTAGAAGCAAGGCAGGCAGGGCTTTCCCTGGCTATGGGCTCCCTCAGAGAACTGGGATTGTACCAGATCATGTTTGATTTTGTTAAGCACTCTGTGGATGCCATGTTCCAAGTACCTGGGTGAGTCCAGAGAGGTGCCTGTGATGTGGGGCAGGGAGGTGGTAGAGCTGTGGGAGTGCACCTGTGAGGTCTGAAGATGTGAAAGAGGTTTGGTCAACTGAATGACGTGCACATCAAGGGGAAGTGTGAGCTGAGGGCCCACAGGACCTGGTTTTGGGGATTAAGGGTAAAGATGAGCCCATGTTTGGCTGTGTCTTGGAGGCACAATGTGGGAGACCTCAGGGGAATTACTTCGGGGAAGGGATGGGGCCCTGTAGGCCAGGCCCAGAGTTTAGATGGTGTTTATCCCCCCGGCCACCGCCTTTTGTGGCTGAGGGCTGAACACAGTGAGGAGAGATCAGGCATCATTGGCACCAGGCCTGACGTGGGGAGCTCTGATGGAGGATGACCATGGAATACATGTGTGAGGAGATGAATTGTGGGTCCTCAGAGAGAGAATGTTTATGTTTCATCTGTCTCATTCATGACAGGATGGTGTGACCTTTGAGGACATTGCCCTGTACTTCTCCTGGGAGGAATGGAAGCTCCTTGATGAGGCTCAGAGACGCCTGTACCATGATGTGATGCTGGAGAACTTTGCACTTATATCTTCACTGGGTAAGAGACTCACCCTCCCCAGTGACCTGGGCTAGGCTCTGTATCCTGCCTCACCCTCTTTTCTCCAAGGTGTGCTCTGTCCTTCTCACATATGGACCTTGGGCACTGCTTGTTTCCCCAGCTTTCTGGGTAGTTGCTGTGATAGGTAGGGCTGGGTTGTTTGCACTGCCCCCTTCTCTCCCCATAGCCCCAATACAGTCTGTACTCAACGCTTGTAGGGGTGGATTTGAGGTCAGCATTCTTGCAGTGAGGCTAATGGATTGCATCTTACTTGCCCTTTCCCTGGTCAGGTGGTGAGTCCAGGTCCATGGTACTTCTGTGTCCCAGGTTTTGTTCCTTCTTATTATCTGACATTTCCTTCTGCCTCCATATGCCAGGAATTGAAGGTATGGTCATGACCATTACTTACCTGGACCATGGACTGTTTTCTAAGGCTGTCCTTAATGGTTCTGCTTGTGGTGTTTAGATCTCTTTTCTTTTTTCTTTTCTACAGCTTATTGAGGTATAATTGACAAATAATACTGTATGTATTTAAAGTGTACAGGGAGTTCCCTGGTGGTCTAGTGGTTAGGATTCAGCACTTCCACTGCCATGGCCCGGGTTCAATCCGTGGTCAGAGAACTGAGATCCCACAAGCCGCACATTGTGGCCAAAAAATGAAAAAATATTAAAAAGTGCAAGGAAGTGTACAATATCATGATTTTATATACACACATACAGTATGAAATGATTACTACAGTCAAGTTGATTAACACATCCATTACCTCACATAATTGTCTTTACATTTTTCGTGTGTGTGAAAACACTTAAGATCTACTTTGTTAACCCATTTGAAGTATACAATACAGCATTATTAAGTATAGGCTCCATGCTGTATTAGTTCCTCAGAGCTTATTCATCTTATAAAACTGACCAACATCTTCCCATTTCCTCTAGACCTGAGCACCCTGCATCTACTCTTTGTTTCTATGGGTTCAACTGTTTTTTCCCCCACGATTCCATATATAAGTGATAGCATACAGTATTTATCTTTCTTTGGCTTATTTCACTTTGCATTATGCCCTCCAGGTTCATCATTATTGTCACAAATGCATGATTTCCTTTTTTAATGGCTGAATAATACTCCATTGCATATAAATACCAGACTTTATTAATCCATTCATTCGTAGACAGATACAGGCATACTGCAGGTTAGGCTCCAGACCACTGCAATAAGGTGAGTAACACAATAAAGCAAGTCACCAAAAGTTTTGTTTTCCAGTGCCTATAAATGTTATGTTTACACTGTATAGTAGCCAGTAAGTGTGCAATAGCATTATGTCTTAAAAAGCAACATATATAACTTAGTTAAAAAATACTTTATTGCTAAAAAAATTTTAATCATCATCTGAGTTGTATCTTTTTGCTGCTGGAGCAATTTATTTTAAAAAAATTTTTTAATAAATAAATTTATTTATTTATGGCTGTGTTGGGTCTTCTTTGCTGTGCGCAGGCTTTCTCTAGTTACAGCGAGTGTGGATACTCTTCATTGTGGTACAGGGGCTTCTCATTGCAGTGGCTTCTCTTGTTGTGGAGCACAGGCTCTAGGTGCATGGGCTTCAGTAGTTGTGGCGCACGAGGTCTAGAGTGCTGGCTCAGTAGTTGTGGCACAAGGGCTTAGTTGCTCCGCAGCACGTGGGATCTTCCCGGACCAGAGCCTGAACCCATGTCCCCTGCTTTCGCAGGTGGATTCTATTTTTTGTTTGTTTGTTAATTTTATTTATTTATTTTTGGCTGCGTTGAGTCTTCATTGCTGCACGTGGGCTTTCTCTTGTTGCAGCAAGTGGGGGATACTCTTTCATAGCAGTGCACAGGCTTCTGTTTGGGGTGGCTTCTCTTGTTGTGGAAAACGGGCTCTAGGCACACGGGCTTCAGTAGTTGTGACATGCGGGCTTAGTAGCTGTGGCTCGCTGGCTCTAGCGCGCAGGCTCAGTAGTTGTGGCGCACGGGCTTAGTTGCTCCACACCATATGGGATCTTCCCAGACCAGGGCTCGAACCCGTGTCCCCTGCATTGGCAGGAAGAGTCTTAACCACTGCGTCACCAGGGAGGCCTGGCAGGCGGATTCTTAACCACTGTGCCACAAGGGAAGTCCCTTGCCTTAATTTTGACTGATCAATGTGCTGACTGATCAGGTTGATGAAGGTTGTGGTGGCTTTGGCAATTTCTTCAAATAAGACAAGAATGATGGTTGCCACATCAATGGACTCTTCCTTTCAGGAATGATTTCTCTGTAGCACATGATGCTGTTTGATAGCATTTAACACACAGTAGAACGTCTTTCAAAATTGTAGTCAATCTTCTCAAACCCTACTGCTGCTTTATGAACTAAGTTTATGTAATATTCTAAAGCCTTTGTCATCATTTCAACAATCTGCACAGCATCTTCACCAGGAGTACATTCCATCTCAAGAAACCATTTTCTTTTCTCATCCATAAGAAACAACTCCTCATCTGTTAAAGTTTTCTCTTGAGATTGCAGCAATTCAGTCATCTTCCAGCTGCACTTCTAATTCTAGTTCTCTTGGTTTTTCCACTACATCTGCAGTTACTTCCTCCACTGAAATCCTGAACTCCTCAAAGTCATCTAGAGAGTTGGAATCAGCTTTTTCCCAACTCCTGTTAATGTTGATAGTTTTACCTCTTCCCATGATTCATAAATGTTCTTAATGGCATCTAGAATGGTGAGTCCTTTCCAAAAGGTTTTCAATTTACTTTGCCCTGATCCATCAGAGGAATTGCTATCCATGGCAGCTATAGCCTTATGAAATGTATTTCTTAAGACTTGACAGTGTAAACTACTTGATCCATGGGCTACAGAATAGATGTTGTAGTAGTAGGCATGAAAAGAACATTAATCTTGTACATCTCCACCAGAGCTCTTGGCTGACCAGCTGCATTGTCAGTGAGTAGTAATATTTTGAGAACATTTTTTTTTTCAGAGCAGTTGGTCTCGAGAGTAGTCTTAAAATATTCAGTAAATCATGCTATAAGGAGACGTGCTGTCATCCAGGCTTTGTTGTTCCATTTATAGAACATATGCAGAGTAGATTTAGCAGAATTGTTAAGGGCCTAAGATTTTCAGAATGATAAATGAGCATTGGCTTCAACTTTCAGTCACCAGCTGCATTACCCTTAACAAGAGAGTCAGCCTGTCCTTTGAAGCTTTGAAGCCAGGCATTGACTTCTCCTCTCTAACTGTGAAAGTCCTAGATGCCATCTTCTTCCAACATAAGACTGTTTCATCTACATTAAAAATGTGTTGTTTAGTGTAGCCATGTCCATTAATTATCTTAACTAGATCATCTGGATAACTTTGGTACAGCTTCTACATCAGCACTTGCTGCTTCACTGTGTACTTTTTTTTTTCACCTTGTACTTTTATGTTATCGAGACAGCTTCTTTCCTTAAATCTCATGAACCCACCTATGCTAGCTTCATACTTTTTTTTTTTTCCAGCTTCTCACCTCTCTCAGCCATCACAGAATTGGAGAGAGTTGGGGCCTGACTCTGGATCAGGCTTTGGCTTAAGGTAATGTTGTGGCTGGCTTAATCTTGGATACAGATCACTAAAATTTTCTCCATATCAGCCATAAGACTATTTTGCTTTCTTATTATTTGTGTGTTCACTAGAGTAGCACTTTTAATTTACTTGAAGAACTTTTCCTTTGCATTTATTGATACAACTTGGTTAATACTGTTTGGTCCAAGGGCCTGGCTTTCAGCCTCTCTTGGCTTTTAACTTGCCTTCCTCACTAAGCTTTATCATGTCTAGCTTTTGATTTAAAGTGAAAGACATGTGATCCTTCCTTTTACTTGAGCTCTTAGAGGCCATTGTAGGGTTATTAATTTGCCTAATTTCAGTATTGTTGCATCTCAAGAAATATGGAGGTGAGAGGAGAGGGAGAGAGACAGATTCACCAGTCCGTAGAGCAGGCAGAACACATACAGTGTTTATCAATTAAGTCTGCTGTCTTATGGGTCCAGTTTGTCGCACCCCAAAACAAAGATCACTGATCACAGATCACCATAACAAGTATAACAATAATGAGAAAGTTTGAAATATCGCAAAAATTACCAAAACGTGACTCACAGACACAACATGAGCAAATGCTGTTAGAAAAATGGCGCCAGTAGACTTGCTTGACACAGGGTTACTGCATACCTTCAATTTGTAAGAAAATGAGTTATCTGTGAAGCACAATAAAACAAGGTATGCCTGTACTTAGGTTGTTTTTATACCTGGGCTATTGTGGATCATGCTGCAGTGAACATGGGGGTGCAAACACCTGTTTGAGATACAGATTTTGTTTCCTCTGGAAATAGACACAGAATTGGGATTATTGGACCATGCAGAGTTCTATTTTTAATTTTTAGGAAATTCCATACAGTTTTCCCTAATGGCTGTACCGATTTACATTCCTACCAACAATGTAGAAGGTTTTCCTTTTCTTCACATCCTCACGAACATGTATCTCTTGTCTTTTTGATAGTAGTGTTCCAGACAGGTGTGAGGTATCTCATTGTGGTTTGGATTTGCATTTCCCCGATGTTAGTGATGTTGAGCACCTTTTCACATACCTGTTGATCATTTGTGTGTTTTGGATAAATATCTGTTCAGGTCCTTTTGCCCATTTTTAATTGGATTCTTTAGTTTTTTATTGTTGAATTGTATGAGTTCTGATATTTTCTGGATATTAACCCCTTATCAGATAAATCCTTTGCAAGTATTTTCTCCTTTTCCTTAGGTTGTGTTTTCATTTTGTTTCCCTTGCTATAAAGAAGCTTTTCCATTTGATATAGTCCCACTTGTTTATTTTTGCTTTCATTGCTTGTGCTATTGGTGTTATCTAAAAAAAATCGTTGCCAACACCAATGTCAAGGAGCTTTTTCTCTGTATTTTCTTCTAAAAGTTTTACAATTTCAGGGTTTATGTTTCAAAATTTTAATCCGATTCAAGTTAATTTTTGTGAGTGGTGTGAGATAAGGCTCTAGTTTCATTTTTTTTGCTTGTGGATAACCAGTGTTTCCATCACCATTTTTGGAAGAAGCTGTCCTTTCTCCATTGTGTGTTCTTGTTGTGCCTATCAAAGATCAGTTGACCACATATGCGTGAGTTTATTTCTGGGCTCTGTATTCTGTTCAGTTGGTCTATGTGTCTATTTTTATGCCAGTACCATAATGTATTAATTACCATAGAATTGTAATAGTTTGAAATCAGAAAGTGTGATGCCTCTAGATTTGTCCTTTTTCAAGATTGTTTTGGCTATTTGGGATTTTTCATGGTTCCATACAAATTTTAGGATTGTTTATTCTATTTCTGTGGAAAATGTCATTGGAATTTTGATATGGATTGTTTTCAATCTGTAAATTGCTCTTTGTAAAATTAACAATATTAATTTTTCCAATCCAGGAATACTGGATATCTTTCCATTTATTTGTGTCTTCTTTAGTTTCTTTCATCATTGTCTTATGATTTTCAGAATGTAAATCTTTCATCCCCTAGATTAAATTTGTTCCTGAGTATCTTATCCTTTTGGTGCTATTTAAAATAAGATTGCTTTCTTAATTTTCTATTCGGACAGTTTGTAATTAATGTATATAAATGCAACTGAAATTTGTATATTGGTTCTTTTTATCCTGAAACTTTACTGAATTCATTTGTTAGGGTGGAATTTTGGGGTTTTCTACATATAAGAGTGTGTTACCTGCAAACAAACACTTTTCCTTCTTCCAGTCCAATTTGACAGCCTTTTCTTTCTTTTTCTTCTCTACTTACTCTGGATGGGGCTTCCTGTACTATGTTGAATAAAAACGGATAGGGTAGGCATCCTTGTCTTGTTCCTGATGTTAGAGGAAAACCTTTTAGCTTTTGAATGTTCAATATGATGTTAGGTATGGGCTTGTCAGACATGTTGAAGTACATTCCTTCTATACCTAGCTTTTTTTTTTTAAAAAAAGAATTAATTCGGCTGTGTGTGGTCTTAGTTGTGGTGTGCAGGATTTTTTAGTTGTGCTGTACAGGCTTCTCTCTAGTTGTGGTGTGCGGGCTCAGTAGCTGTGACCTGCAGGCCCTCTAGTTAGAGCACATGGGCTCACTGGTTGCAGCGCACAGGCTCTCTAGTTATGGCACGTGGGCTCCAGAGCATGTGGGCTCAGTAGTTGTGGTGCATGGGCTCTCTAGTTGTGGCAGGCGGGCTGCAGAGTGTGTGGGCTCAGTAGTTGCAGTGTGTGGGCTGAGTCATTGCAGTGCATGGGCTGAGTAGTTGCAGTGCATGGGCTTAGTTCCCCAACCCAGGACTGAACTCGTGTCTCCTGTGTTGGAAGATGGATTCTTAACCACTGGACTACCAGGGAAGTCCCCTTTCTATACCTAACTTGTTGAGAGTTTTTATCATGAATGGATATTGAATTTTAAAATGGTTTTTCAGCATCTATTCATATGATTATGATTTTTATCCTTCGTTCTGATAATGTGGTGTATCACATTTATTGATTTGCACATGATGTTGAACCATCTTTGCACCCCAAGGATAAATGCTACTTGATTGTGATGTATGATCCTGTAAATGTGCTGTTGGATTTGGTTTGCAAGTATTTGGTTGAGGATTTTTGCATCTCTATTCATCAGGGATTTTTTTTTTTAATTTACTTATTTTATTTATTTATTTTTGGCTTTGTTGGATCTTCGTTGCTGTGTGTAGGCTTTCTCTAGTTGCGGCGAGCGGGGGCTCCTCTTTGTTGTGGTGCACGTGCTTCTCATTGTGGTGGCTTCCCTTGTTGCAGAGCACGGGCTCTAGGCATGCAGGCCTCAGTAGTTACAGCACATGGGTTCAGTAGTTGTGGCTCGCAGGCTCTAGAGCACATGGGCTTAGTTGCTCCGCAGCATGTAGGATCTACCTGGACCAGGGCTCGAACCTGTGTCCTGTGCATTGGCAGGCAGATTCTTAATCACTATGCCACCCGGGACACCCTCATCAGGGATATTGACCTGTAATTTTCTTCTGTTGTATTCTTCTTAAATGGCTTTGATATCAGAGTAATGCTGGTCTCATAAAATGAACTTGGAAGTGTTCCTGCTTCAATTTTTTGGAAGATTTTGAGAAGGATTGATATTAATGTTTTAAATATTTAGTAGATGGCTTCCCTGGTGGCACAGTGGTTGAGAGTCTGCCTGCTGATGCAGGGGACGCGGGTTCGTACCCTGGTCCGGGAGGATCCCACTGCCATGGAGCAGCTGGGCCCATGAGCCATGGCTGCTGAGCCTGCACATCCGGAGCCTGTGCTTCGCAACGGGAGAGGCCACAACAGTGAGAGGCCCGCATACTGCAATAAATAAATAAATAAATAAATATTTAGTAGAATTCCCAGTGATTTTGCCTAGTGCTGGGCTTTTCTTTGTTGGGAGATTTTTTTTATTAGTGATTCAATCTGCTTACCAGTTATAGGTTAATTCACATTTCCTATTTCTCCATGATTTTATTTTGGTAGGTTTTATGTTTATAGGAGTTTTATTCATTTCTTCTGAGTTATCCAATTTGTTGGCAAATAATTGTTCATTCTAGTTTCTTCTGATTGATTGTATTCCTGCAGTATCAGTTGTTATGTCTCCTCTTTCATTTCTGATTTTGAGTCATCTCTCTTTTTTTCATAATCTAGCTAAAGGCTTGTCAATTTATCTTTTCAAAAAAACCAACTGTTGAGATTTCCCTGGTGATCAGTGGTTAGGACTCTGCACTTCCACTGTAGGGGGTCCAGGTTCAATGCCTGGTCAGGGAACTAAGATCCCAGAAGCCATACAGAGTGGCCAAAAAACAAAGTAAAAAGTTTTTTAAAAAAATTAAAAAGCCTCTTAGTTTTATTGGTGTTTTCTGTCATTTTTCTAGTCTCTATTTCATTTATTTCTGCTCTGATCTTTATTATTTGTTTTATTTCTGCTAACTTTAACCTTAGTCTGTTCTTTTTCTGATACCTTGAGATATAGAGTTAGGTTGTTTATTAGAGATCATTCTTTTTTCTTAAGGTAGTCATTTATTACTATAAACTATCCTCTTACAATTGCTTTTACTGCATCCCATAAGTTTTCGTGTGTTATGTTTCCATTTACATTTGTTTGAATATGTTTTTTTTAATCATTTCTTGTTTAACCCATAGGTCATTCAGGAGTGTGTCATTTAAATTCTACATATTTGTGAATTTCCCAGCTTTCCTCCTGTTAATGATTTCTAGTTTTGTACCATTGTTGTTGGAAAAGATATTTAATATGTTTTCCATCTTTTTAAATTTGTTAATACTTGTTTTGTGACCTAACATGTGACCTATCCTAGAGAGTGTTCTCTGTGTACTTGAGAAGAATGTGTATTCTGCTATAGTTGGATGGCATCTTTTGTACGTGTCTGTCAGGTCCCTTTGATCTTAGGTGCAGTTCAAGACCAACGTTTTCTTATTCAGAGTGGGGCATTGAACCCCTAATATTACTTCACTGCTGTCTTTTTCTGCCTTCAGATTTGTTTGTATTTGCTTAATATATTCGGGTGTTCCAATATTGGATGCAAATATACTTGTATTTGTTATATCCTCTTGATGAATTGACTGCTTTATCATTATATAATGACCTCCTTTGTCTATTTACTTAAAGTCTGTCTTTTCTGACATAGTATAATTACCCCTATTCTTTTTTTGTTTCATTTGCACGTTTGTGGTTGGATTGCCCCTTCCAATAAAGTGAATGTGTACCTCATCGGTGTTTCTTTGCATTCAGGTGTCTGGAGTGGAGAAGAGAATGTTGAGGCATCCTTTGAACAGAGTGTTTCTGTGGTAATGTCACAGGTCAGGACTTCCAAGGAACCTTCATCTTCCCAGAAGACTCACCCCTGTGAGATGTGTGGTCCAGTTTTGAGAGACATTTTCCATTTGACTGAGCAGCAGGGAGCACAACACAGCCAGAAACTATTCAAGTGTAGGGCATGTGCAAAAGGATTTTATTTCAGTGCAGACACTCAGCAGCACCAGGAGCAACACATGCAAGGAAAACCATTCATAATCGGTGTGGACAGGGACTTATTTGTGAAGAGCAGCAATTTCCATGTGTCAGGGGAGACTTTTACCTGCAAGAAAGTTGCAGAGGACTTCCTAGCCACCTCAGGACATCTGAATCAACAGGCCATTCACACTGGGGAAAAGCCAAACACAGTCACCCACTGCATGGAAACTTTACAAAGCAGAAAAAGTCATTGCACCAGGGGAGAATGCAAGAAAGGCTTCAGCCCCAAACACACACTTGTTCAGGCCCAGAGTGTCTACACTGAAAGACAATGTTTTATGTGCAGTGAATGTGGGAAAACATTCAAGTATAAATCCTCATTTGTTGTGCACCAGAGAATTCACACTGGTGACAGGCTTTATGACTGTGGCGACTGTGGAAAATCTTTTAGGGGAAGCTCAGCCCTCATTCAACATCGAAGAATTCATACTGGGGCAAGGCAGTACAAGTGCAGCAAATGTGGGAAATCCTTTAGCCAAGAATTTGTCTGCATTTATCCTCAGAGGAGTCACACTGGAGAAAATTGCCACATTTGCCATCAGTGTGCACAATCTTTTAGCCATAGCTCCATCTTTTTTCAACAACAGACAGTTCACACTGGAGAAATGAGTTATGAGTGCACTGAATGTAGGAAGTCCTTTAGACGAAAATCTGACCTCATTGAACACTGGAGGGTTCACACAGGAGAAAGGTCTTATGAGTGCGATGAATGTGGGAAATCCTTTACTTCTAGCTCCGCCCTTCGTTATCATCAGAGAGTTCACACTGGAGAAAAGCCTTATAAATGTGGAGAATGTGGGAAGTCTTTTACCTCTAGCTCTGGCCTACGTTATCATCAGAGAATTCACACAGGAGAAAGGCCATATGAGTGTACTGATTGTGGAAAGTCTTTTACCCAAATAAATCACCTCATTATACACCGAAGAGTTCACACAGGAGAAAGGCCTTATGAGTGTAGTGAATGTGGGAAATCCTTTAGCCACAAATCTTACCTGTCTCAACACCAGAGAGTTCACACTGGAGAAAGGCCTTATGAATGTAGTGAATGTGGGAAATCCTTTACCTCTGGTTCCGCCCTCTGTTATCATCAGAGAGTTCACACAGGAGAAAAACCTTATGAGTGCAGTGAATGTGGGAAATCCTTTACCAATGGACCGATACTCATTCGACACCGTAGAGTTCACACAGGAGAAAGGCCTTATGAGTGCAGTGAATGTGGGAAATCCTTTACCCAAAGAAATCATCTCAACATACACCAGAGAGTTCACACAGGAGAAAGACCTTATGAGTGCATTGAATGTGGGAAATCTTTTACCTCTGGTTCTGCCCTTCGTTATCATCAGAAAATTCACATTGGAGAAAGGCCTTATGAGTGCAGTGAATGTGAGAAATCTTTTACCTCTAGCTCTGCCCTCCGTTGTCATCAGAGAGTTCACACAGGAGAAAGGCCTTTTGACTGCAGTGAATGTGGTAAATCTTTTAGGGACACTTCCCAATTGAATCAACACCAGAGAGTTCACACTGGTGAAAAGCCTTATGAATGTAGTGATTGTGGGAGATCCTTTAGCCAGAATTCATACCTCTCTAAACACCGGAGAGTTCACACTGGAGAAAGGCCTTATGAGTGCAGTGAATGTGAGAAATCTTTTACTTCTGTCTCTGCCCTTGGTTATCATCAGAGAGTTCACACTGGAGAAAGGCCTTATAAGTGCAGTGACTGTGGGAAATCTTTTACCAATAGCTCAATACTGATTCGCCATCGGAGAGTTCACACAGGAGAAAGGCCTCATGCATGTAGTGACTGTGGAAAGTCCTTTACCCAAAGAATTCACCTCATAATTCACCGGAGAGTTCACACAGGAGAAAGGCCTTATGAGTGCAGTGAATGTGGGAAATCTTTTACCTCTCGTTCCACCCTTCATTATCATCAGAGAGTTCACACAGGAGAAAAGCCTTATGACTGCAGCGAATGTGGGAAGTCTTTTAGCCGAAAATCTAACCTCTCTCAGCACCAGCGAGTTCACACTGGAGAAAGGCCTTAAATGTGTAAGAAATGTGTAATTTCTTTGTTCAGTGTAATGACATTGGATGAAACTGTGAGGCACTAGTTTTCCCATGCATCCAAACATCAGGAGTAGAGAGATTCCTCATAATTTTCAGTTTTGTGGGAAGCATGTGTGACTGTGTTACACTCTCTAACCTACCCAGGGCTCTTGATAGATTTATGTCACTGCCACTTTCTGTAGCCAGATCCATTTCACCTCTATAAGCTGGCACGTCCCCACAGTGTGCATCAGTCACTACTGCAGTGTGCTCAGGGAAGCCAACTCTGTTCTCTCATTTCTGGGAGGAAATTAGGAATAACCTGAACCTTTAGGATTCCCTTTCTGACCAGCTTGGGCATGGGCCTGACCTACTATTGGCCCAGAGAACATCATATGAGTTCATCTGGCAGCTTCCAGAGAAGGATTACCATTTTCAGGGACACGTTGGTCTCAAGATACTTGTGATGAATTTTTATGCCTTCTGAGTCACCAGCTAAAGAACTGCCAGCCATTGCTGGCAGATCTGCCGGAACATTGCTTTCGTTTGAACAGTAACAAAGACCTTTCTGTTTAAGTCCTCTTTAATCTTGGACATTCTATTTACCAAATAGGGTAGGTTATAAACAGATTTGGGCATGAAGGGGCGAGCAACTTTTATGGGGGTATCAAACTTTCTATGCCTCAGAGGAGACATTACAAAGGCAGAAATTAACTTACTAGTTTTTGCCAAATTTACATTTCTGCCCGTGGCCTCCTAGGAAAGACTGCAGGACTTTCTTGTCTTCCTTTGAGGCCTGGATGCTATGAGTTTTAGGAGACTCAGAGGGCACCCTGAGGAGGGGTCCAGTGTGACAACCTCAACTGCTTCTGGGAGCAGCATGAATTTTTTCCCTTGTTCACAGGGCATGTCAGCAATGCTGAGGGAACTCTCTTCCCCAGGTCTTACAAAGAGCCAGGCAGATTTTTAAAAAAAGAGAGAAAAGGAGAATCTGTAGTCCACAGATGTGTCTCTTGTGACCCAGGCTGCATTCCTGTTGACTCTGGTGGAAAGTCATTGCTCACTCTATTTGCTGTCTTTGAGGTAAGACTGACCGCCAGAGGGCATGACAAAGTGGAATGAATGTAGGATTGCCAAACCTATTTTCCCAAAACAGCTGGACATAGTTGTTTTTTTTTTTTATCTTGAAGCATTTCAAAAGCTATTTGTTATCAGATAGCTCTGACATATGTATGGAACTGAAACCATCATTGTAGTCACGGTAATGACTGTATCTGTTACTGTATATTTATCTCATGACCTTTTATAATCTCTCTCTTCTTGCCCCTCACACCCCTTCAAGTAACCATTGATTTACTTTCCTTTATAATATGTAACTTTCCACTTTCTAGAATTCATGTGATGGGAATCAAAGTATTTACTATTTTTCCTGCTTTTATTTATGTTGCATAAATACTTGGAGAGTCATCAATGATATATAAGCAGCTCATATTTTTTTTTTCTAAGAAACATTCTTATATTTGAATATACCACTATTTATCCATTCATTTGCTTATGGACATTTGGGGTTTTTCTAATTTTTGACTATTGGGAAAAAAAGCTGGTACAAGCATTTGTGTATAAGATTTTATGTCAATGTATGTTTATCTTCAGTAACTCAGAGTGCAAAGTTTGAGTCATAGGGTAGGTGAATGCTTAACTTAAACAGACTAGCAAATTGTGATCTGAACTAATTATACCTTTTTCTTTTCTTCTTTTTTTTTCTGATCGTGCTGCACAGCTTGCGGGATCTTAGTTTCCCAACCAGGCCTCATCAGTGAAAGTGCAGAGTCCTAACCACTGGACTGCCAGGGAATTCCCATTTTTTTCATTCTTACCAGCAGTGTATGAGAGCTCCATTTCTTCCACATCCTGGTGAATATTTCATTTGTTCATTCTTTTTTTTTTAACAAATATTGTCACTTTATTATATTGTACATATGAGTCTTTCTACATAAATGGGATAAAAGATAACATTCCAGAATATTAGTGTTTTTATTGGGAATGTGTATTTCTTTTTTTTTATTATTTGTATTTTTTTATAGTCAATCATTCTTAATTTTAACCCTTTTTGTAAGTTTGTCCAGCTATATAACTGTTGTTTTATTTGCATTTCCCTAAAGATTCATGATGAACATTTCTTCAGATGCATATTTGCTACCTCTGTATCTTTAGTGAAATGTTCATATCTTCTGCCTATTCTGTGAATTTTGGCTATTTTCTTCCTTTCACAAAAGAACAGTGAAACAGCCAAGTTGTATTGGAATTTCACTCATTTTGTGACTTTTTAATTTATGGAATAATTGTTTTTAATACTGGAATAATATGTTCTAATTTTTTCAATTTTTTATGCTATGTGCAATGTAATGGAAACGTATACCATATACTTTTAATTTTAATCTGTGTTATTAATGTACTCTCCATCACTTTCTAAGGTCCAGACATTTAATAATACCACAAACCCTTGCTTAGTAGTGTTCGCCCCTTTGCCTGGTCTATCATCATGGGAGTTGGTGGGTTGGAGCAGAACTCTTGGTGAGGGAGACGAGATGGCATCAGGATGAACAGGGTGTTTTTTGAGTCCCAAAGCCTAGCAGGACTGGAAATAAGGCAGTAATCAGACTCCCCAAGCCCTGGGTCAGGCAGCCTGGGTTTGAATCCTGATCCCAAAATATTGTGACTCACAGGCAAATGACCACCCACTCTGGGCCTCAGTTTCCCCCTTTGTAAAACAGGTATAAATCAGGTATAAGTTGTGGCTCTACCAGTGAGCTCTGGGAGGTGAAGAGCTGAAACGTGGCTATACCCGCAACCTCGTTGGACCTAGGCAGCACTAGCCTCTGCCTTCCGTGACATTCCCTGGCCAGGCACCCCTCATTTTCCCCAAAGTCCCTGGGTACATTTGGGAAAGAAATGGGGCTTCTCAGAAGCCACTGACCCACCCACCCCACCCACCCACAAGGAGGCAGAGGCTGTACTGACATCTCAGTGTGGGTTCCCCACCTGGGAATCTCTGGACAACTTGCTAGAGCTCCCTGAGTCTCAGTTTGCTGACTCACATGGAGGTGATGAGGCGCTTACCCTGGTTCCTGTGAGGATTAATAAAAGTAACAAAATACTGAGTACCTAATGGTGCCAGGATTCCAGGGTTTGCTTTATGAACATATTCTCTTTAATTCTCACAACCCAAGATAGTGGGAACTATTATTGTACTGCTGGGGAAATCCAGGGTCAGAATGATGTTGTGGGTTCCCCAAGGTCACACAATGGACAAGTGTCTGATTCAAGATGCTGGATTCATACCCCTAAGTCTAGCTCCAGAGCTGGGGATGTTTAATCCCTTTACCTCAGCACGTGAAGCACTCATCCCTGGGCAGGCACGCACAGAGTTCCAAGGAGTCTCAGCTGCTGTTACCTTTGTTGGAATTATCAACATGACCATTTCCCCACTTACCACCTGCCCTCACAGTTCTCACAGGAATGCCTTTGTCTGTCATTACTAGTGGCTTCCCCAATGGGAGGTTTTTCTCTCAGCTGCAATTGCATTATGTCCAAAGGCCGCACCTTCCTCTCCTTTGAGCACAGCACAGAGCTTAACCCTCGAGAATCAGTGATTCAGGGCTGGGTCTCTCCACCTTAATCAGCGACTTGAGTGACAGCCTCTGATGCCATCTAACATCCCAATATGAGGTTTGACTTTTTCAGGTATTTGTAAACTTCATCCTGGAGGACTAGAGACAGCCCAGTCGAGAGGACCTGGTTCCAGGAGGTGATAATGGAGACCTATGTGCTCCTGGTCTCACTGGGTAACAGCTCACCTCTGCTCCATTCATGGACCTGCTGCCTATTTGGTTCTGTCCTCTCTGTCCAGGACTGGCTGGTTGAGAAAACCACTGGCACGCACCGTCCTTCTTCCCTGCATTCCTCACCATGTTCTGGACTGACGTCCTCTATTCTAACCTTTCTGTCTGCACCAAGGGTCTTTTGGTAAAAAATACAAGTCCTCACCTGAGTGCTCATCACACTCTAACCACATCTGAGGTCCCCACTCCAGATTACACAGAAGGGGAACTGACTAGCCTAGCCTGGTTGGGTCATGTGTCCCCTCAGTCCAGTTAGCAAGGTCATGGGTGATAGGCTGCTTCAGAGAAGAGGGTGAGTCAGGCAGTACTTCTTGAGAATCATTTAGCATCAGTTCATCCAGGGTATCTTCTTAAACCATACAATCCCAGTTAAAACAGGCTCCTGGTGACTTCCCTTGTGGTCCAGTAGTTAAGACTAAATACTTCCAATGAACGGGGTACTGGTTCGATCCCTGGTCGGCGAAGTAAGATCCCACATGCTGCGCAGCATGGCCAAAAAAAAAAAGGTGGGGGTAGCTCCTGAATGCTACACCATTGTCCCTTGTTTCTTAAGGCATAGACCATGCTCCTGTGCTGCTTCAGGAGATGATTTTAGAGGGTGCACAGTTCTGACATAAAGTGGAATGCTTGGACACCCTGAGAAAGCGATTCTTTTCCCCTGCTCTTTCCCTTGTTGCTGTCAGGAGAAAGTCTTCTTGGTATAGTGCTAGATCTCTATTGCCCACTGTTACTAATATCCCCCTCCCCGTTTTTTGTGCCGAACAGGGACCTGAAACTAATATCCCTTTTTAATAGAGGGGGCACCCGTGAGCATACCCCATGGGGTCCCTGGGACTTCAGAGCATTATTTTGATTTCATTGTATTTTCATGGTAAACTTCCACTTGTCCCAAGTCAAACTGGTTTTCCCAATTAGCAGAGAGATACAAATATTCTTTTTAAGATGCAATCTATATAAGAAAAATAAAATATAGGTCATTTAAAAGAGAATTGTAACACTGGCCACAGCCAAGTTCCCGTAAGCACAGATCAGGTGTCAGGTTTGTTGCAGGCACTGTTCAGACTCCATTCCTTGAATTCCAACATCCTGTCCTCAGCAAAGTAAGGAAAATACAGCCACTGAGTGAGTCCCTCAGAAACCTCAAGTTATTCAATGTAGAAGATGTGCCGCCTTTATGAGGTGCCAACCTGTGCTTTCTTTGCTGCTAAAAGTCCTTTTTGTGACCACACTGCATGGCATGCAAGATCTTAGTTCCCAGACCAGACCAGGGATCGAACCCCTGCCCCCTGCAGTGGGAGCACAGAGGCCTAACCACTGGATTGCTAGGGAATTCCCTAAAAGTCCTTTTTAAAAATGAAATGTAAGTGAGTGTAGATGATAGTTAATGTCCTTTCTGCACCAAATCACCATGTAGATTTTCTGATTTTTAAAAAAATTTTACAGGTCCATGAAATATCAAAATTTGGGAATGACCAAGTCATCCCCTCACACAGATATCCCTTTCTCAAGGATTAAATACTCCAGATCACCTCCCTCTCACATGGCTACCTTCTCCAAGAATGCTGGCCCTACACAGGGCTGTGCACTCTTTCCTCCTCAGTGTAGCACTCAGGAGGCCGAGTCCTGGAGCCATAGCTCCTGGTGAGAATCCCAACTCGCTTCTCACAGGCTGTATGGCCCCAGGCAAGTTTCTGAACCTCTCCCTGGCTTAGAGTCCTCCTTGACAGAATGGGGTAATATGGTATTTATGTCACAGTACTATTGTTTGTCTAAATGGGTTCATGTATGAAAACTGACCAGTCTGTTACTTCCTGACTGTGCAGGTCTGAGGTGTGATCTCTGTTGCCATCACTGCTCCTGTTGATACCACCATCATCATCATCATTATCCTCATTATCAACATGCCTGAACTTGGCACCTTCTAGAGCAGTGTTGTGAAGCGTTGTAGTTCAATAGTACAGATGCCAGAGACAGCCAACCTGGGTCCCCAACTGAATCAGCTGAATATCAGTTACATGCCATTCACCTGTCTCAATTCACTTGTTATTGATAGTTGAGTTGTTTCCAGCTTGGGGATGTTAAAGATAAAGCTGCTGCAGACATTTATAGCTAGTCTTCATGTGGAAATGTGTTTCATTTATTTTGAACTAAGATTTGTGAGTATAATTCCTGAGTCAGACGGTAGGTGAATTTTTTGTTGTTAAGAAACACAAAATTTCAGTTTCATTGACCTTTTCAATTTTTTTTTAGTCTCTATTTCTGCCCTGATCTTTATTATTTCTTTCTTCTACTAAATTTGGGTTTTGTTTGTTCTTTTAATAGTTCCTTTAGGTGTAAGTTTAGGTTGTTTGAGATTTTTTTTGTTTTCCTGAGGTAGGCTTGTATCACTATAAACTTCCCACTTTGGACTGCTTTAGCTATATCCCATAGATTTTGGATTGTTTTGTTTTTGTTTTCATTTGCCTATACATTTTTTTTTTTTTTTTTTGCCACACTGGGCAGCTTGAGGGATCTGTTTCCCGACCAGTGATTGAACCCAGGCCACAGCAGTGAAAGCCTGGAATCCTATCCACTAGGCCACTAGAGAACTCCTGATGTATTTTTTTTTATTTCTTTGATTTCTTCAGTGATCCATTGGTTGTTAGCATATTATTTAGTCTCCATGTGTTTGTGTTTTTTGCAGTTTTTTTTTCTTTTTCTTGTAGTTGATTTCTAGTCTCATAGCATTGTGGTCGAAAAAGATACTTGACAAGTAGGAAAAGTTATGGTCAGAGAAGGTTCTTTGAAAAGAAATATAAAATTGATAAATCTTTAGCCACACTCATCAAGGAAAAAAGGAGTCCAAAATCCATAAAATCAGAAATGAGGAAGAAGTTTCAACTGACACAACAGAAATACAAAGGATCGTGAGATTAATATCAACAAATGTATGCCAATAAAATGGACAACCTAGAAGAAATGGATTAATTCCTAGAATGTACACTCAAGACTGAACAAGGAAAAAATAGGAAATATGAATGGACCAATTAACCAGTAATGAAATTGAATCAGCAATTTTAAAAAACTACCAACAAACAGAAGTTCAGGACCAAATGGCTTCACAGGTGAATTCTACCAGAAGTTCAGAGAAGAGTTAACACCTATGCTTCTCAAACTATTCCCAAAAACTTACAGCAGGAACACTTTTGAACTCATTCTACAAGGCCAGCCTCACTACAATACCAAAACAAGACAAAGATATCACAAAAAAAGAAAATTACAGGCCAATATCACTGATGAATATATATGCAAAAATCCTTAACAAAATATTAGCAAACCAAATCCAACAATACATTAAAAGGATCATACACCATGATCAAGTGGGATTTATTCCAGGGAAGGAAGGATGGTTGGATATCCACAAATCAATCAATGTGATATACCACATTAACACTTTGAAGAATAAAAATCATATGATCATCTCAATAGAATGCAGAAAAAGCTTTTGACAAAATTCAACACCCATTACAATATAAACGCTCTAGAAAATGGGCATAGAGGGTACATACCTCAACATAATAAAGGCCATATATTATAAGCCCACAACTGGTATCATACTCAACAGTGAAAAGCTGAAAGCATTTAATCGAAGACAAGGATGCCCACTCTTGCGACTTTTATTCAACATAGTTTTGGAAGTCCTAGCCACAGCAATCAGAGAAGAAAAAGAAATAAAATGAAATTCCAAGGGATTTCAGAGCTTGGTGGCAGGAACTAGTGGTAGAGACCAACATATTTTTAATGTATTTTACAGTATATTAAAACACACCACCTCAGCCATAAAAAGGAATGAAATTGGGTCATTTTTGGAGACAAGGATGGACCTAGAGAGTGTCATACAGAGTGAAGTAAGTCAGAAAAGCAAATATCGTATAATAACGTATATATGTGGAATCTAGAAAGATGGTATCGATTTTATTTGCAAAGCAGAAATAGAGACATAGACATACAGAACAAATGTATGGATACCAAGGGGAAAAGGGGTGGGGAGGGAGGAATTGGGAGACTGGGATTGACACATATACATTATTGATACTATGTATAAAACAGACAACTGATGGGAACATACTGTATAGCACAGGGAACTCTACCTAATGCACTGTGGTAACCTAAATGGGAGGGACGTCCAAAAGGGAGGGGATATCTGTATGGATGATTCATTTTGTTGTCAGTGGAGGCTAACACAACATTGTAAAGCATACTCCAATAAAAATTAAACAAAACAAAAACACACACATACCAGAAAATATCTCTAGCACCCTGGAACTGGCACAATGGTCATATGAGTGGTCTGGCACTCCAGGCAAACAACTACCCTTGGGAAAGTGTTCCATGGCTTCTCCATGGAACATCTTTCTGATGTATCCTTGTCACTCTCTCCTCTCCATTAAATATTTGCTCGAATATTATCTGCAGTATGAGAACATCTCTGACCCCTCTATTTCCTACTGAAATCCTCAGACTCCACATGCCTGCATTCCTCATTGCTGCTCTTTTATATTTCCACACCACCTGTCACCTTATAATTACTATAATATAGAATATTTTCTTTGTGATTTGTTGACTATTCCTTCAATAAAGAGTTGGATTGCAGGCTGCATGAGAACACATTTCTTTGGTTGCTGATGTATAACTCTTATCTAGGTGAGCCTCTGAGCCAGATGAGATGTTTAGTAAATGATTATTGATGGAATAAAACATGATGTCATAGCTTTCCTTCCATTCTTCTACCTCTTTCTGCTCTCACCTTACTATTTCTTTTTCTCAAGTTTGTTTTCCCAGGATTGTCATGAATGGAAAGGATTCACACTTTGTGGAAACAAGAATTTCATGGTAGCCAAGTCTCCAGCATAACCATGGACTCAATTCTCTCACATTTTAGGACTCAGTGTCCTTCATTTATCACCCATTGAGACTTACCTCTTCTCAGGTTTCACAAGTCCTTTTCTCTTCTAGTGATTTCCACAGTGCTTAATGGATGACTCCATTAATCAACATTAATAACTTTCTGTAATTTGCTCACTCTACAAATATTTTTCAGAGATATCCTTGAGTCCCCTTGCAGACACTGCCACTGCATTTACAGGTGAAATAATAATCACTGCCCAGCAAGGAGATGAGATCGTGGAATTAAAAACCTTTATCTCTTGTTTGGATGCCCACTTTTTACCCCATACACAGATGCCGATATTTTGGCCATCCTGGCAACAAATGTAAATTTGGTAAGTAAGCACTGTTCCCAGATACATGTCATATTCTTAGAAGAAATAGACCATATCTCAGAAAATTCAATAAGAAATGTTATATGGGGGGGAAAATCTGCTTTCTGGGATTGAAACACAAATACTGACAAAGAGATACAAAAGGGATGCATTCTGAGGGACCAAGAGGCATGGTGCCACCTCATCTACTTGCTTTAAGGCTGCCTAGTATCCATATTTCCTCTACAACCTGTCTGGATTATACTTGCTCTTATTGCTGACCAAACACATTGAGCCTCACAATGTCCATTCTAAGAGCTTTGCTCCCCACGAAGAGTAAGAAGACTGTGTTTTATTCAGTTTTTGAGTGGACATTTATGTCAATTGTTGGATATGCATTTTTTATCTTTTGGGAGCATGATTTGCAAATGAAATCTGTAGGAGTGTTTTACCAAGATGTCTTTGATGAGTGCAAGTGTTAAAACTTCCTGTCAGATTTCGTGAAAGCAAGGCACACTTAAAAAACATGTGAATAAAAGATTGTAAGATACAAAGAGCAAGATAATCAGGGATGTAAAGAATCTCAAAGCTAGAGGTTATCTTGTATGACGGCATGTTTTATATATACATAATATCTTCATTATTATTAATATTTTGCCTCCTCTCTCTGGAAAGATCTCCGATGATTCAGTGGTGAATCTGTAGGTATCTAGTTCATTATCTCGAAGTCATGAGACAGTTTGTTCTAACAAATCATATCCTGATCACACACACTGACAGGTATCTCAATCACTTTGTGGAGAGTGAAGTTTTCTTGATTACACCTTATTTGTGCTCACATAGAACCTCTCTAATCGGGAAATTTAAGAGGCTTTGTTATCTAAAAAAAACTGCAGTTTGTAAAGGGCAATGTGTACAATAATGAGAGCAAGTTTAGAATTTGCAGGCCCTTGTCTCTTTAAATAAAACAAGTTTTGTTACGCCTCATACAAAACAAGTAATGCTGCTTCTATATGACTTAAATTCATTTCAAAGGTTTTATATAAACTATTTCCATTTTTTTCCTTTTTATAATTCTCTAGTATTTTTACTACTAGTAATTTGTACTAGTACTACCAATTTGCTAGTTTTGTTCAATTTTATAGAATGCTATATAAATTAAAATACTGAGAAAAAATTTTAATTTAATTAATTTATTTATGGCTGCATTGGGTCTTTGTTGCTATGCACGGGATTCTCTAGTTGCGGCGAGTGGAGACTACTCTTCATCGTGGTGTGCGGGCTTCTTATTGTGGCGGCTTCTCTTGTGGAGCACAGGCTCTAGGTGTGCAGGCTCAGTAGTTGTGGCTCGCAGGCTCTAGAGTGCAGGCTCAGTAGTTGTGGTGCACGGGCTTAGTTGCTCTGCAGCATGTGGGATCTTCCCGGACCAGGGCTCGAACCTGTGTCCCCTGCATTGGCAGGCGGATTCTTAACCACTGCACCACCAGGGAAGTCCCATCACTGAGAAAATTTTTACCCAATCCATACAGATATGATTTTTCATGTGTAGGTTTGATTAAATTATTTCCAATTTGAAAATATTTTTTTGATCTCAAGTTTTAATTATTTTAATATTTCATTACATTATATATTTTCTGTCCAAATTGATAATCAAGTTTAATATATAAATGCCTCCTTAAATTATTCAATATGTACATATCAGCAAGGTGTGTTTCCAGGCTCACTACTATGTACTGTTAACCCCACTACGATTTTCTCTGCCAGAATAAGCTGTTGGATATATTTATAATTTCTTCTAATAAATACTTTTGTTATCCCTTTAAGTAAGCTTTAACTAATAAGCTCTGAAACACTAGCATTTTGTTTGAAATAAAGTAAATTACCTCTTTTAGTATTTTTATTCATAATAGCCTTTATAGAAACTTGCTTTATATCTATTTTTATTTAGAGGTGGTTTTTATAATTTCTGGTTTAATTTCTATGGTTTTTAATTTTCTTCAGTTCTTTCACATTTCTTTGTTTTAATGTTTTTCAAATTTTTGTATTTCAGTAACATTTGATTTAAATTTTTAATTAGGAGAAAACTTCTTACAAGATTAATATTGATTTTTAATTTTTATTGCATATATGCATACCCATAATCTCTTGTTAATTATAATATTTCAAATGATTTTAAAAGAATTCTTAGCTATATATAGGTCAAATTTCAGAATAAATATGTACTTTTTCATTTTCTCTATATATAATTCATAAATATGTTCCTAAACATACAGCATTGAAAATGCCAGACACATCACCTCACTTATAAATCTTTCCAGTATGTCTATAAAGTACACATTCTCTTTCATTATGACAATTACATCATTTTCATACTAACAGAAATACCAATAACTGAAATTCAATTTTCCTACTTTTTCTAAAATTATATTTTCATAATCATTATGTTTAAATCACAAACAATATACTCCCATTTTATGTTTAATTATGCATCTTAGTTCTCTTTTATTTCAAAGATTTGTCTTACATTCTTGTGTTATATTTGTCATATATATGGTGGCACAACTAGGTCATTTGGCAAAATTTCCCACATTTTCTAATTGCATTTCTCTGATGGCCTAACATGTTCTGCATTGCTTCCAATAAATGTATAACCAGAGCCAGAGGCATTGATCAAATTCACTCTGGTCACTGTACTCCACAGGCAGGGCTGAGACTTATGACTGCATCACCAACAGATGCTCTGAAGTCTGAGTGTCTCTGCTTTTCAAAGTTAACGATTGATGCAATAAAAATTTGTATTCTGAGGCAAGTCAAGGATAATTTAAACATAAAAAATTTTCTGTGCCCTTTGGCCTCCTCTTTCCCCTCTACTGTGCATTGTATATCTGCATTATGCATCCACCAAACCTCCCCATTGGTAGAAATACCTGCTCAACCATAAAGAGCAACATTCTCCTAGCACCAACAAGAAAATTCCTTAAAAGCTAACATGCCTTCTTGATCTTGTATGGTGTCACGATGACCCACCACGTTGTACTTACAGATCTGGATTGTGCAAACTATCTACGGCATTTAAAGTACAGCCCTCTGTCTATATAATTATAAACCTATATAACTGCTTTGACCTTTAACGACCAGAACAGTTCTTGGAGCTTTCTGAGAGGGTGTTCCCGGATTATAATCCTACTTGGCTTGAATAAAATTTTCCATTTCTTTCTTAGGTAGACCGATTAAATTTTCTTGGACACTTCACACAGTGGGTCCAAATGTTATTAGGGTTTTTTTATCCAATGTCATTTTTCCCCCACTGGACTTTTATCTGTTGTGTTAGCTGTCCCTTGCAGTTATTTGGCTGAAGTAATTGGTTGGTAATCATTGATTAAATTGATTACTTTATGCGCTGTAGACCAGTCCCTATTCTACCTAATTCTTATCAGGAATTCTGCATATATAAAGAAGAAACTCCTAATTTTCTATTTGTTTACCCTAAAATGCAGTCTGTACAGCAAAGTAAGGAAAATGCTTGATGCCTTCGCTTTCATTAGCCATTTTCAAAGTGTCCCTTAGACGTTTCGCACGCAATTTCCCAGCGCATCCTCGCGGTGGATCTTGGCCTTTTCTCCTGGAAATGGGAACTACATGACCCAGAACGCCTTGCGTCGAAGGCAGAGTCCCTGAGCCAATAAAGGCTCAGGGAAAAGGAGTTTCTGTTTGGGCACAAAGCGTCGGGCGGGACTTCCTGTCTCCTCCTCCAGGCGGCCATTTTAATTGGCCTTGGTCTGTTTCGGCTCCGCGACGCTGGGTAGGGAAGAAGGTGACGGGACAGAAGAGGTGCGAGAGGAGGGGCTGACCCTGTGGCATAGAGGCGGGCCTGAGGTTCGGCGATGTCTCTTAGGGTGCCCAGCGCCAGGCCCGGGAGAGGGACCGCCGTGTCCCCGTCCTGCCTCCTCTCCCGCCGCTACCGGCCCCGCCCCGCCCACAGAGTCCGATGGCTGCGGCGGCGCTGAGGGACCCGCCTGTGGTAAACGCTCGTCCTCCGGCCCCTCACCGTCCTCACCCCACCAGACACTAAGCGGGGCGCCTGCTCACGTGCCCGCAGCCCAGGCCGTGGTGTCCTGGACGGTGAGGTGGTCGTGGGTGGGGCCCTATTTCAGACAGACAGTGTGATGGCTCGTGGGAGAGGTTTCAGGTGGAGGGACCGCAGGTGCAAAGGCTTGGAGGTCGGATTGAGGCGGAAGGATTCGGGAAACCTGGGAACCATGTTCTGTCCGCAGGGAACAAACAACGTGAGGCAAAGCCTGGAATAGCAGGATGAGGGTTCTTAATGTTAGAACTCTAGAAGCCATGGGGAGTTTTAAGAAAAGAAATACAGGATCTACGTCAGAGTTTAAAAATTTCCCAAAAGCTGTTCAAAGGAAAAACGAAAGAGGCGATGACGACATTTAGGTACTGGGAGGTTGAATCTTTGTTCAGGTTCTCACGCAGCTGGTAAGGACACTGATCATTGAGATTAGACCATCAGCCTGAGGTCACCTGGCTCCAGGGTCAGGGAAGGGTACAGGGAGGAGATCAGCACATGGAACCCCACCATGGATCCTTTCCTCCGAGCCCTGCCTCTTTGCACATGTTCCCATGGCTGCAGAAGTGCTTGTGGAATTCACACAGGAAGGTGGAGCGTGTCCCAGTCCCTCAGGGCCACAAACCCCACTCCTGTGTTCTCTGAATTGTGGTTTCCTGGGACTCTTAATGCTATCCCTCCAATTCTTGAGTCTGGGAACTCTGAAGAAACTCCAAACCCATAGCCCTGAATCCATGTGAGGCTTTATATAGAGGTATTCTCATGATTGGCAACCAGTGTAAACAGGCGTGGAGGGTTCTTCCAGGAACTTGTTCCAAGATTTCCAGATGTTTAGAGGTAAAACTGATCAGGGATTGTTCAGGAAACCACAGGTCTCCTTTCTTTTAGGTGAGAACAAAGAGCAGGGACAGGAGTCAGTATAGAAATGGTTCCCTGAAAAGATGGATGTATATTCTAGAGGCGAAGGGAGATTTGGATCAGAGGAGAGAGGTGTTCTTACCAGTGTCTATAAACAGGCTCCATTTGGCTGTAAAGTGGAGAAGAGACTGAAGCTGAGAGAGGAGGGGAAAATCAGGGTAGAGGCTCCTATCATAGTCCAGGTGAGGGTTAATGGAACATAATGGTGGCTTAGGAAAAGTGGTTGTATTCTGGATGCATGTTTTAAAAAGGGACAATTAGATTTTTTTCTAATGTGAACAGTGAGGGAGTAAAACAGGAGTCAGAGATTACCCCCAGGGTTTCCAGCCTTAGGAGCTGTAGGGATGGAAACTCCATCATCTGGGATGAGAAAGACTGTAGTAAGTGATAGTCACTGGGGGTAACAAGAGCTTTGTTTTAGCCATGTTTAAAGTCTGAGGTGTATCAGAGATCACTGAGTGGAGGCGTGAAAAGAGCAGCTGAACACATAGGTGTGGAAATGTGCGGAGGGGTTTAAGATGGAGACATCCAAAATGTGGTCGGTACTCTGTAGACCATGATGAGTAAGCTGTGGTGACATTAAGGAGGGGCAGTCTTCAGGTTACGGTGTAAATCTATTAGGTGCCCAGGAAAGGGAGGGTGGGGCTGTGGACTCAATATCTGGCTTCAGTACTTGGGTCATGGTATTGGGCTTCACAAACAAAAGTGAGGAAGGTAAGTGGCCATAAAGGGAGGTTGTGTTGGGGACGACATAGTGTGGCAGATGAGTAGACATTCTAAGTGGCCAATGGAAATGAGAGGGATGCAGAGGCCTAGAAGTAATTGAGGCAAGATGACAGTCAGGCTGGAGCTGGTGCTTTCTTCCCTATGGATGCTTCAGGATTTTTTGATGACTTTGGTATGCTCTGACATGTTTCATTCAGCCTGGAGGATAAGAACAGGGGAAAATGTCGTCATATGTGAGCATCAGTAGGCCTGGGGTGGGCCACCAATGGGCTAGGCTTTGAATGAGGGTTAAGTGGACGGAGGAAAGTTGTGCTTGTTAAGAGAACAGCAAGTATAGCATAGAAGTGGAATAGGGCCATGGGTGTCTGAAATGAACAGTCGATTCTGTGTGGCTAAGTCAGAGGTAAGGAATGGAGACTGTCAGGGTGGCCATTATAGAAGATTTTGTCACTGCCACTGCTAGTGGGAGCCATGGAAGTCTAGAGAATTACTGGATCCTTTATGAATTTGCCAAGCATACTCTGGATGCTGTCAGCTAAGTTGTGGTGTAAGGCCTAAAATTAACTCCCAGTATTATATGCTTCCTTGACATGTGTTGAAACTGGCAGGACCTCAAATGGCCTGAGCAGCAGTTCCCCACTTTGCTCTGCTCCAGTGGATAAGGTCTCCTAAACCAAACAATGCTTTTTATAAAGGGGACCAGGTATAATTCCTGCTTATCCCTTTGTAGTGAGTTTCAGTTCCCTGTCAGCCCTTTGGAGTTATTCAGAAAAGGAAATTGCATCCTCCCATGGAACCAGGGGCACCTTACCCTCTTGATACTACAAAGCTTACGTCCCACAGCTCTTGGTTGTTCATGTTTTCCAGAGTGTAACTCCCTGTAGCCCTGTATGGAATGTGGTGTCTTCCTATTCCAGGCTGTGGATATATATGATTAATAAGATGCTGCTGATAACATCTTTCCAGTGTCAGGTGCCCTAACCCTAGGCAGAAATCCCACCCTCACCAGTGGAGTGAAAAGGAGGTGATCAGGGCTTCCCTGGTGGTGCAGTAGTTAAGAATCCACCTGCCAATGCAGGGGACATGGGTTCGAGCCCTGGTCTGGGAAGATCCCACATGCCACGGAGCAACTAAGCCCACGAGCCACAACCACTGAGCCCTTGTGCCACAACTAGTGAAGCCCATGTGCCTAGAGCCCTTGCTCAATAAGAGAAGCCACTGCAATGAGAAGCCTGTGCAGCACAACAAAGAGTAGCCCCCGCTCGCCTCAACCAGAGAAAAGCCTGCGCGCAGCAACAAAGATCCAACACAGCCAAAAATAAAAAAATAAATAAAAATTTAAGAAAAACTTTATTTAAAAAAAGGAGGTGATAAAAATATTTCAACGTGTGGGGAGGTCAGGGAGATGCTTATAGAGTGGGATGGTGAGTTGGTGGTGACCATGGGCATGTCTAAATTTGAGGGATGTGCAGTCTCGAGAGTGATATGTACATGGAGAAGGAGTACGTTTCATGGTCCCAGGTCCCTGGTATTGGGACTTACATGACCTTGATCACACCAGGGGTATTGCCTGGTAGGAGGGTTGGATGCCTCTATGTCAGGCCCACAGTTTAAATATATGTTTGTGCACCTGTCTCTTGTTGCTGACGGCTGGACCCAGTAGTCATTGGGCCCATAGGGAGACAGTAGCACCAATGGCGCCAGGGCCTAGTTTCTCCTCTGACTGGGGAGATTGGGAGGAGGATAGACATAGAATAGATAAATAGGGGAATTGATTGTAGGTCCTCTTGAGAGAGGATTGTTTGTGATTTCATCTGTCCCAATCACGACAGGGCAGTGTGACTTTTGAAGATGTGGCCGTGAACTTTTCCTTGGAGGAATGGGGTCTCCTTGACGAGGCTCAGAGATGCCTGTACCATGATGTGATGCTGGAGAACTTGGCACTTAAAACCTCCCCGGGTAAGGCCCTCAAACCCACCCCTGTGCCCTGAACTAGTCTCTGCCCTTTCTTTTTACCCATTGGCAAGTCTCCCCTTCTCACATCAGGACCTGGGCACTGCTTTCTTCCCCAGTTCCCGGAGTAGGTGTTGTAGCTAGTAGGGCTGAGGTGTGAGCACTGCTGTCTCGTCTCTTTGACAGATCCAGCGCCTGCTACCCCCTGCCTTGCAGGGATGGATCCAGAGCCAGGAGTCTTATAGGCATGAATCCCACCTTGTTTACCCTCTCCATAGCCAGGTGAATTTTCCAGATCCAAGGCACCCGTGTACCCCAGGTTCTACTTCCTTCACCTAGCTAACATTTCCTCATTCTTGCTTGTGCCAGAAATTGCTGTTACTGACCCGGTCACTGTTATTATATGGACAATGGGCTATTCTTGCAAGATATTCCTCTGAAGTTCTTTTTGTAAGATTTAATTTTATTTCTTCTGCTCTATCTTTTTGGCCATTGCTGGCTGCTTATCTGTCCTGTCTTTACTTTAGTACTTGAATCATCCAGGTTCTGCGTAGCTGCTCATCAAGGGGGTGAAGCAGAGAGGTTCACAGAATAGAAAGGGCTCCAACTACAGCAAGGACTCATACATAGTCTGGCCCTGATAAGTAGCACCTGGGGGAGGGCGTGATGTCAGGGCCATATACAAATCATGCCAGAAAGCTATTCTCTGACTAGCCTTTTTGTGCCAATCACAGTGGCGGCCACACCTCATTTCTGCCTGTACTTCCCCATTCTTCAGTTAGCCACCTTCTCAACTCTACTACTTGTCACTTTTTATTTCCAACATAGGGCTAATTCTCACCTCCCTGGACTCCATCTCTCAATGCTTTTTCACACTGGTCCGTCTGCAGTGCTGTCCAACATTGGCCTGTACCATTTATGTCATGAGGTGTGCACATTATTAATCCTCGAACACCAGCTGCTCTGTTGCAGTTGGATTTTCCTGAGCCTGGATACAACCTACTACATAGTACTCATGTGTCACCACCAAACAAGATCCTGCTAAAAGTTGTTTGCAGAATGAGCTGTAGAGCCTGCCTCTTCCCTTTGTGTCACTCCACATGGTTGTGTTCCTCACCTTGTGAGGCCTCCCCCATTCTGTAATCTTTAAAGGCCCAGTGCTGCTAAGCAGCCTCATCCTCAACTTGAACCCGACCACCTTGTCTTGCAAACAGTCCCATGGGCTCATCCTTGGATTTGTGAGACACAGATTTGTATTGGGGATTTCTCCTTGCACAGAGTCAACGTGTACATCTCCAGCATTTCTCTGCTTTCAGGTTGTTGGCATGGAGAAGAGTGAGGAGGCACTTTCTGAGCAGACTATCTCTGATCAAGGAAGCTCACAGATCAGAATTGTTAAGGCAGGTCTGTCTCCCCAGAAGGCCAATCTCTATGAGATGTGTGGCCCGATCTTGAGTGACATTTTTCACTTGGCTGAGTACCAGGTAGCACGCTGTGGGCAGAAACTACACGTGTGGGGCGTGTGAGAAACCATTCTATTTCAGAGCAAACCTCCATAACCAAAAGCAGCACACTGGAGAGAAACCATTGAGAAATGATGTGAGGAGAACATTGTTTGTGAACAGCTGAAAATTCTGTGTATCAAGGAAGCCCTTTACCTTTGGGGATGTTGGGAAGGACTTCCTGGGCAACTTAGGATTTCTTCACCAACAGGCCACATGCACCTGGGAGAAGTCAAATAGTGGAACTGAGCATGCGACTCCCTTTCCAAGGGGAAAAAATCATTATAAGTGGGGATACTGCCCAGAAACTTGCAGTGGCAAACACACTTGTTCAGCACCAGAGAGTCCTCACTAGAGGAAGACGTTACACATGCAGCTAATGTGGGAAATCATTTAGCAAAAGCTCCCATCTCGTTAGACATGAGAGAGTTCACACTGGAGAAAGGCCTTATGAGTGCAGTGAATGTGGGAAATCCTTTAGCCAAAGCTCTAACCTCATCACACATCAGAGAGTTCACAGTGAGAAAAGGCCTTACAATTTGGGGAATATGCTGAATTCTTTACCTACAGCTCCAGTCTCTTAAAACACTAGACTGTTTGCACTGGATCAAGGCCTTGTTAATGCAATGAATACGGTAAGGCCATTAGCCCAAGGTTTTGACTCTGGAACCACAGATTTCAGAAGGAAAAAAACATCTTACATGTGCAGGGATGTACAATTTCCTTTTTCAGTATGTCAACACTTGAGATCCCTCATCGTGGTACCATCTGAATTGAACCTCATACATCCAAACGTCTGCAAACATCCCAGGTATGTGGGAGCTGCACTGTACTTTTTAACCTGCCCAGGTCCCTTGCCAGATTTCTGTCATTGACAGTTTCTGTGGCCAAAGCCATTTCACCTCTCCCACCTGGCAGGTACTCACAGTATACAGCATTCACCCACCCCAGGGTGTTCAGGGAAAGAAACCTTGGTCTTTCCCATTCACAGGAGGGATTGTGAGAAGCCTGAGCACTCACTCCTTTCTCATTTCTTTGATGAGTTAAGTCACTGACCTGACCCATTTTTGGCCCAAAGCACTCTGCTTGTGACTTGCAAAAATGGATGACCTTATTCAGGGATATTTTTGGCCTCACATAACTCCTATGATAGGATTTTCTAGCCCACATAACTCCTATGATAGGATTTTCTAACCATCAAGTCACCAATCCAGGAGTAGCTTCTCTCCCATTGCTCTGGTTTGTGCAATTATAAAGGTTTCACTGTTTAAGCCACATTTAATCTTGAGGTTCCATTCACTGTAGGGGATGATTTGAAAACACTTGGGTTCTGCTAACATAAAGGACTGATCAGCTTTTGTTGGGAATCTCACGCTTTGTGTGCCTTAAGGGCACAATATGATAGCAGATATACCTCTCTCCATTTTGGGGTTTGTTTGCATTATTGCCCAAGGCTTCCAAGGAAAGACTACAGAGCTTTCTGGTTCTAATTTGTGGCCTGAGTGCCATATTTTCTTGGTTCAGAGGTCAGCCTGGGGAAGGAGCAATTGTGATAACCTTCCTTGCTTCTGAGAGTAACATGAAATTGTTGTCTTGTTCACAGGGGATATTGCCTTGAGCTCAGCATTAGTGAGGAAAATATTCTCCCAGGTCCTGCAGTAGAGCCATGTGCCCTTATGTGCAGAATTCTGCAGTGTAGCATCACTGGTTGTAAGATTATAGGGGGAATGATAGTTGTTACAGAAAACATTGGATTAATAGTGGGAGGAGGACACTATTACAAGCTGGTTGGAATGTGCTTCATTTAAAGGGGCATCCACAACGACAGTGTTCCAGTCACTGTGGCTGTGAAGGATGAGCATGTACAGAAATTCTCAGATCTCCTGAATTGAGAAGGGCATTACAAGAGAAAATAATCTGAAGGTTTTGTGGATTTCTGTAGCCTCTGTGGGCTATCCTCCTCAAGGCCATTTCTGTGCCAGACAGAAAAATGAGAATAGAGAGAAGGGATATCTTTTCATCGAGTAATGGACTTTGTGACCCAGACAGTATTCCTGTTGAATCAGGTGGGAACAGTCTTCATTGCTTACTTATATTTTTGACCACTGAGGCAAGGTGACCCTCCCAGGGTGTGAGGCAGAAAGTGGTGAAGTCAATATAGGGGATTTTACAAAAAGAGTAAGAAATCCAGATTTTTATTTTGGATAATATTTTTAAGCTTTAATAAGGTATGAATACATGCAATAAAATGCACATGGTTAAAATATACAATTTGATAAGTTTTGACATTTATATAAATCCATGGAACCACCATCACATCCATAATAAACCTATCTACCTTCATATTTACCTTGTTTCTTTCATTGATGTTACTCTGACCTCTAGTCAATCATTGATTTATTTTTCTTTACAATAGATAAGTTTGCATTGTCTAGAATTTTATATGATTAAAGTCATAAAGTGTTTATTCTTTTCCCCTCAGGTACCCGCATGTGACATGTTTATTTTGAGAGTCATCAGTGAGTAGTTCATTCTTTTTGTATCGACGAGAAGTATTATGTTCTGAGGATATACCACTATTTGTTTATTCATCTGTTTATCCGTATTTGAGTTGTTTCCAGTTTTTGACTGTTGGAACTAAAATTGCTGCAGACTTTTGAATATAATTCTATACATGGTTATGTTTCATTTTTCCTCTATTAATACTTTAGGGTGCAGTGCCTGAGTTTCAGGCTTAGTGAATGGATGACTTTTTAAAGAACCCTACAGTGTGATCTGAAATGGTTGTTTCCTTTTGCATTCCTACCAGAAGAGTTTGGGACTTCCAGTTATTCCATATCATTGCCAATATGTTTAGTCTTTTTAAACTTTTTTTTTCTTTTTAATTTGGCTGCATCAGGTCTTAGTTTGTGGCACATGGGATCTTCATTACGGCATGTGGGATCTTTCATTGCGGTGTGTGGGCTCTTCGTTGCAGCATACGGGCTTCTCTCTAGTTGTGGTGCACAGGCTCCAGAGAGCATGGACTCAGCAGTGGTGGCGCACTGGTGCTCTAGTTGTGTCATGTGGGCACTCTAGTTGTGGCATGTGGGCTTAGTTGCCCCACAGCACGTGGGATCTTAATTCCACAACCAGGGGTCGAACCCGTGTCCCCTGCATTGGAAGGCAGATTGTTAACCACTGGACCTCCAGGTTAGTCCCAAGTCTTTTAATAAGACTTTTTGACCCTTTTAATAAGTGTATAGCACTATCTCACTGTGGTTTTAGTTACATTTCTCAGATGTTTTATGACGTGGAGCATTTTTTTCATTTTTTAAGTCCTCTTTTGGTAAAATGTCTTCTCGTAGCTTTTGTCCATTTAAAAATAATTAATTTTGACTATTTCTCTCTTCATTAATAAATAAGATAATGAAACAATGAAGACTTGAAACTTCATTCTTTAGTGATGTGACTCCTAGCCATAAGAAATAATTATTTTTGAATTCTGAAACACTATTTCCTAACTTTTTTTCTGCTGTACACATTGCAGTGGCCACATACAGCATATACTTTTTAAAGTTTAATCAGCATTGCTAACATATTCTCCATAATCAAGCCAAGATTTGTATTGTTTGCAGTTTCCCCAGTGTGAATATTCCCACTTTCGTCAATTTAAAACTTCCAATGTGATACCACTGAACATGGAGTTTGAAAGTTGACAGCAGCACACCAATATATTCTATTTCCACTGTAGTGATACAGTAGCCACAAGCTTCAAGAACATAGAAGAAAAATGTAGTGAAATGACTAAGAAGTTAGAAGGTTTTTTTTGTTTGATTGTTTTTTGGAAGTACGCAGGCCTCTCACCGCTGTGGCCTCTCCCGTTGCGGAGCACAGGCTCTGAACGCGCAGGCTCAGTGGCCATGGCTCACGGGCCCAGCCGCTCCGTGGCATGCGGGATCTTCCCGGACCGGGGCATGAACCCGTGTCCCCTGCATCGGCAGGCGGACTCTCAACCACTGCGCCACCAGGGAAGCCCTAGAAGTTTTTATATATTTTTAAACAGTTCAATTGCGGTAAAATTACATAAAGTAAACTGCACATATTTTAAATGTACATTTTAATGGTTTGACACGTGCTTACAACTGAAACCAAAATTTTCCTTCTACCTATTTTAACTCAGCCTTCTCCACATATAAAATTACTGATACAATGACATATCATTTGTTATTTCTAATATACACAAAAATGGAAAAGATTGTATTAGGAAACTGGATGAACCCCTTTCCAATCTGCCACCATTATTTATCATTTCTTGGCCATTGTTTCATTCATCTTCATATATGCTAGAGGATTATTCTACTTTTAATCCCAGACATAACATGTAATGCATAACCTCTTCAGGATGCATTTTTAGAAATTGAGTGCTCCTTCATAACTCTAATAACTATCACATAAAATGAAAACACTTAAGAATTTGGAAGTATGCTTAGTTTTCTCAACTATCTCAAAAATGTATTTAAGGCAGATTAATTATGGTCAGGATCCAAAATGTATTCTTAGGGTTTTGGGTAGCTGTGTCGCACTAAGTCTCTTAACCTTTAAGTCTCACTTGCCATTTTTATTCTTATTTGTTGATCAGAATTAGGCAGATTATAGATGTGGTTTATTGAATCTCTGATACTGTTTAACTGATCACCCTTTCCCCATAATCCTGTGCAGTAGATATTAATGAGGTAGGTGATTGAAGTTTGGTCCCAGCGAAGTGTGTGATGGTGACTATTGGGTAAATAAAAATAAACTCTCTGGACTCAGAAATCCTCTCCTCAAAGGTGGTAGTGACAGAAAACACTTTTATTATTGAGTAAGCATTAAACCAGAGTTTGGTATGTATCACAGGTCATATGCTAAGAAATTGCAAAGGCTGAAAAAAACTCCACCTTATGTAGCTAAGCAGATACAACTCATTACATACATGTTTTGATGATAATAACTAGTCACCTAGCTCTAGTACCCGTGTCATGCTCAGTCACTGGCTGAGAACAGCTTGCTGAGAATGGCCTTTCGAACGCTGTGGTGGCTCCCAAGGCAGCACAGCTGGGAGCTGTTGGCCAGCTGCACTCCTCAGAGCAGGATACGTCGTAAAGGAAAAACTGAGCAGCCTACTTTCGTGGCTGCCCAGAACTGAAACTATATGTATAATATTTGATTAATTTTAAATATGGTTTGGTCAGAGCAAAGAGGCAACAGAATAATCCTTTGGCAGGTCTGTCTCAGATTCTTAAACTTCCATCTGATTCCTTATCTTAAAGCCATCAAAGTAAGTCTACTCTAAAAGTAAGAAATAGGCCCAGAAAACAAACAAAAAAATAGCCAAGAGAATTTGACTGTACCACTTGTCACACATGGTTCTTCTTCTAAATTTATCTGGCAGTTGGGGTGACTATTGTGAAAGGAAAATAAAAATGGAGCCGATATTGCTCAGGGCTGTCTAAAATGGAGCCGGGAATCTACTAAGGAAGTGTGACTTATGCACCTCTCAGCCTGGATGGAATCTGATCTTTTGACTACTTATTGTCCTAATGAGGCCATCCAGAACATCTGCCAGAAAGTCAAGACTCTTATCAAACCCTCATCCTAAAATAACTCATGACAGCCTGTCTACTTATCAGACCCAAACCCTAAAATAACTCCTGATTTCTTAAGGACAAATAGTTCCTAAATTGCATCAGACTCAATCACAATTCTCAAGAGGCAGCTTTAACAAACTCAGAGCTTTTTGTCTTTGTAAGCCCCTTACTCTCTTCTCCTGGAACATATTTTGGGGTTACCTGAATCTGTGTCTCCTGAATTGTAGACTCCAAATAAACTTTTCCTTTTTTATAACGTTTTTGTTTGTTTGGTTTGGGTTTTTTTGGCCATGTTGGGTTTTCGTTGTTGCGCGCGGGCTTTCTCTGGTTGTGGTGAGTGGGGGCTATTCTTCGCTGTGGTTCATGGGCTTCTCGTAGTAGCTTGTCTTGTTGCAGAGCATGGGCTGTAGGCACGCGGACTTCAGTAGCTGTGGCTCGCAGGCTCAGTAGTTGTGGCACATGGACTTAGTTGCTCCATGGCATGTGGGATCTTCCAAGACCAGTGCTTGAACCCATGTCCCCTGCATTGACAGGTGGATTCTTAACCACTGCGCCACCAGGGAAGTCCCTAAACTCTTCTTATTTGCAGCCTCCTATATTGTGTTTTGCTTGGCATTACATGCGTCAGAAGTGGGATACAGAGCGACCTGCAAAAGCCCTCACCAACTCTTATCTAACACTGCCTTGGATTCAGTTAAGGTGCCTGCAAGAGACTGTTATGCTTTATCATCTCCTTGGTGATCCCAGATCGTGGTGGTGAGTCCTCCTGTACCTAAGCCACCCATGTTCGTAGAAGTTCTAGTTTATTTGGGTGTCCTCTATTGCCGGCTTCTGTCCTCTGGGATTTTGTTTCCTGTTTTGAGCGGCCTCCAGCATTTTGCTTCCTGTTTGTTTTTTGGGTTTTTTTTATTTTATTGAAATATAGTTGATTTACACTGTGTTAATTTCTTCTGTGCAGCAAAGTGACTCAGTTATGTATATGTGTGTAATCTTACTCATATTCCTTTCTGTTGTGGTTTGTCACAGGATATTGAGTATAGTTCTCTGTGCTATATAATAGGACCTTGTTGTTTATCCATCCTTTATATAATAGTTTGCCTCTGCTAATCCCATACCCCCAATCCTTCCCTCTACTACCCGCCCTCTGCCTTGGCAACCACATGTGTATTCTCTATGTCTGTGAGTCTGTTTTTCTTTTGTAGCATACTCATTCCACAGGCAGGGAAACTGAGTGTCCAGAACCAGGGGACAGTCCTGTGGCTGAGAAGAGGCAGAGCAGAGACCTGAACCCCTGTGGCAGAAGTATCTCAGGGTGCCTCCTATGTATACAGGTGCCCTGGGCAGTTCCCTGCTGGCTGAAGACACTGGTGTAGCCGCCAGGTAGGACCCCAAGTAGGGATCAGAGCTACTATGGGAAGAGCCCCCTGATGGGATGGGGCCCCTCAGCCCCTGGAACTCTCTCTTGTTGTTGCAGCCTCCCCAAGTGCACTGCCACCACTCTCCAGGGTATCAGGACTCCCAACAGCTACCTCCTTGGGGCCCTTACTATGGGCCCGGCCCTATGCATCCTCCCAGAGCCCCTGAGGCAGCTCCATCATTAGCCCCATTTTGCACTGGGGGAAACTGACGATGTGTGGGACTGGAGGGGGTATCTCTTACTGTGACCCCGGCAGAAGTGGGGATGCAAAAATCAATCGCAGTCTCACCCACTGTGTTCCCCCTTCCCTCTGACCTGGTTCCACCCCAAGAAACCTCTCCTTATTCCCTCGGGCTCCTCTTAGGAGCCTTCTCAACCTCTTCCCTGTTGCCCTGCAGATCCTCTCCCAAATGCTGATGGTCCCTGTGTTAATTTGCTAAGGTTGACAAAACATGGCATCATAGTCTGGGTGCTTTAAACAACAGAAAATTATTTCCTCACAATTCCAGAGGATAGAAGTCTGGGATCAAGAGGTTAACAGTGGTTTCTTTGGAGGCTTGTAAATAGCTGTCCTCTTCCTCTGTCTTTACATGGTCTTCCCACTGACATGGCTCCCCACCCCCACAGGCATGCAGCACTTTCCCCAGGTGTCACCCCAAACACATGACTGGCCCTTGCTGCCACATGTGAGTCATCCCAAGGCTGTTGGTCTTCCTACTAACATCACCTCAGGGCGTCTTCTCCAATCAGTGCCCCATTACTCAGCTGTCACTGTTGTGGACATTGGAAGAGATGCTAAGGACTAAGAATGTCTACTGTAAACCTGCCCTGTCCCTGTCCCCATGGTTCTTCTTCTCACTCCCTCCAGCTGGTGAATTTGGTCCTCCCCAACACTCTAGGTAAAAAGCAAACCAATGACTGCTAATCCCTAAGAATATTCCTGCTCCCTCTTGGGGAACTAAACTTGACCACCATTCCCTGAATGGGCTAGATGAAGTCTCGCCTGTCTTGTAAATCCTGCATCATTCACATATCACAGGATGACAGTGTCCCACACTTGTTACACTGTGTCCCCAGATATATATAGGCAGGTCATATCCAATACCTGAAATGTTTGTTTCCAGACTGTGTTATGGTGTGGTAGCAAAACACAGTCACACTATTTGTGTTTCTAGGTGTGTCACATACAAATTATTTTATTTGACAAATACACACGTAAAAAACAGGAGATTTACTTCTCCCTGTTGAAAATGGGGAAAGATTTCTTTCCTCTCCCTTAGACCATTTACCTTAGAAAACTTGCAGGAACTGTCTCATCTCTTTTAAAATGCATGTCTTTGAAGACTAGAGAGGGCTTTTTTCAGCTGGTCTTCCTTTTTCTTCCAGTTTTAGGGTTCAGAAATGTCTTTCTCAAGAACCTGCTTTCTCCTCAACCTGCAGGCATCAGGGAGTTAGCTCATTTATCAGTTCTTGTACGAGGATAGGAGTCTCATCTTAGTGGATGCTGTGCTCCAACTTAAAAAACTACCTCCTATTACAAAGATGAGAAGTTTGTGTTTCCTGTGGCTAAAACCAATAAGCAAACACAGATAGTCACCCCAATTACCAGGTAAAATTAGGACTCTGTGTGACAAATGGTACTGTCAACTCCTCTTACTTGAGGACTAGGTATTGTTTATCTTGAACATACATATGCAGTGCGCTGTATCTGTTTGGATAAATAGGGGATTTAGGTTTTTTCTGTCTTTGCAGTTTCCTGGTGGATTGCCTGTGATGCACGAGTACTTTGCTTTAATGCTTATTCAATAATAAAAGTGGTTTTCTCTCTCTACTACCATTGTGGAAAGGATTACCAGGTTGGGAGAGATTTTTGTTTTTACTTCCCTAACAGTCATCATCAGGCACCTGTCTGCAGGGATCAAACATCATCACCCATCTCGTCAACATCTAGTATACAGGATATATGGGGGGAGGGTGACCAGTTAAACAGTGTTAGAGACTCATTAAGACCCATCTTGCATGTGCCAAATTCTGATGAACCAATGACAGCAAATTATGAGAAACAAATAAGAATTTTAAAAGATAAGTGGACCCCACATATTAAGAGATCTGTGAGACACAGCTACTGAACCCTGTAAGGATATATTTTGGATTCTGATTGCAACTAATTTGACTTAAGAAACAAACACATTTTTGAGACAATTCAGCATTGATACAATGTTTATATTTTTCTGATAACTATTGTGTTATGAAAAATCCATTCTGAAGAGATTATGCATTAAATGATACCATGTCTGGAATTAGTACCGTAGTTCCCCCTTATCTGCAGCAGATGCGTTCCAAGACCTCCAAGTAGATGCCTGAAACTACAGATAGTACTAAACCCTATATGTACTATGTTTTTTCCTATACATGCATACCTATGATAAAGATTATAACAATAGCTGTAATAAAAGTTAAGTGAATGTGGTGTCTCTCTCTCTCAAAATAGCTTATTGTACTGTAGTCGCCCTTTTTGTGATGATGTGAGATGATACAATGCCTATGTGGATTCACTGGACAATGGGATGATTCATGCTGTGGGTGGGACAAAGAGGGCGGTGAGAGATTGCAGCATATAGAAAGGCACGCAATTTAAAACTCATGACTTATTTCTGGAGTTCTCCATTTACTATTTTCAGACCTTAGTTGACCTTGGGTCACTGAAACCCCAAAAAGCAAATCTGTGAATAAGGGAGAGACTGTGGTAAACTAAGGCACTGGTGTAAACGGGGAAAGATGAAGTAAGAATGGCCATGAAATGATGGAAGATGGGGATGGATTCATCTGGTTTCATAACAGTCTCTCTTTTTTTATAAGTCTTTTTTTCATAACGAAAATATATATGTCCTTGTATCAGTAATTTTATATGCTGAGAAGGATAAATTTTAAAAGGCAGGAGGAAACTTGGTTTCAGGGTTGTAAGCATGCGTCAATAGATCAAAAGGTAGATTTTAAGTATGTGTGGTTTAAACTGTTTTCAATGTATAGTATGTCATCTGCAAACACTGACAGTTTTACTTCTTCCTTTCCATTTGGATTCCTTTTATTTCATTTTCTTCTGATTTCTGTGGCAAGAACTTCCAATACTATGTTAAACAAAAGTGACAAGAGTGGGCATCCTTGTCTTGTTCCTCATATTAGAGGAAATGCTTTTAGCTTTTCACCATTGAGTATGATGTTATCTGTGGGCTTATATATGCCTTTATTATGTTGAGGTATGTTCACTTTATGCCCACTTTCTGGAGAGTTTTTATCATAAATGGATGTCAAATTTTGTCAAAAGCTTTCTCTGCATCTATTAAAATGAAATGTTTTTATTCTTTAATTGTGAAATGTTTTTATTCTTTAATTGTTAATGTGGTATATCACATTGATTTGTGGATAGTGAAAAATCCTTCCATCCCTGGGATAAATTCCATTTGATCATGGTGTATGATCCTTTTGATGTAGTGTTGGATTCAATTTGCTGATATTTTGTTGAGGATATTTTCATCTATGTTCATCAGTGATATTGACCTGTAATATTCCTTTTTTGTGATACCTTTGGTTTTGCTAGCAGGGTGATGCTTGCCTGGTAGAATAAGTTTGGAAACATTCTTTCCTCTGCAATTTTTTGGGAATAGTTTGAGAAGGATAGGTGTTAACTCTTCTCTAAATTTTTGGTAGAATTCACCTGTGAAGCCATCTGGTCTCGGACTTTGGTTTTCTGGTAGTTTTAAAACTAGTGATTGGGGCTTCCCTGGTGGCGCAGTGGTTGGGTGTCTGCCTGCCGATGCAGGGGACACGGGTTCGTGCCCCGATCTGGGAAGATCCCACATGCCGCGGAGCGGCTAGGCCCGTGAGCCATGGCCGCTGAGCCTGCGCGTCCGGAGCCTGTGCTCCGCAACGGGAGAGGCCACAACAGTGAGAGGCTCGCGTACCACAAAACAAAACAAAACAAAACCACTAGTGATTGAATTTCCTTACTGGTAACTGCTCTGTTCACATTTTCTATTTCTTCCTGGTTCTTGGGAGATTGTAACTTTCTAAGAATTTGTCCATTTCTTCTATGTTGTCCATTTTATTGGCATATAGTTGTTTGTAGTAGCCTCTTATGATCCTTTGTATTTTCATGGTTTCAGTTTAACTTCTCCTTTTTCATTTCTGATTTTATTGATTTGGGCCCTCTCCCCTTTTTTCTTTTTTTTTTCTTTTTTTTCCCAAGATGTTGGGGGTAGGAGTTTATTAATTAATTTATTTTATTTTTGCTGTGTTGGGTCTTCATCTCTGTGCGAGGGGTTTCTCTAGTTGTGGCAAGCGGGGGCCACTCTTCATTGCGGTGCGCGGGCCTCTCACTATGGCGGCCTCTCCCGCTGCAGAGCACAGGCTCCAGATGTGCAGGCTCAGCAGTTGTGGCTCACGGGCCCAGTTGCTCCACGGCATGCGGGATCCTCCCAGACCAGGGCTCGAACCCGTGTCCCCTGCATTAGCAGGCAGACTTTCAACCACTGCACCACGAGGGAAGCCCTCCCCTTTTCTCTTGATGAGTCTGGCTAGAGGTTTATACATTTCGTTTATCATTTCAAAGAACCAGCTTTTGGTTTCATTGATCTTTTCCATTTTTTTTTTGTCTCTAATTCATGTCTTTCTGCTCTGATCTTTATGATTTCTTTTCCTTCTACTAACTTTTCGTTTTGTTCTTTCTCTAGTTCCATTAGGTATAAGGTTAGATTGAGATTTTTCTTGTTTCCAGAGGTAAGATTGTATTGCTATAAACTTCCCTCTTAGAGTTGCTTTTGCTGCATCCCATAGGTTTTGAATCTTCATGCTTTCGTTCTTTTTCATTTCTGCCTAGTTGTTTTCTTTGTTTCTTTCTTTGCTGCACTGTGCAGCTTGTGCTATCTTAGTTCACTGACCAGGGATTGAACCCAGGCCCTTGACAGTGAAAGCATGGAGTCCTAACCACTGGACCACCAGGGAATTCTCTGTCTCTAGGTATTTTTTGATTTCCTTTTTGATTTCTTCAGTGATCCATTGGTTGTTTAGTAGCATATTGTTTAGCTTCCACGTGTTTGTGGTTTTTACAGTTTTTTTCTTGTAGTGGATTTCTGATCTCATAATGTTGTGATTGGAAAAGATGCTTGATATGATTTCAATTTTCTTAAGTTTACCAAGGCTTGCTTTGTGGCCCACCGTATTATTAATCCTGGAGAACGTTCCATGTGCATTTGAAAAGAATGTGTATTCTGCTGCTTGTGGTTGGAATGCTTTATAAATATCAATTAAGTCCATCTGGTCTAATGTGTCATTTAAGGCCTGTGTTTCCTTACTGATTTACTGTATGGGTGATCTGTCCATTGAAGAAATTGGGCTGTTAAACTCCCCCACTATTGTGTTACTGTTGATTTCTCCTTTTATGGCTGTTAGTATTTTCCTTATATACTGAGGTGCTCCTATGTTGAGTGCATATATATTTACAGTTGTTATAACTTCTTCTTGATTGATCCCTTGATCATTATGTGGTGTCCTTCTTTTGACTCTTGTAACAGTCTTTATTTTAACATCTGTTTTGTCTGATATGAGTATTGCTATTCCAGGTTTCTTTTGATTTCCATTTGCATGGAATACCTTTTTCAATCTCCTCATTTTCAGTCTGTAGGTGTCCCTAGATCTGAAGTGGCTCTCTTATAGACAGAATATTTACTGGTCTTGTTTTTATATCCATTCAGCCAGTCTATGTCTTTTGGTTGGAGCATTTAATCCATTTACATTTAAGGTAATTATCAATATGTATGTTCTTATTGCTGTTTTGTTAATTGTTTTTGATTTATTTTTGTAGGTCTTTTTTCTCCCCTTCCTCTTTTGTTCTCTTCTCTTCTGATTTACTGAGACATCTTTTCTTTTTTTTGGCAGTCCTGTGTGGCTTGCAGGATCTTAGTTCACTGACCAGAGATTGAACCTGGGCCCACAGGAGTGAAAGTGCTGAGTCCTAACCACTGGATAGCCAGGGAACTCCCTCTTCTCTTGTGATTTGATGACTAACTTTAATGTTGTGTTTGGATTCCTTTTTTTTTTTTAGTGTGTGTATCTATTGTAGATTTTTGGTTTGTGATTACCATGAGATTTGATATAGCAGTCTATATAAACAAGATTATTTTAACTTGCTGCTCTTTTAATTTCAAATGCATCTCCAGTATCCTGCATTTGTACTCTCCTCATGATTGCTGGGGGTTTTTTGTTTTGTTTTGTTTTTTATAAATTTATTTATTTTATTTATTTTTATTTTTGGCTGTGTTGGGTCTTTGTTGCTGCACGGAGGCTTTCTCTAGTTGCAGTGAGTGGGGGCTACTCTTCGTTGCAGTGTGCGGGCTCCTCATTGCAGTGACCTCTCTTGTCACGGGCTCTAGGTGTGCGGGCTTCAGTAATTGCAGCATGCGGGCTCAGTAGTTGTGGCTCGTGGGCTCTAGAGCACAGGCTCAGTAGTCGTGGCGCATGAGCCCAGCTGCTCCGCAGCGTGTGGGATCCTCCCGGACCAGGGCCCGAACCCGTGTCCCCTGCATTGTCAGGTGGACTCCCAACCACTGCGCCACCAGGGAAGCCCTGATTGCTGGTTTTGATACCATATTTGTGTTTGGTTGCTTTCCTACTTTTTCTGTATGTTTGCCTTTACCCGTGAGTTTTTCCATTTGTAATTTTCTTGTTTCTAGTTGTGGCCTTTTTCTTTTCTTTTCTTTTCTTTTCTTTTTTTTTTGCGGTATGCCGGCCTCTCACTGTTGTGGCCTCTCGCGTTGCGGAGCACAGGCTCCAGACACACCGGCTCAGTGGCCATGGCTCACAGGCCCAGCCCCTCCACGGCATGTGGGATCCTCCGGGACTGGGGCATGAACCCGCATCCCCTGCATTGGCAGGCAGACTCTCAACCACTGCGCCACCAGGGAAGCCCTCTTTTTTTCTCCACCTAGAGAAGTTCCTTTAGCATTTGTTGCAAAGCTGGTCTGGTGCTGCTGAATTCTCTTATCTTTTGCTTGTCTGTAAAGCTTTTGATTTCTCCTTCAAATCTGAATGAGATTGCTGGGTATTCTTGGTTGTAGGTTCTTCCCTTTCATCGCTTTCAGTATATGGTTCCACTACCTTCTGGCCTGCAGAGTTTCCGTTGAAAAATTAGTTGATACCTTATAGGAATTCCATTGTATGTTATTTGTTGCTTTTTCCTGTTACTTTTAATTTTTTATCTTTGTCTTTAATTTTTGTCAGTTTGACTACTATGTGTCTCAGCGTGTTCCTCCTTCAGTTTATCTTGACTGGGGCTCTCTGCACTTCCTGGAGTTGGGTGACTGCTTCCTTTCCCATGTTAGGGAAGTTTTCAGCTATTATCTTTTCAAATATTTTCTCAGGTCCTTTCTCTCTTCTCTTTCTGGGAACCCTACAATGTGAATGTTGGTGTGTTTAATGTAGTCCCAGAGGTCTTTTATACTGTCCTCATTTCTTTTTCTTTATTCTGTTCCATGGCAGGGATTTCCACCATTCTGTCTTCCAGCTCACGTAGCCTTTCTTCTGACTCATTTATTCTGCTGTTGATTTTGTCTAGTGTATTTTTAATTTTAGTTATCTTATTGTTCACCTCTGTTTGTTTAGATCTTCTAGCTTTGTTAATCATTTCTTTTGTCTTCTCAGTCTGTGCCTCCATTCTTTTTGTAAGATCTTGGATCATCTTTACTGTCTTTACTCTGAATACTTTTTTGGGTAGATTGACTATCTCCACTTCACTTAGTTGTTCTTCTGGGGCTTTATCTTGTTCCTTCGTTTGGGATATATTCCTCTGCCATCTCATTTTGTCTAACTTTCTGTGATTGCAGTTTACGTCCTGCAGGCTGCATGGTTGTAGTTCTTCTTGCTTCTTGTGTCTACCCCTTAGAGGATGAGGCTGGTCTAAGAAGCTTGTGCAGGCTTTCTGGTGGGTGGAACTGGTTCGTGCCCACTGGTGGATGGATCTGGGTCTTGTCCCTCTGGTAGCCAGGGCTGTGTCAAGGTGTGTCTTTAGTGGGAAGCAGTGAGCTCAGGAAGACTTTAGGCAGCCTATCTGCTGATGGGTGTGGATGTGGTCCTGCCCTGTTGGTTTGGTCTGAGGAGTCCCTGCACTGGAGCCTATAGGTTGGGTAGGGCCAGGTCTTGGTGAGAAAACAGTGGCCTCCAGGAGGGCTCACGCCAATGAGAATCCCCCAGAACTACCACCACCAGTGTCTTTGTCCCTTCATTGAGCCACAGTCACCCCCCACCTCTATAGGAGACTCTCCAATACCACCAGGTAGGTCTGGCCTAGGCTCCTATGAGGTCACTGCTTTTTCCCCCAGGTCCTGATGCACACAAGACCTTGTATGCTCTCTCCAAGAGTGGAGTTTCTGTTTCCCAAAGTCCTGTGGAGTTCCTGCGATCAAGCCCCACTGGTCTTTAAAGCCAGATACTCTGGGGTCTCCTCCTCCAGATGCCACACCTCCAGGCTGGGGAGCCTGATGTGGAGCTCAGAACTTTCACTGCTGTGGGAACCTCTGCGATATTATTATTTTCCAGTTTGTGCTTTGCCCACCTGGTGGGTATGGGATTGGATTTTTATCACAGTTGAGCCCCTCCTACCATCTCATTGTGGTTTCTTCTGTGTCTTTGGATGTAGGATAATTTTTTTGGTAGGTTCCATTGTTTTTTTGTTGTGATTTGCTGTGTGGTGATCATAGCAGTTAGTTGTGATTTTGGTGTTTTTGTGAGAGGAGGTGAGCTGACGTCCTTCTCTGGAACCATTATTTTTAATAAGAGTTTGTGCCTAACAATTTAAAGACCTCTGGCCACATGTATTTGTAAAGCAAGAGTTTCCTGAATCTGGTCCTTTTGCTTATTATTTCTCTGTTTCTCCCTCAGGTGTAGCCTTTAAGTAGTCAAAATAAACCAGGTGAAGGCATCTCTGGGTGTGGGTGTACAAGAGGCCAGCAGCACCTCTTCCTGCTATTCTCTTGGTGTTTGTAGTGGTGGTGTTTTTAGGCTGAGTGGTAAACTTCAGGCTCATTTTTCTATTAATGAAAAGAAATTGGCTGTGGAAACATAGACGTATAAGGAATAACATAACAAATACTAATATACCACCTCCCCCCCCCGACTTAAAGAAGATATTTTTCTTTAAACTGATACATAGGAACCATATTTTTCTGCCTTCACTGTCCAGGATTTCATTAAGAAAATGGGATTCATGCTCCCAAGGAATTTGTGTGAGAATTAAATGAGAGCATATAAACAAAACATGGCACATGGCAGGTTCTCAAAAATTGTAGCTGTTAGTATGAACACTTCCATACTTATTGTTATTCTTGTTCTGTTTATTTATTTATATTTATTTTTGGCTGTTTGGTGTTCGTTGCTGCACACAGGCTTTCTCTAGTTGCGGCAAGTGGGGGCTACTCTGTTGCGGTGCTTGGGCTTCTCATTGTGGTGGCTTCTCTTGTGGAGCACAGGCTCTAGGAACGCGGGCTTCAGTAGTTGTAGCTTGCAGGCTCAGTAGTTGTGGCACATGGGCTTAGTTGCTCCGTGGCGTTTGGGATCTTCTTGGACCAGGGCTTGAACCCATGTCCCCTGAATTGGCGGGTGGATTCTTAACCACTGTACCACCAGGGAAGTCCTATTGCTATTCTTATTAGCCCCAGGTAGAGCCTGGTTACAGAAGCTGGAAAAGGTCAGAGCTGTGGAAAGGAAAGGGGTGACTTGGCATTCAGTGATGGGTGGGGAGATGCAAAGTTTCAGAAGAGAGTTGAAGTAAGGCCCTTGGGGTTTCAGATGCTGATGTCTTGGAGCCCTTGTTTTGCTACTGTGTGGAGGAGACAGGCAGCCACATGGTCTGCATTGTGAACCCCAATATGGAAGGACTCACTACTTTCAGTGAGTCAGAGGCTCTGCTTCCTGCATGTGGCAGCAGCCTGGCTTCTCCCAAAATGAGTGTGGACCCAGCTGTGTGTTGTGCCACAGAACAGTCTAGAAAGCACACAGGCTGTTCTTTCAGAATGTTTTATTTGTCCCAGGAGATGTTTGTTCAGTTCTTCAGTGAAGCTGTATGAAGCCCTTGAACAGTATCACTAAGATATTAATGGGCCTTGTCTTTCATCATATTCTTTTTGGGAAGAGCAGCAATGAAGCCTTTAAGTCCCCACCAAATCCACTCTTTTTAAAAGATGCCATTCCTGAGACCTCCAGGCCACACCCATCTCTGTGCTGTCTGAAAGTCAATTTATTCCTGTTATTTTTTTTTTCTAGATTATTCTGTCTCCTGGTTTGAGTTTTAGTTCTTAGGATTGGGAGCTTCTGGAAGCTTGTTTGTCCTTCTGTGTTTTTTGTTTTTATTTTGGCTGTGCCAAAAGCCTTCTGGGATCTTAGTTCCCCAACCACGGATTGAACCCAGGCCACAGCAGTGAAAGTGTGAAAAGGCCAACTCTTAACCACTGGACCATCAGGGAATTCCCATTCTGTTGTTTTTATTTGAGCTGTAAACACAGTCACCCGATAACCCCTCCTGTGAGAGAGAAGGGCCTTCTGAGGATTCTTTCCAATATTCGATCCCAGGCATGGATTTTGTCTTTCTACAGAAATTGTCCTGTCCTACGAGATTTATTTTGAAAGGGTACTTCAGATCTTTTTGGAACACGGTAAAATTTAGAACATAAGGAGAGACATTCATGTATTATTTTCTTCTGAGTTTGACAGACATTATTGTATTTCACCAAAGCCAAGATTTCGTCCATTATAAGAAGAACCACTATTTTATGTACCTCTAAAAAAGTACACTGCCCACTAAACCATGTCACACAGTCATTTAAAAAATCCTGATTTCAGAGAAGTGAAAAAGGATGTGTGTTTTAAAACTGACAAGGTGTGATGTACAAAACTGGGCAGTCAGAATGAACCAGGAGTCAGAGTTCAGACGAGCACACCTTTATTCCACAGGGGCTTTCACAATGTGTCTGACACCCATCACTGAACTGCTTATTGTCTGTGTGCACCTGCTTCGTGACCCATCTACTTACAGTGTGCCAGCTGGTGCAGTGTTAAGTCCAGTTGTTTGAGCCAGAAATCTGAGTATAGATGGGACTCCTTCCTTGCCGTCCCTCCTACAACTAACTCCCGGTACTTGATTCTGCCACTAGAATATCTGTACTGCCTCTTCCCAATGACCCAGCCTCACAACAATTGCCCTGGCGCAGGACTCAGCTTTTTCTTACAGGAATATCCCAGGAGTTTCCCAACAGGACCCTCTACATCCAGGCTCACTACCTCCAATTGAATCGCTGCATGGCCGACCACTGAAACGTATCCCTGCCTAGTGAGTGCCCATCTGTGCTCTTAACTGTCCTGGAAAGATGTTCACGAAATTGGGGAGTCCACTGAATTTATTTCAATCCATGGCATCAATGCCCCAGACTCTTTCGCACATTCTGGCCCTGTCTGGCAGCTTTGTCACTATCTTCCACACAGGAGCACACAGTCAAAAAGCAGACACTCAAAAAAAAAAAAAAAAAAAAAAAAAAGCAGACACTCTTTGGCCCTTTCCCCGGATCTGTAGGTGTTGCCCATCTTGTCTATTCAGATGTTTATGTATTTTGAGTGTAGTTGATGCTTTTCTAGTTCTATGTCTTATGTGAGTAAATATTCTTTATCCCATGTGTATTCAGCAAATATTTTTCTCTGCCAGTTTCAAGGTTTTCTTTTTTTTTTTTTTTTTTTTTGTATTCATTACCTCCATTTTTTTGTAGCTGCACTTTTGGCTTTCAGATTAAGGTATGTCAGAGAGGAGAAATGTTCATTTAATAAAGTATGTGTTGTTGCTTTTTGTTTCCTCTTGTGTGAGGGCTCTTCAGGGTGTGTGTTGAAAATTACAGCTCGTGACTGATGTGACCAGACACATGGCCGTGTCGAATTTCTTTGGGAAAATGTGGAGCTGCATCCACATGGAGGGTAGCTAAGTTTTCTCTGGACCTGCTGGGAGGTGCTGGCCTGGTAGGGAAAGATGAGGAAATGAGGGGAAGATGTTTCCTGATGGGGGCTGCTGGTTGGGGATACCAGGGGCAGGGAGGTCCATCTCAGAGGTCCCAGCAGAGGAATAAATGGGGGAGGAAAATTGTGAAATTTAGTCAGTCTTGTGTGGGGTGGGGAAGGAGACTGGTGTCCTCTTTTAGGGTCATGATGTTCCATAATCTAGGTCTTTTTATTTTGTTAGCATGACCATCCTTTCACTGCTCTAGGTCCCTTGCAGCATTGTCTTCAGCTAGCACACCAGGGACGTGTGTGTTCTTCCTGGGGTCTCTCGACTCTTCCCCACAGAACAATGGATTAATTTCTGGGATCACCTTTCAATTCCATTCATCTCAGTATATATCCTCATGCCAGTTTCACCGTGTTTCATTTCCCAGGGGCTGTGTTCAGAACATTTGAAAGTAGTAGGTCTGAGCCTTAAATCTTGAGGGATATTTTTTTTTTTTTATAACTCTGGTAGAGCTGTGGGGTCTGTTGGCATTCCATATTTTGGGGTGTTCTTTTCTGCTCCCCTTTGCTGATATGTACACCCCCCTCCCCTTTGCAGAGGAACACATGTATTGAAGACCTCTTGATTCCTTTAAGGTGTAGACAGCATGAGTGGAACTTCTCAGCAAAACATCGTTTTTGTTTTTGTTTGTATACAGGTTTTCAAAGCAACTGCATGAAAGCTTGGAGGCCTACCAGGTGCTCTGCAGGTCTTAGCCTTTTTGGCTTTGGCCCATGATGCCCAGTTGTGTCTCCAGGGGCCATTATCTGCATTTCATCAGCAAGAAGAGTTGCTGTTGTTCCTCATCCTCCAGTGATGGGTATCAGCATTTCGGAAGGTTAGCAGGACACAGAGGTGTGTAGTGCTGTCTTGTGGTTGTAATTTTGCATTCCTCATAAATCCGATCTGGTTCATACTTCTGTCCCCTTATGTATTTTCTGTATATCTTTGTAGGCGAAGTGTCTCTTCAGATCTTGACTTACCTTGAATGGAGCTGTTTGTTTTCTAGTTCTTTGTCTACTCTGAGGAAAAATTCTTTATCTTTGGCCTCTGTTTGGCAAATATGATTTCTCTTCCAGTTTGTGGCTTGTTTTCTGGCTTTCGGAATAAGGTATTTCAGCATGGAGAAATTTTCACTTAATAAAGTAATTGTTAGATTTTGTTTCCTTTCGTGTGAGGGCTCTTCATGATGTGTGTTGAAAGTCACAGCTCAAGACGGACATGACGAGACCCATTGCCGTGTTGATACTCTCCTCTGTGATCCTCTGTAAATTTTTATGGTTTCGTATATGTTCAATTTGCCTGCAGACAATTTGGAGTGACTTTCAGTGCGAGTCATAAAGTCTGTGCCTACATTCGTTTCACGGCACGTGGTTCCTAACTGTGCTATGATTAGGGTTCCAGAAGTCCTGGGATATTGGCCTCCGTCCCTTGGAACCTGGAGAGTGTGGTGCATTGAGCGGGACTGCCTGCAAAAAATTCAGCCTCCGCTGTAGTGGGAGTGGGTGCCCCC